>NW_026526732.1:118698658-118901182 GCF_024362965.1 Panthera pardus | reverse complement strand
ACAGAGACAGAGCATGAACGGGGGAGGGGCAGAGAGAGAGGGAGACACAGAATGGGAAGCAGGCTCCAGGCTCTGAGCCGTCAGCCCAGAGCGCGAAGTGGGGCTCGAACTCACGCACCGCGAGATCATGACCTGAGTTGAAGTCGGAGGCTCAACCGACTGAGCCACCCAGGCGCCCCAATTTTATTTTAATTTATTTTATTTTATTTTATTTTATTTTATTTTAATTTATTTTATTTTAATTTATTTTAATTTATTTTATTTTAATTTAATTTATTTTATTTTAATTTATTTTATTTTAATGTATTTTATTTTATTTTAATGTATTTTATTTTATTTTATTTTAATTTATTTTATTTTATTTTAATGTATTTTATTTTAATTTATTTTATTTTAATTTATTTTATTTTATTTTAATGTATTTTATTTTATTTTATTTTAATTTATTTTATTTTATTTTATTTTAATGTATTTTATTTTAATTTATTTTATTTTATTTTATTTGTTTATTTATTTATTTATTTATTTATTTATTTATTTTAAGAAACCATTCTTAAGTGGAGGGACCAACATTTTACTGAGCACCAACTGAGAGCTGGGCTCTGTCTAGGAATTGAATAGAACTTTCTTTGTAAACCTTATCGTGACAGCACCAAGTGGGTGTGGTTAGTCCCGCTTCATAGCAGGATAAAGGGAAACTCAGAGTTACTACTTGGTTACTCGGTAAGTGTGGGGCCCAAGTCTACCCCAGGTCTTTCTGAACTCATGCTGCCTTAGATCTCTGGGTCTGCAGGGAAGCTGAAACATTAGGGCAAAACAGTCTTGGTTTGGGTTTTTGCCCGAGGACCTCTCTAATCTTGTTGCTTTTTTGCAGGCTTTTCTCTGGGCCCCCTGCTTCTCCTTGACCCCGGAGGGGCGGTGGTTGCTGGCAGAGCAGGGGTGGGTCCTGGACGTGCTCAGCCTCCCTAGGAGAGAGGTGCCTTGCGGCAATGGCCTGCCTGGTTTGGTGCCCCCTCCCCCGCCCACCCCCCCCCCCCCCCCCCCCCACCGGGAAGGTCCGGAACCTGTGCTTTGTCTCGAGTGCCAGGAGATGTAACATGTGCTGTGGATGCAGCCATGTCCAGTCACGCTATCTGTGGCACGTAGGCGGTGGGATGGACCCTCGCTAATCACCCTGGCCCGCGCCACACCCCCCTGCATCATCCCCGCATCACCCCTGAGTCACCCCCGTGCACAGCTTCCTGGGCGGGGACTGCGGCCATTCCTGGGCTAGAGTGTGCCTTGTTGTCATTTTCATTTCTGATTTTGCCTTTCTCCTTTTCCCCTTAGTTTTGCCTTTCTTGGTTTCCAATTTGATGGGCCAGCTTTTGGTACCATGCAAGTGGAAACTCACCTGTCCTCCTTCTTTTTTTTTAAGTTTATTTTTTTTTCAGTATGTTTTTTATGGTTATTTATTTATTTTGAGAGGGTGAGCGTGAGCAGAAGAGGGTCAGAGAGAGAGAGAGAAAGAGAGAGAGAATCCCAAGGAGGCTCCATGCTGTTTGCGCAGAGCCCAATGTGGGGCTTGAACCCACAAACCATGAGATCATGACCTGAGCCAAAACCAAGAGTCGGACGCTTAACTGACTGAGCCACCCAGGGGCCCCTGTTGATTTTAACAAAATTGAGATCTTACTATTTCCTTTTCTTCCCCCTAACATTGTACTGAAATCGGTTAAGCATTTTCCAATGCCATCTAACCAACCTTAAAAACATCACGTAGGTGGGAAAAACACCAGGTTGTTGAACTATTCCCATTTTGGGTAGTAGATTTGCAGCTTTGTGCGGTTAAAAATAAATAATATGCATCCTTGTCGTTAAATCTTTGACGTCAGCTATGATTATTCCCTTGGGAGAGATTTTGGGAGTACGCTTATCAGATCAGAGGATGTATGTAGTTTTGCATTTGTTCTATATGGACAATTGCTTTCCGGGAAAACTTGTACTAAAGTAGACATTGCACAAGCAGAGAAAGATAGATGGTGTCTGTTTCCTCCTTAGTCTTTAATGTTTATAGTTGTTGATATTTTTTTTTTATTTTTTATTTTTTTAGTCGTTGATATTTTAAGTGAAAGGTAGTACCTCGCTGGCATCTGAATCTAAATTGGATTCTTCGTGAGAGTGAGCACTTTCCCTGTGTTTATTGGCCACTTTAATGTATTTATTTATTTATTTATTTATTTATTTATTTATTTATAAATAATGTCCTTTGGCAGTTCTGTGAGCTGTTAGCATTTTTTTTTTTTTTTTGAAGATTTGGGAGAGCTTTTATAATGTTAGTTCACCCTTTGTCATGCATACAGGTATTATTTTTCTCTGCTATGTTATTTGCCTCTTAGTTTTGTCGATTGTATGCAATGTGTGTGTCTGTAGGTACACATGTATCTTTCACTTTTATGCTTGTTACAGGTATTCAAGGCATGCTAAATCTGGGAGGATTCCACTTATAATTTAACTCTTAAATCCGTCGGAAGCTGGTTTTGGGGACAAGCGTGAACATTAATCTATCTCTTGTTTCCAGAAGATCCCTTTCCCCAGTTGTCTGTGGGAACCTGGTTCTGTCCCTCAGTGACGTGCAATGCCCCCCCCCCCCCCCCTTATTGTACCTGGTATTCTCAATGCTCTGGTCCTGTTTCTGGAGCATCCAGCGTTTTCCATTGTCAGATGTTGTTGGATTAGAGCAGCTTTGAGCCTTCCTCATTAACCTTTCCAAGATATTTTATACAGAGTTAAAAGTCACTCTGTCTAGGTTAAAAAAAGAAAACCTGCTCCCCGCCCCCCCTCCCCACTGCCGGGAATGAATTCACTGAAAAGACACGGGGCTTCAAAGCAAAAAAAAAAAAAAAAAAAAAAAAAAAAAAGAGTAACATGAGTGGGGATGCATTTCCCAAAATAAGACTTTGTACAGTTGTGAAAATTCAGTCAGGCATTTTGCCAAGTATCCTGTGTACCAGCTGAAGAATCCGCAGGGCAGTGAGTCGTAATGAAAAGGGCTATTTTCGTGCTCCCAGGCTCCTGCGGTGAAAGAACTTGTACAATGTCCAAACCAGATGCATCTTTCTGGTTTTTAGCTTCCGCCGCGTCCTGGTGTGCATGTTTATTCTGGGGGCCGCGGCCTCATGTGAATTCGGAGCATGCTCCAGGCCTGTGGTCACTAAAGTCTCATCTGCCCTTTCATATCCGGGTGGGAAGCACCGGCCTTGGGGCGGACCCCCAGGCGTTTTCCCATCCGTGAGCCGGTGAGACGATCGTGGGGTTTCCTAAGCCTGAGCCCCTAGAGTTCCTTAAAGGTCCTTCAGGGGTTTTTATAGTCTCCAAAACATGTTATTCCCAACAGCAAATATTATGACCATCTGAAAGAGCCTTTCCTTGCTTATTTTATGCATTTGGGTTCTCCGTGAGATTTTGTTTTGTCCACCCTGGGCACGTTCAGAAGCTCTGACCTGGATCATCTCGGGTCTTTTGTGGTTCTAACGTGACAGCTTGCGTACCTTCTCCTGCTGTTAGCAAACCAAATTGTGGTATGACGTGTTGAGAGTCTGTGTTCCTAGTCAGTAGAGAAGGGAACCCGGGGAACATCCCTTCCCGCCGACTTGAGATTTCATCTAGAATCAGGAATTGAGTCCATTGTTTCCCCTCCCCCCCTCTTGGGGCCCCAGGCGGCGTTGTGGCTTCGGGGCATGCGCAGCTGTGTGGCCAGGTACGGGGTTCTTCATTCGTGCATCTTTGTATCACCAGGAGTAGCTTGTGACTGCGGGCTGTGTGCTTTTCTGTCTCAGGCCGGGAACGTGGTGACAGGGGAGATGGTGGAAGAGCTTATTCTTTCTGGAGCAGACATAATCAAAGTGGGCGTCGGACCAGGTAAGGCTTGCTGGGAAGGCCAGCAGAGGCTGTGTGCAGGGCACTGGATGGGGGGCTTGGGGACACTGGAGATGGCCAGAAGGGAGCCCGTGGGTGACCCCGCCACAAGGGCGAAGCACATTGCTTCTGGAAGTATCCCACCACTTTTGGAAGTTGAGCTTCCAGAAGGTCTTGTAGGAAATGTCACTAGGGCTGCCACCGGGGAACGTCCCGAAGGAGCCGGGTTGTGGGTTGAACGTGAGGTCCTGGTTTCAGAGCGTTAACGCGGAAGAAGAGGATGCAGATTTCGTTAATGATCCTATATTCCTTGAGGAGGAAGGTGAGGGGGCGAAGAATCGTGGGGACGGTTAATGGACATGAACGCCTCCAGTTTATATGAAGGTCTGAGGGACCCCAGACATTGCACATAGTAGGCATGCAGCTCTGAGGCCACATTTGAACTTGACCCATGGCCCGGTCAGTTACTACTCCCGGCTCCTCACCTGATACATAATGCATTTTGGATTTTTCCCATATTCTCTTAGGCATTTTCTCCTAGAACCACCCATTGGCATCTTGAGTGGAGGAACAAGGCAGAGCCTTTCTGTCCTTCTATTGGGTGGCGCCATTTTCTCTTGGGGCCAGTTGGTGCTCACCTTCCCCTTTGGTTATGCATGAACATGAACTTTCATGTTTTCATATTCTTCCTTGCACATCCATTCCTAAACAAACACTAACATTGGAGAGAAGGAAAGAAGATATACATTTTCAGCTGGGAATAAAAAATAGCAAAGATTTTTTTAAAAATATCACCCATTCAAACAAACACTACCCAAAAAGGAAACAAACCATAAGCAATGCGAGAAGAGTGTGGGAACTCACAGAAGACATCGTTGGGTTGTGACTTGGCACAGTTACAGCCTTGCGGGAACAGGATGTGTATGAAGAGTCTTGTAGGCTCATCAAAGTACTTGAGTGTTTAACGTACAGGAAAATGGTCAACATTTGATGGTGCCACACAAGCCAATTAATAACGTCTTCTGAGCAAGAGGAAAGCACCTTTGGTCTTTACTGAGTGTTGGTCATTGAAAAGTCAAAGAGAGGATAAGACCCAGTTCTTACTTATAAGGAGCTCCCCACTTAGGATGTCATAGACTGGGCTAATGATAGAATTGGTTCCCAGTAGCCCAGGGCACTCACCAGTCACCTGCTTAATCAGAAATACGTATTCCCGGATGTGTGGTAGCCGCCATTGTGCTGGGCAGGTGCTGTCCAGGATATGAAGGTGTGTGAGAAGTCCACTCGGCTCTCAAAGAGCCTTTTTTGATGTAATCTTGGGCGTTCAGCTGCACTTGTTTCCTTCATGCACATCCTCTGTGTATACATGCTGTTTCCCCAGAAGATTTGTCTTTCCGTTATCCCTGTGTGGGCCGCCCTCCCCGCCCTCCCAGCCCTGGCAGGGCTGTCTATAAAAGCAGAAAGGACTCTCTGAACAGAGTAGGGAGCTTTTCCAGAATGGCTTCTTTAAATTCGTTGCAGATGATTGTTCAATTTCATGAATTCTTTAGCGTAAAAACACTGGGTTTTCTCTAAGCGAATGACAGCATTAAACAATGAGCACCCTGGCCCTGTACCTGGAGGAGAAACATGTATCCAGCTTCTCCTTTTGACCTGAGCATTAATCAAGACCATTCCCACATCCCTTGTTTGATGGCCATTTCCAAGAAAGGTGATCGGCCTACCCTCTGTAGGTCTCTCACATGGGCGGAGCTCTGGGCCCCTGCAGCACGTCCCTGCCTTCCTGCAAGGATCTAGCAGTGGAGCGGAGAGAAGGCGAGAAGCCAGTTATGAAGCAGAAATTATGAAATGAATTCTGCCTTGCACAATGCAGGGCTGGTAGCTGGGGCAGCGTGTGCCTGGTGGGGAGAAGAGCTCACTGGCTTCGGGATTGTGGCAACACCTGTTGTAAGGATAGACGTCAAGGGATGTATTCTGCCCTGCGGCTGGATGGGTGCAGGAGGAAAGGGGGACCCCCCGTGCCTCTGGTTTTCTTGCTGAATCCAGTCCTGGAAGTATAAACACAGTTCTCTGTCTGATCCTGTCCTTGAGGATGCCGGGAGAGATTTGGGGGGGGGGGGGCGTGCATGAAGGCACTGGTGGTGGTGGAGAGTCAAGACAGGAGGAAGGCGTTCTAGGCACCTTGTCCCCAAGCGTGACGGCAGTGGAGTTCAAGCCCCGTCCACTGAGCTGTGAAGCATGCGGGTGACTCATCTATCTGAAGTTCACGCATTCTTTCGGCGACTATTTATAGCCCCCTTGCTATGTACAAGGCTCTGTTCTCAGCGCTGGATCTGCAACAATGAATATCCATGGAGCTTACCGTCCAGCAGAGAAAACAGATCCCCTGCATTCTTACACAAATAATTATGTAAATGCTTCTTGTGAAGCGAGTGCCCTGTCAGAACAACAACTCCCCTGAGGTGGTGACATTTAAGATGAAGCCTGAAAGATGAGAAGGGCTGGCAGGACCGGGGGCTTGGTTCACAGGGAGTGCTGGACAGAGAGAACATCGAGTACAGAGGATCCCCGAGGTGGGGAGAAACTCGTTCTGCCGGAGAGGCTGGAAGGCCGGCGTGGCCGGCGTGTGGGGAGCAGGAGGGACGGAGAGGTGGCAGGGGAGGGCGGCAGGTGGACATTCGGGAGTTCAGTCCGGGTGATCTTGGGGTGTAGGGGGTGCTAAGTTGTTGGGAGGGAGGGACGGGACTTGAGCAGGGGTACGTGTGCTTGAGATGGTGGTGCTCTTGGCATGACTCGGCCTGGACATAGCTGGATAATACCCGGCTGACTGGTCAGTCAGGACTGGGGTTGACCGTGGGAAAGGCAGAGGGCAGAGGTCAAAGGGGGCAGAGGGCTTCAGGAGGCTTCCCGACACGGAAGCGGACCCCACAGCCCAGGCTGGACGGGGGCTCTGGACAGGGCGGGCCATCACGGAGCCCAAGAGGCCGGGGCCGGTCGACAGACCTGGGTGGGAGAGGGTGCAGGAATGGGGTGGGTGCGGCTCCCTCTTCTCCAGGGCTGCCTGCTAGCCCCGCGGGCCCCGTGGCATCCCCATTGCAACCTCAGGCTGCCGATTTCGTAGGCGAGGCTGTGAGGCTCGGAGAAGTTAGAGATTGACCAACAGTGCAGGTAGAGAGGCCATGGGAGGAGACCGAGGGGTCCCTGGAAGTATACTGTGGCTGTGAGGGGAAGTGAGGGACATGGGAAGGGACGGAGCATACACAGGGACGGTCTGTGTGGCCATGCGGTGGGGGCTGATGGCACAGGTGAGTGACAGCGACAGGGTGTGGGGAGAGGGCGTCCCGGGCAGCCGCAGTTGACGGCGGTGAGGACCGGAAGGGACGAGGCCAGATGGTGTGGTTCTAACCACCCGCCCCGCCTCCACAGAAAGAAAGTTCACCCCCACCCCCTCCCCGCCGGCACTGCCGGTGTTGGAGGCTCGTTCTTAACCGTCTCTCTTTGGGCCCCGCTTCTCCCACCATCCAGGCTCTGTGTGTACCACCCGCACCAAGACCGGGGTGGGCTACCCCCAACTGAGTGCCGTGATCGAGTGTGCAGACTCCGCCCACGGCCTGAAGGGGCACATCATCTCCGTAAGTGCCCGGCGGGGCCGGGGGGGGGGGGGGGGGGGGGGGGGGGTGGACGTGGGAACACCTCGGGGCTTCGGGGAGGCCCCTGCTCCTTGGCCCTTCACCCACTTGGCATCCCGTGGGCTTGGCAGTGAGCCGGGCACCTTGGTCACAGCGGTGACATCTGGCGGAGACCCAGGCCCTGCTCCCCAGGCACATTAGTCACTAACAACTCAAGGCCGTAGGCAGCAGGATGGGGGCTACGCGGGGAGCTTTGAGAGAACGAGGGGGCCGCAAATTAGTTGGCCACAAAGCACCCCAACCTGGGTGGATCAAACGAGAGACAAACTCCCCGTCTCCCCGTTGGGGAGGCCAGAGGTCTGAGATCGAGGTATCCGCGGGGTCACGAGGGCCGTGGGGGAGCCTCTGTTCCCGGCCTCTGGAGCTTCTTGGTTTCTCGGCTGGTGGCACCACAGCCTCGTGTTCCTGTGGCGTGTGCCCCGTGTGCGTGCGTGTGTCCACGTTTCCCTTTTGTGGGAGGACTCCAGTCGTGTTGGATTAGGGACGCACCCTCCTCCAGGACGACTTCATGTTAGTCCCACCTGCAGTGCTGTGAAATGCTGCCAGTGACAGGTCACCGGAGTGAGGGCCGATGCAGTGGCTTGGTGGGGGCAGAAGTTACATTTCCGTGGGCTCAGAAAAGACGGGAAGGGGTGAGGGGAGGCAGGGAGCGTGATCTAGCAGCTCTTCCAGGAAGCTCCCGGAAGGACTGCGGCGTGGTGCTCAGCCTCTAAACATCAAGGATGGAGTGAGTGAATGAATGCCGAGTTAAAATCTGTCCTCACCTCAGCCGTGGTGCTACACTACCTTTACAGCTGTGGTGACTGCCATGCAGACAGTCACAGAGACGGTCCCCTGCTCTTCCCTTCCAGATAAGATGCTCGAGGGGCGCCTGGGTGGCTCAGTCGGTTAAGCGTCCGACATGGGCTCAGGTCATGATCTCGCAGTTTGTGAGTTCGAGCCCCGCGTCGGGCTCTGTGCTGACACTTGCTCAGAGCCTGGAGGCTGCTCCAGATTCTGTCTCCCTTTCCCTCTGCCCCTTCCCCACTCTGTCCCTCAAAAATAAATAAACATTAAAAAAAATTAAAAAAAAAAGATGCTCGGAACAGGACAACATGTGGGATATAGTCTGAAAGACAATCACAGCTTCCACTTATGTGGATGTTTTTATAAATACGTGTATATACACACACGTATAAATTTGTACGTGTGTATAAAATAAATATAAACGTATAAAATATATTACGTACTTACATAAAAATATACATAATGTATAATTACTATATAATTAAATATATAATCAAGAATATATAATGTAAATATAAAAATACATGTTCCCTTAGTATACATTCATTACATTATATACAGTTAGGTACATATTCCACTTATGTGCATGTTTTATATACGTAACATGTTTATTTTGCATTTACGTTTATAAAAATTACATATGTATAATTTTCTTTACAAATTCTGAATTAGTGGCATGATTTTAATGGTCCTGTAACACTGTTGACTCTTTTCACCGTTCGGTTGCTAAGCTGGGCTCCCACGTTAAATAATTGATAGGTGATTTAAAAACAACACACAAATGCATCAAACAAATTACATATCCCTGCAGAATGATGTCGTGTTGGTTTCAGCTCAGCACTTCGGCATGTTGATGTTTGATTTCTGGACTTGCTTTGGGGACATAACAATACTCTTTAAAAACCCCTACGTGCATACTCCCTCGTGTCGAGCCTCACCGTGGCAGTTGGGTTGCTGTCGCTGTTGCTTCCCCGGAGCTGGGGTCCTGTCATTACCTTGCAATCCAGTGCAGACTTCCTGTCCTCCTCCTAATTCTTCGTGCGAGTTTTTCATCCATCCGTCCATCCAATCAGCAAGTTTTTATGGAACATCTACTATGTGGAATAAATGACAGAAGGTTTATTGGTTGCTGACAGTTGTAAGGACCTCCATTCATTACCCCTTCCCTGAGCGCTTGTCCCGGGGCCCAGATGAACACCCGTTCACTGTGACGTAAAGCCCTTTGCTGAATGCGGTGATCCAGCTCCCTGAGATCCTCAAACTGCGTCAGTCTCCAGTATGACGTAGGACAGTGGTCCTTAGGTCCCCACTTTGGCCTTGTTTTGGGCTGGCTACGTGAGAGTCACCACAGAAGCTTTCTTAAAAAGATATCTCTGGACCCCATCTTAGCAAATTCGACTCTTCAGAAGTTGGCCACAAAAGCACCATGTGAAATTTAGTCATGAATCTCTATTACATGATAATTTTCACCATTAAGAGTCTTCATCAAAATACGGACCCCGGGGGCACCTGTGTGGTCCAGTTAGTTGAGCATCCAGCTTCAGCTCAGGTCATGATCTCACGGGTCATGAGTTCGAGCCCCACATCAGGCTCTGTGCTGACAGCTCAGAGCCCGGAGCCTGCTTCGGGTTCTGTGTCTCCCTCTCTCTTTGCCCTCCCCCACTCGTACTCTGACTCTCTCTCTCTCTCTCTCTCTCTCTCAGAAATCAATAAACTTTTATGGACCCCGTATCATATATATTTCTTGAATGGCCACCATTTCCAAGGTCAGTGAATGTCCAATGAATGGTTCTGCTATGAACGTGTTCTGAGTTCCCCATACTTGTGTCCTTCTGGAAACTTCACACCTGCTTAGTTGATGGCTCATTTTTGCTCTGTTTGCACACCAGCCACTGGAAATCAACTTGGGATCTCTTTATACAGCACCACCTCATTGACCGTTCACCTTAGCGATTTTCTCAGTGTAGTGCCCAGACAAGCAGCATCAGTATCAACTGAGAACCTGTTAGAAATTCTCGGACCTGGCTCAGACCTACAGCATCAGCAGCTCTGAAGGGAGGCCCAGGTGTCCGTTTTAAGAAGCCCTCCAGGAAACTGTGATGTGCTCTCAACTTGGAGAACCACTGGTTTCTGTCGTGGAGGCTCAGCTACCCTGCCTTGGGTCAGGTTTTATCGGCCGGTCCCCAGGGAACAGCTTCTCTGACTTTTGTCAGTTAGTGATAGTGACAGCCCAGGCTTGTGGTCCCGGTGCTTCGAGGCTCTCAGTAACGGTGGGAAATTTCTCAGATGGGGTCAGAAGTTCCGTTTGTGGCCAGAAAACCAGGTGAAGTTCACAGACTCACGTGGGATCGGTACCCTTGACCTGAGCTCATTCCTCCTGGCTAGCTGAGTGTCTTGGGGTTCAGCAGCCATTTCTTCCACTGTCCCTTTGATAGGGTTTCACAAGTAGGTTTCTCTTGCTTGCCAGCCATCCCTAAACCCCCTGGAAACCCATCAGATATTTTGGATTTGCTACTCTGTCCGGTTTCCTTCCAGCTGTCTCATTTTACACTTTAGTTGCTGAATTTGCACATCCATGCTGCTGAAATTCAGAAAAGGAAGCCACAGCATGGGGCTCTTAGCAGGCGCTTACACTCAAGAGGCTGGACTTGAATTAGGTTTCTATTTATTATGGCCCACATGGGGTTCTAAGAGGCAGAGAGCATAAATTCAGGACACCCCCTGCGCAGGTGAAGATTAAAGTGTGACTGGGTTTTGTCTTGCCACCGTCAGCTAGGGACATCACACAAAAGAGGATTTTAATGGTGGAAACAGACCTAGAGGAAAGAATGGCTATTATTTACTGAGCATCTATTACCTTCCTGGCACAAATCACTTATAATTTCTAGTCTTTGGAACAGCCTGGAGAACTAGCTGTTATTGTCACTTGACAGGTGTATTAGAGTTCTCTAGAGAACCAGAACCAATAGGGTGTGTGTGTGTGTGTGTGTGTGTGTGTGTGTGGCAAGAGAGGAGGGGGAGGGAGTATTCATTATAAGGAACTGGTTCATGTGATTATGGGAGAGTGAGAAGCCCCAAGATCTACAGGGTGAGTTGCTAAGCCAGGCATCTGGAAAGCTGATGGTCTAATGATAGTCTGAGTGGGAGTCTGAAGGCCTGAGAACCAGGAAGAGCTGACGGTTTCATTTCAGTTGGGAGTTAAAAGGTAGGAAAAAGCCCCTGTCCCAGTTCAGAGGCAGTCACTCAGGAAAAATCCACTTGAGGAGGGTCAGCCCTTTTGTTCCATTCAAGTCTTCAACTGATGAGATGGGGCCCACCCATTTCCTTTTCTCCATCTACCAATTGAAATGTTAATCTCATTTAAAAAAAAAAAAAAACAACCCTCCTGGGGCCCCTGGGTGGTTCCATCAGTTAAGTGTCTGTCTTTGGCTCAGGTCATGATTTCACAGTTCGTGAGTTCGAGCCCCACATTGGGCTGTCTGCTGTCAGCACAGAGCCTGCTTCCAATCCTCTGTCCCCCTCTCTCGCCCACCCCCACCCCACACACTCTTGGATGCTCTCTCTTTCGAAAATAAACACACACACACAAAACAACTCTTCCAGAAACACCCAGACTTTTCTAGGCACTCCGTGGCCCAGTCTAGCTGATTCATAAAGTGAGCCATCAGAACCAGGGGAGGCACTAAAGCCTCGGGATCTTAAGTGACTTGTTCAACATCACTGCCGGCAATGGCAGAGCCAGCACTCACACAGAGGTCTGTTATCTCCAGTACTCCATCCAGTCTTCCCTTGACTATCCCCCGCCCCCTGCCCCACTCAGCTTGGAAAATGAAGGAGGCTCAAGGAGAGTGGAAAAGAAAGACTTGCTGAAGTCACAGAAGATGCAGGGTGGGGACGGGACCCCGTCGGTTTTCCATCCCAGTGCGCGGGGAGACATCACCTTCCTCTGTTCTTCCAGCTAGTCCTTCCCCACACAGCCCCCACGCATGCCTTCCGGTGGGGAGAGGACAGTCCCCGGTGCACTAAGGTTAGAAGGGGAGCTTTGAACAACCACTGAGTTCGCTTTCCCCCCGATAACCCAGCAAACCTGGACTGGTGCTTCACAGGACCTAGAAAGAAGTCCTGGGATTACGTTGACTGGGATCACGGTTGTTTCTTCTAACTCAAACTCCAGCATTTTCTTTTTCTTTTCTTTTTTTTTTTAATGTTTATTTTTGAGAGAGAGAATGAGTGTGAGCGGGGTGGCAAAGCAGAGAGAGAGGGAGACAGAGGATCTAAAGCAGGCTCTGTGCTGAGCAGAGAGCCCGGTGTGGGGCTCGAACGCACAAACCGCGAGATCATGACCTGAGCCAAAATCAAGAGTTGGACGCTTAACCAGCTGAGCCAGCTAGGGGCTCCCCAAAAGCTCCAGCGTTTTAATGAGCACATTTTATGAAGACCGAGAGAGCATGCTTATCAAGACTCAGGAGGCCCTGCATCAGGAAGGGCCGGTAAGGATCCAGATGGTTCGGAGTAGTCCCCAACCCTCTCCTTCTCTGTACTCGGTCACTAGTGCTCACATTCGCCCACGGACCCTCTGCGGAGATGAAAAGATGGGTCAGCAAATCTCCGATAATTTAAATGATTTAATATAGCACTTTAGGAGCAGTGAGACCATTCTTTAGAAAGACCTAAACAGAGTGGGGCACCTGGGTGGCTCAGTCGGTTAAGCATCCGACTCTTGATTTTGGGTCAGGTCGTGATCTGGTTTGTGAGTTTGAGCCCCGCATCAGACTCTGCACTGATGGAGCGGAGCCTGCTTGGGATTCTGTCTCCCTCTCTCTCTCTCTGCCCTCCTCTCCCCGCTCTCTCTCTCTCTCTTTCAAAATAAATAAATAAACATTTAAAAATTAAAAAAGACAAAGACCTAAACAAAGAAATTTCAGGTAATTGAATTTTTTTGACGCCTGAAAAATTCCCCCTCCTCCCCAAACAGGTTTAGCCTAGAAAAAGTGAGAAAATACAGATAAACATGAAGATTATTAGAAGTGCTGTCCTCTAAAGATAACCACCACTGCTCCTGTTCTGATAAGGGTGATTCTAGACGTTTTTAGAGTGTACTCACCCGGGGCTCTAACCTTGTTCTTCCGTTGTTATAGCCGTGTGACCTGGGGCAAGTCACCCAACCTTCCTGAGCCCCCCTCATGCTTCCCTCCACCCACAAAATATCAACTTTACGTTCTTGTGGTGTTTGAATAGAAAAATGAAGTTTGTAGCACCCCCCTGGCCCATGGTAGGTGCTTGATTTGCATTCCCTCTGTATCTTCCTTACTTGCTTCACCAGCCTCCACTTGAGAGAAGAGCAGGGGTTTTTTTTATTTTAATTTTTTTAATGTTAATTTGTTTTTGAGAGACAGAAAGCGCAAGTGGGGGAGGGGCAGAGAGAGAGGGAGACACAGAATCCGAAGCAGGTTCCAGGCTCCGAGCTGTCAGCACAGAGCCCGACGCGGGGCTCGAACTCACAAACCGCGAGATCCTGACCTGAGCCGAAGTCGGACCCTCACCCGACCGAGCCACCCAGGCGCCCCCAGGGAGAAGAGCAGGTATTTTTAAGAAGAAAAGGTAGGCTGACGCTTCACAGATCAAGTTCCTACCACTCGTGTCCTGTGATGCTTTTTCTACTAAAATGTAATGGGAACACTCTGGAACCGACAAAGACAAGAGGCTCTTCGAACATTGGCACCTTGTTTCTGATAACCTCCCAGCAGCTGTGAACGTTTATAAGTGAAAGCGAATGCGTGTTTTAGATTGTGGAGATTTGCCCCGGCTGCCCTGCCTCCCGGGTACATGAAAGGGTGCTTTGAACAACTTTTGCAAGTTACCTGGAAATGATAGCAGGGAGCAGCCTCCTTTGCCCTAAGGCATTATGTGACGTTGGATTGCACTGGGTTAAATGCACAGTCTGGCTTGTTTGGGCTGCGTTGTCTCTTTACAAACGGGCCGAACAGAAGATGCCGTAAGTGTGATTTCCCCTCCGTGACACGTCATGGAGCCCTCTTTTTTTCTAAAGAATTTTTTTTTAATGTTTATTTATTTTAGAGAGGGAGAGAGAAAGAGAGGAAATGCACAAGCGGGGGAGGGGCAGAGAGAGAGGGAGACACAGAATCTGAAGCAGGCCCCAGGCTCTGAGCCATCAGCACAGAGCCCGATGCGGGGCTGGAACTCATGGACCGTGAGATCACGACCTGAGCCAAAGTTGGACGCTTCACCGACTGAGCCCCCCAGGCGCCCTCTCAACTGTGGGCATCTTGTCTTGGCCCATCCTGGGAAGAGAAGAGCTCCTTTTCGAGGGTCCCAGTAGCCCAGGGCCTCATCACTAACCACAAAAATACAGAAGTGTGGGGGCCCCACTCGAGACACCCTGGCAGTCCATGGCGACTCACAAGCAAGTGAGTACAAGACTTGGGGAGTGTGTGTGTGTGTGAGTGTGTGTGTGTGTGTGTGTGTGTGTGTGTTGTGCTGTAAGTCAGATAACATCCAGCTTCACAGGAACATGAATTTGTTTACTCTTCTGAGGTCATAAGTTTGAAACCCTGTCATGTGAAACTGGTTTTGATAACGAGATAAAGCACTTAAAAATCGGCAGGACGAGCGAAGGGCATACAGGGGGCTTGTACCTTTGATAGAGAAAGTAAACATGCTGAAGTTTGAAAGCACCGACACGAGGTACAATCCCAAGTCCTGTCACTGTCTTCGCACGGACGGCTTGGCCACGTAACTTCCACGGAGACACTACTTCTGAAATGACCGTTCCTCAGCACCCTGTGGCCCTCTGGGATCAGAGAAGCTGCTCGTGAATACAGGCATACCTTGTTTATTGCACTGAGCTTCGGTGCTCTTCTTAGGTACGACGTTTGTTTATTTGTTTTTTTGTTTTGTTTTGTTTTTACAAATTGAAGGTTTATGGCAACCCGCCATTGGGCGAGTATGTTGGCACCATTTTTCCAATGGCATCTGCCTGCTTCGCGTCTCTGTGCCGCGTTTTGGTTCATTCTCCCCGGATGTCAAACTTTTTCATTATTATATTTGTGCCTGATCTGTGATCAGCGGTCCCGGCTTGCCGAGAAAGCTCAGGGGATGGTTAGCGTTTTTTAGCAATAAAGTACACTTTAATGAAGGTGTGCACCTTTTTTTGAGAATGTAAGGCTGTTGCACCGTTGGTAGACTACAGGGCAGCGTACGCGTAGCTGTTCGACGCGCTGAGAAACCAGAAAATTCACCGGACTTGCTTTGTTGGCGTGTTCGCTTTACTGCAGCGGTCTGGAACTCAAAGCAGCAATGTTTCCGAGGTGTGCCTGTAACGGACTTGACTGAGGAAGCATTTGTACTCGGTAAAGATTCGTAAAGAAACAAGACAAGCTTTCCACACCTACCTTTTGCTTCGAACTGCAAAGAAGTAATGAAGCAGAAATGGAGTTCTAGTTCCTAGAGGGACAGGCCTAAAAAGTGGACTTAAAAGAGGGGGGAATTCAGGGGGTGCCTGGGTGGCTCAGTCAGTTAAGCGTCCGACTTCTGCTCAGGTCATGATCTTGCGGTTCGTGGGTTCGAGCCCCGCGTCGGGCTCTGTGCTGACAGCTCAGAGCCTGGAGCCTGCTTCAGATTCTGTGTCTCCCTCTCTCTCTGCCCCTCCTCTGCTCACACTGTGTGTGTGTGTGTGTGTGTGTGTGTGTGTGTATGTGTGTCTCAAAAAAAAATAATAAAAATAATACAACATTAAAAAAAAGGGGGTGGGAATTGGGTTACAGAGACACCATGCTCTCTGTCGGAGGCGCTGTTCATGAAGTGGTTCATCTCCGTTCACTAGATGCCCCCCAACTCCGGGGGCGCACACACCTTCCCGCCAGTTGTGACCTAAGGTGGCCCGGGCAGCCTGTGTTTTCTGTGTCCTTCCCAAGGCTGGCGTGACGCCTTTGCGGGCGGGTCCTGCCTCCCGGCTCTGACCTGAGGGCTGGCGTGACATCGGCACGGGCCTGCCCCTGCTGCCCCCAGGCCTTTGCTTCTTTGCCTCTCTGTCTGTGGGGTCTGGCTGCAACTCCCGGCCACCCTCGCCGTCCTCCTTGGACTCCTGCAGCGAAGAGCAGGCAGCAGCCTGTGTCTGTAGGGACGCGCCTTGGGCTCTGCGTCCTGGAAGCCTCGCACCGCGTTGCTGGTGTGTAAACATAACCCCCGTGGCTGGACCTGCCGGGCGGCCCTAGGTGACCGTCCCGCAGGCATTAGCCCCAGGCGTGTGCCCTCCGTGGGTGGCGAGGGGGATCCAGGGTGCATGTTTGATTGTAAGTTAACTGGGCACGTTTCGTGAAGATGAGCAGGAGGTGCGTGGAGCGGCTAGAATCACGCAGGAGCTAACTCAGTGTCCTTTCCCTGGCTCTTCAAATAATCCTGCTCTTGTCCTAAATAAACCTCACCTCCCGCCAAGCAGGAGGGAAAGGTGACTGCTTGGATGAGCAATGAATTCGGAAGGCCCAGGCCCGGCGTGTTGTGTGAGGGGCTGGGGGGGGGGCGAGGTCTCAGAGCGGCTCCTGCCCCGGGCTCCCAGGGCAAGGCAGACCCCGAGGGGGAACACGGCAGGGTTTTGGGGTGGGGGGACGGAAGGTGCAAACAGAAGGTGCAAACGGGAGCAAACTGAGTCAGAACACGGTAACCCGGGAGTGCTGGGTTCGGGCTCTGAGGGTCGCTGTTTCTGGCTGGGGGCTTGCCCTTGGCTGGGGGTGCGCCCGGATATCACCTCCGGATGACCGAGTCACCCCGGGGGAGGGGACATCCTGGCTGAGCACCCCGCTGACGCCCTCTCCTTGCTTTTTCCTCTTCAAAGGACGGAGGCTGCACTTGTCCAGGAGATGTCGCCAAAGCCTTTGGTAAGGGGACAGGGAGGGAGGGCAGGGAGCTCCCCCAGAGCCTCTGATGGGAATCTGAATGAAGAGGCGGGGCGTGTTGGGGAAATTCTGAGCCTGTGCTGATTTCCTATCCCTGGATTTCGGCCCTGATTGGCCACAGTCCCCATGTGGGCTTGGTTCTGGTTGGTGGCTGAGCAGACCCAGCCGGCATCCTGGGGTATAGACGCGGTGACATCCTTACAAGCCAGGTGTAGAAGGCTCAGGGTGCCGGGGAAGAAGCCAGTATCGGGCCCAGAGTGACCTCAGGGAGGGTCTCCAGGACTGAAGTAGGGGGAGTCTTTTGGGAGGGACCAGAGCCCCCCCCCCCCCCGCCCCCACCCCAGCACTTTGTCCCCACAGGCCGAGGCGACTGTTTCCCAGCAGGGGGCAGCCGGGGCCACCTGGCTTTTCCTTGGGAAAGCGGTAGGCAGGCAGCGCCTCCACGTGCCGTGCCCTCCGTTCGCCACTTACCCGTGGCCAACTGCATCCGTCAGTGAGAGCTGGTTCATCAAGCGTGTTGGTTGTGGAAGGGAACCTAGGGGGCATCTCTGTGTAATCCAGGATGCCTACTTGATAGTTGAGGCCGAGGCCCTGAGAAGTGAGTGACGAGGTCGGGGTCCCACAGGCCGCTGCAGAGCAGGGAGAGTCAGGAGCCCCCCTACACTACTGGGCTCACCCCCGTTAGCCAAAGACGTTTTTGTTACTGATTTTTGCACTCAATGTACTTGCTGCCTGGGTGCTCCGGCTTGGGCTCCCCACACAGAGTAGGAGCTGGCACTCCTGGTCGGTAAGTGACTGGTCGTTAAGAAGATGCCCGGTAGATAACAGTTCCTGGTTTGGGGGATCCCCTCTGGTGGTCAGTGGGAGGCCTGGCCGGATGCTAGTTTTCCTCTGCCCCCTTAAGGTCACGGCAGGAGGGGCCAAGGATCCAGCATTCAGGTTAGGGACCCTGGAGTGAAGGACCTGTAAGTCTTGCCACCAGGTAGAAGGGGCTTGTCTGATGCCAGGCCAGGGGGCCAGCCCCGCAGGGCCTGGTTCTCTGAGACGCTGAACAGAAGGCCCCGGCCTGCCTAATGCAGATCCCACAGTCCTCCCGTAAGTGCGTCCATGACCCGATGGAAGAGGTCAGGACCACTTTTCAGGGGTTCCTATGCTTGCTGCTCCTCCTTGCCCTTTATCCTAATTACTGAATCCATCTGAACCCTGATGTCGTCGTGTTCTGGATGTAAACCCTCCATAGGCCTCAGAAGTTCATAGTCAGTGGAGAGACTGCGCAGCCATCCGGGAACGGGATGGGGAACGGTGAGATTTCTAGTTCTTCCACATATGCCTTTTCCTTTCTTGACAGCTAGTTACTCTAGGTCGACCGTGCGCCGTGCCCTGTGATAAACACTGGAGAGGCAGCTTCGGTGCCATACGTGTGTAGTATTTAGGTTTTTCTTTTTTTTTCTTTTAATTTTTTTTTTAAACATTTATTTATTATTGAGAGACAGGGAGAGACAGAGCATGAGCAGGGGAGGGGCCGAGAGACGGGGAGACACAGAACCCGAAGCAGGTTCCAGGCTCTGAGCTGTCAGCACAGAGCCCGACGCGGGGCTCGAACCCACAGACCGCGAGATCATGACCTAAGCCGAAGTCGGACACTTAACTGACAGAGCCACCCAGGCGCCCCAGGTCTCTCTTCTTAATACCCCGTCTCCAGGGTAGGAGTTTCAGTCTGTTCTGAGGTCTTTCGTGATCGACACAGGCAGAGCGTGAGAGTGCTGATGGCCCAAGGTAGACCAGATGTCTGTTGGGAACACCAGAGGAGTGACTGTGGAGGAGATTAGGCAACACGCTGGAGAAAATGCTGCCCCATTCTCAAGGCTGCTCTGATGACCAGACTTAGACCCCTGCTTGGAAGGTGGTCAAGTTGACCATCAGTTACCATCAAGGATTTTCTAGTGCATTAGCCCCCGATCATCAGTAGTGGGCAGCATTTCTCTCTCTGGGTGTCCAGTGCCCATCTTCACTTCTTAACTTTCTCCAAAAAGGGAGAGGTTGAACTCTCCACTTGATAATCGCTAGGAGCAAAGGAAGGGTGAGTTGGAGCGGCACGTAGATCCTTCTAGAGCTGATTTTCTCTGAGCGGTTTTCTCTGAGCTCTTCTCCCTTCTTCTTGTCCTCACTGTTGGGAGTTTAGGGGCCGGAGCCGATTTTGTCATGCTGGGAGGGATGTTTTCGGGCCACACTGAGTGTGCCGGAGAGGTGATTGAGAAGAACGGGCAGAAACTCAAGCTCTTCTACGGGATGAGCTCCGAAACCGCGATGAAGAAACACGCAGGAGGGGTCGCCGAATACAGGTAAGGGGAAGCGCCAGCGCCCTGCCCTCTGTGGCTGAGGCCTCACATTTACAGAAACAGGACGGAAGCAAGTCTCGAATATCAGTTCTGTTGATACCGATGGGCCGTGGGAGGGAGCTAGAGAACGTACCCTGCTTCTTTCTAAACAGTCCCAGTTTTTATCCAGCCAGCATTTGCTGTGTTGGGGGCCCTCCAAAGGACGTGCAGAGCAGAAGTCTCTTGGCACGGGGGGCGGGAAATGTGACAAGGGGGCGACCAGTCTGGGAGCTGACACTCCAGATTTCCAGGGGATGGGCAGGAATGTGTTTGCCCTGTCCTTCCGATTGGGCCTTTGCTCGGCCAGCCCTGTAACTGCCAGTCTCTTGCCTGGAATGAGTTCAGGCTGCAAGCACTGGGCTGAAGAATGGGTTTCCCGTTGCTGTGAAACAGGTGTGGTGCACGCCGTTGCATGGAGGTCAGGCCTTTCCGGAAGGGTGCCGTGTTTCCCCTGCAGTGGGACCGTCCACAGCCTCCACGCTCTGATGGTTGACACAGGGGCAGCATTTTTAGCCATTTAATTGTGTCGCTCACCGCAGAAGGCATGCTGACTCCTGCCTTTTTGTTTTACAAATTCACGATCCCAAGAGATAACCTGGCTATTTTCTGTGTCGCCTCCATTTTTACGTGTCTGCATGTGTGTTTTAAGAGCCTTAGGACAGCACATAATCATTGCCTGGCCCTGTTCCATAGAAGCTGCTATTACTTTTCGTTGGCATTAGCCTGATGACAAGTCCCACTAAGTGGACAGGACAGAAGGTCTTGCGTCCATGGAAACTCAAGCCCTCGCTGCTGGACACCCTCCATTTCTTATGTTCAGCCCATACTTGAAAGCTTCTCTCGAGGCTCTGGGATGCAGAGGTGTTGTGGAAGAGTGCGATCGAGCCAGAGGGAAGATCCCAGAACCCCGCTGAGATTCATGGGCGGGCAGGTGGGAGGTGTGGGGGACTCTGCCAGAGTTCCGTGCTTCTGTGGGATCCTGGCGGACTGATGTCCATTCCCATTCTCTCCAGTCTTTTTCTCCTTTGGAAGAGGAAACTCCATCACGATGATGTTGCAGCTTAGGGAAGGCAGAGTGGGGAACAGGAATAGGGGACCATGCTTCTACCATCATCCGGGAAACTTGGGTTAGAACAGGAGGATGCTGTCCCTCCCACGTGGTGCCCGATGGGAGAGGTGGCATGGTTTGTGAGGGTGGGCAGGGTGAGGATTACTGCCTCGGTGGCACCCCGGACCTCTGGCCCAGAAGCTTCACGCTTTACCAGCAACCACCCTCCCTACCCAAGGTCCTGTGCGGTGTCTGCTGGGTGCTGGTACGTTAAGCGGAGCCATTGTGGTTCGGCAACAGCTAGATGCTTTGCCTGGAGTACATTTATTGCCCTCTAGCTGTTGCATCCGTTTTGGGTTCCAAGGAAAGTAGACAGGGAAGGGCAGACCAGGTTATAGCACACACGGAAGCCAAGGAGCCGAAAGAAAAACCCATCTGTAATTTCAGCAGGGTTTAGGCAAAACGAAAATAGAAGACTCAAGCATATCAAGACTGTTCTGGAAGCCGATTAGACAAGAAAGGGAAGTGCCGAAGGAATTAGAACCTCAATCTGGAGGCAGCCTGGGCCCTGCGGGCTGCATCTGTTTTTTTCCATCTCTCTCTGTCTCTCTGCCTCCCTCCCTCTTTCTTTCTCTTTTTTTTCCCTGGCAGTTTACAGTCTTCTCACAAGAATGGTCCCCCTTTGACGTTGTATTTAATTAAGGTAGAGCTTGTTTATGCCTTGCTGCTTCCTTCCCAGCCATTAACCACTTAGTCCTCACGCTGTCCCTGGGAGACAGATCAAAGTACCTTCGTTTTACGGATGAGAAGACTTGGGCTTCAGCAATAAGTGACTTGCACGAGGTGCCATCACCAGGTAGCAGAGAAGCAACGATGAGAGTCTGGATGATTTCCAGCAAGCTCCGGGCAGGCCATGGAAATCTCTTGTAAAAAGCAAAATGGCAGTCACTGTGGGCACAGGGGCAGAGATGTTGGTCCCTGGTCACAGAGCGTGGTGATGTGAATCATCTTGGGAGTGGCCAGTGACGGGCTCCGTGAGCTTGGTGCTGTGAACCAGCCCTGAGGCCAGCTTGGTCTAGTCAGTGGTTTAAGCGGGTAGATTTCATTGCACTTAGGGTAGCCTTGGATGTGTGGATTTCAGCGCAACAAGAGTTAATGCTATCTTGAAATCCTAGGTAATGAATTTCTGATTGAGAGATGCTATCTTTTCTAGTTGAAGAGACCAGGAAAGAAGAGTCCACCGTTTGGTTGTCAGAATTTCCAGATTGCCCGAGCCTTAGATGAAGGCTAGAGTTTTGCATAGATTGGAGATTTCCTTCTTGTAATGCCCCTCCAGAAGCAAGTCTGGACTGTATGTCCATGCAGCCTAACAGGGCTTGAGTTGTCCATTTTGTGGATCTTCCTTGACTTACGGGGCTATGTCCTGATAAACCCATCTTAAGGTAAAAATATCGTAAACTGAAACCCATTTAATACACCTAGCCCCTCGGACGTCGTAGCTCAGCCTAGCCCACCTTACGTGTGCTCAGAACACTCACGTTAGCGTTCAGTTGGGTAGAATCTTCTAACACGAGGCCTTTTTAATAATGAAGTGTTGAATGTCTGGTGTCATTTGTCAAATACCCTACTGCAAAACAGTATATACAGGTCGTACGGGTGCAGGGTGGTTGGTCACTGTATTGGGACCGTCCACCCCTCACGATCCCGGGGCTGACGTAGCTGCGGCCATCAGTGGCCTGCATCGCAGGGGAGGATTGTACGCACATCGCCAGCTCCGGAAAGGATCCAAGTCCGGAATTTGACGTATGGTTTCTGCTGAATGCGCATTGCTTTCGCACCATGGCGGAGTCAAACCGTGGTACGTGGGAGACTGTCTGCGTTGATATCTCCTTCACCTCTTAATTGTAGGCAGTTGGCGGGGAGGCTGTTCAAGAGGTAATCCGCCACGTCTGTTCTTCCCCTTGGGCATGTGGGGCTCGGGGTCAACTGGACGCCGGTGTAGGGATTAAGGAGGAGTAGCAAGGAGCAGAGTGGAGGCTACTGCCGCAAAGGTCACTTCTTCCAAGGCTGCTGATGAGGACTTTCCTTTTCCAGACGCTCCCGGTGGCCAGCAGTGAGGCTGTGCGTTTCGCATGGGAGGCACGCATTCATCTGAGATGCTGGTGTGGCCGGCTCGGCATTTGTAGCAAATGTGGGACTGGGGTCAGAGGGTGTGGCACGGAGCCACCTGAGTGCCTTGGGGGCTGTGTCAAGTGCTAAAGCTGGGAGTAATTACAGCTGGGTTCTTACGGGGGGAGGAAACAACCGATTAGAAAGAAAAGCTTCCTTTTTCTTCCAGAGCTTCCGAGGGCAAGACCGTGGAAGTGCCTTACAAAGGGGATGTAGAAAACACTATTCGGGATATTCTTGGGGGACTGAGGTCCACGTGCACTTACGTGGGGGCCGCCAAACTCAAGGAGCTCAGCAGGAGGGCGACGTTCATCCGGGTGACGCAACAGCACAACACGGTGTTCAGCTAACCTTGAGGATGCGGTGACTTCTGGCTCATGGGAGCTTCCACGCACACCTGCTCTCCCGCCTCCTCCTGTGACATCAGAGATTCTGGCTGCTCCTGAATGTTGGACTCCTGCCTCCTGCTCCCCCACCTGCCGTCCGGAGGCTTTGGGGCTCCCCTAGTGCCTTCCGGGGGCCCGGAAGCAGGGCGCTGACCGGGTCTGTGGTCAGAGCCCAGCTGCCTGGAACTCATAACCTCATTGTTCAAATCAACTCCCCTTTTCCTTCCTTCCTTCCTTCCTTCCTTTTTTAAAGAAAAATGGTTTCACTTTAATATAATGCAATTATCTTAAGACTTGGAGTGCTGGAGTTTGCCTTTGCAGGAAGCAGGTTGTCAAGGGAGCTGGGGGTTTTCTACCTACTTCCCATGCTTGGCTCTTAGCAGTCACAGAGGGGAGGCGAAGGGAGGGGAGGGGAGGGGATGGGAGGGGAGGGCGGCCAGGCCTGTCAGGGTAACCCTCCAACCCTCCTCTGCTTTCCGTTGCTGGAAAAGAACCAAAAGCACCCGACTGGAACTTGGAGACTTGGCTTCGTGCAGCTACTCATGAGGCATGGCGGCACGTTTTCACCACCTGCGTTACACGTGCCTTCTGGGAACAGGTATCTGTCACCATAAGGTCGATGCTGCTTTGAGGACACTGTCCGTGTCCCGGTTTTTCATTGCGTTTTGATTTCCCTTCATCTCCTCCCTCCTCCGTCTCGACCTGTCAGGCTGGCCTCTCTCTTAGATTGTAAGTTATTTTGGAGCTCCGTGGGATGTTAGGTGGAAAGGTCATCCACCAAAACCTGGGCAAGTGGAATCCCGCTGAAAGACCGCAAACACCTTGACCTGTGGCTTCCCGGAAGTCATTGACTTAAATTAGGACTGCGAATTATTCCCTTCTCGGCGCCATCAATATTCTCAAGAAAGGTATTATTGTAAAGTGGTCAGTTCACTGGTGACAATGCTATTTTCTGGGAGAAAGGACCCGGGCCTTGGAGGAGTGTCCACTATGGCACTTCTTGAAACCGTGAACGTGGATTTGTTAACAGTGGCCACTTCTTTGGAGGCATTGCTTGAGGATTAAGACTGGAAAGTATATGCAGACCAGGATGTTTTACTTTCTTTTCTTTTAAACAAGGTTTAGAGAAGCAGACGCGAGAGTGCATTTTCCTTTAAGCAATTAAGTGACTCCCCTGGAATAGAGAAGGATCACACAGTGCTACCGTGGTAAGGACACCGATGTCCACGGTGACTGACACCATTCAAAGAATCCATCGAAACCATAATGTTCCAGGAAACTATCCATCCGTTTGTAGTCTTCTAAGAACGCATTTATGGGTTCAGCACCTTCAACGCTGTTGTAAAACTTTTCGCCCCTGATTCCATTAGGAATAGTTATTGTACTTGTGGAAACGTGAATCGGCTACACGTTTGAGATGAGGGGCCAGAGGCCCTATGTTTCAACATAGAGCAAGATGTGGGGTTTTGCTGGAGGCACCCCATGTTTTCCGTTTGCTTGTCTGAGGTCTGAGTCCCACACTGTTCCTGTGGAAGATGGTTTCTACTCAAGCCTGTGAGTTTAAGAGATTCTCTGTTGCATTAAGGGAGAGAAGTAAAAGAAGGGAGATCTTAAAGAAATCCATGCAAAATGTACTAGCGGTAGTAAGGGAACTTTCTGGGCACCCCTTGCTTAGCCTGGGCTCACCCCTGTCCCCCTCTTACATCCGGCTGCGGTGCTACACCCAGAGGGGTCTGGGACGGGGATGCCCATCAACCCAGTACGGGCTGTGGTCTTTGCAGAGGCCTGTGCCTGCCTTACCCATCTTGTGTAAAGATTTTGTACGCTCTCTGCTCTTGGTTTCCACCTGCTGGAGGCAGGTCTCTTGCTGAGCTAGTGTTGAGGGAAGCGAATCACTCGGAAGCAGAGATTTTGCAAAAAGCTCCTCGAAGGCCCCGTCGTGCTTTGCCTTCGTACGTGCATCTCTGCCTCCAGTAGCGCTGGGCCCCGGGGAGCCCCGGAAGGGGTATCAGGTGCGGCGCTGGGTGCCCGAGTGCTCAACCGCCGCCCCCAGGCCTCCTGGTGCAGGAGTGGGTGCCGGAAGGTGTCCGCGAGTGAGACGCCGTTCACCAGGGGCCGTTCCTGCTATGCATCTGGTGGTTTCGAGGCCCGTCCCATTGCCGGACATGAAACCGCTTTTCCCCTCGTGTGAACATTTGAGCCAAGTCTGTAGCCACTGGGCCCCAACCTCTCAGAACCGTAAGCATTGAGTATTACATCAGCGGGGAAGGCGGTGATTCAGGCTGCTTTCCCTAGACTTGCCCGTAGCACGTGGCACGTCCGTCCAGACCGCCCTGGAGGGAGGGGGCAAGACCCCCTCGTGGGCTGCAAGGTCCCCCGGATCCCCCCCCTCCCCCCCGCCCCGGTGCCGTGCATACTCTTTTCAGCACTAATGCTCACAGCTCATCGGGGCCTCAATGCCAAGTCTCCAGAGGAGAGTCTTGGCGAGCTCCCCGCCCCCAAACATCTAACCAGGAAGACAAGAGGAAAGGGGTTACCCGCTCCTCCCTGGGCTCAGTGAGAACCCTGAATTTAGCACTGAGAACTCCCTTCCGTCTCTGCAGAAGGATTTGATAGCCACACGTGCAGATGGGGGGCGGGGGGGGGGGGGGGCGCCGCCGCCGGCATGGGTCCCCCGGGAATTAGTTTCTGGGGTAACTAAGCCGCATCTCCCTGAGAGCGGACACAGGGGAAACCTACCGAGCAGCGCTCTTGAGACAAATGGGGGCTCCTTTTCCGCATGTCAGGAGGTCCCCCTGGCTTGCTGAGTTTTTTTAACAGGCATGAGCTCAAGGAAATCCGAAGGAACTTTCCACCTTGGGACCACTAACCAGTGTGTAGCAACATTGTTCCAGAACGTATGGATAAGGCCACTGGAGTCCCGTGAAGCTGCCAAATGCTGTCTAGAAACAAAGATCTCTTGTAAACAGCATTGTTCAGCTAGGAGGAAATAAACGTGAACTGAATAAGCCCAAAGCGGGTGTTGAAACGTGCCTTTTATCTCAGGCTCTCATCTCCTGCGTGCCCAAGCCTTCCTCCCCACCTCCCCGAAAAGCATTCCTAGGAAAGGCAATGCCTTGCATCCACTCCCCACTGCCATGGGACCCGGCGATCACCGCGGGGCTGATTCTGGCGAGGGGGCGGGGGTTTCCATTCTTTTCTCAACCTTGTCTTGAAACACCTGACAGAGGCAAGGACACACATTTGCAATTGGCACTGTTATTTTATTAGTACGAGTATACTGAAACAATAAACTTGTACTGGTATACAGACAATTTGTTTAAAACAATTTTGTTCAAATTTTGAATCAAACATTGTTTTCTTATAATAATGAAATAATTTCTACCTAGAAAACCTGCAAGCACCATCAAAGAAAGGGACCATAAAATTCAATAAACAGACTCGAGTGTATCCTACAAATAGACACACCACGATTAGAAAATAGAATATGAATTCTTCCATTTTTTTTTTAATATTTGTTTTAAAAAAGCTAGTGCAAGTACAATATTTTACACTGGAATTACAGAGAGTATGCACGCATATGGAAAAAAGTTCTGTCACAATAAAAGCTCTTAACTATGTATGCACTTAAAAGTTTTCTTTTCAGTAAGGTGCAAAACATTCCTTCCCTAGTTCTCCTCTGTACTGGCCGTGTCAGTCTGATATTGCCCCAAAGTTCTGGTGTCTCTTTTCCCTTGGCCGGTGGGAGGCATACGATTGGAAGTTTGGTGGGTAATGATCTGATAGTAAAACAGTGGTACGAATCTCAGAGATGGCTCCGGGGCCAGGGCCCCACTGGCCAGAAGTTAGGACTGTCTTAAACCAAGGCCACCACGGATACTGGGAGGGCTCTCCCGAGACCTCCATTCACTTGACCCTACATGGGTTTACAGGTGAACACCGAGCCGGGAGAAACCACCCCAGAAGGGCAGTATTCGCGGGACCGAATGTATAGGTGTCAAACTAAATGTTCACGGACTGAACAGTTTACCCCATTCCCGGACCAGATAATGAGAGCAGTGGTTCCTGGAAGAACCAGAGGAAACGTACACGCCCAGCTTCTTGATAACGGCCGTGTAAAGACACAGCTCTAAGCCAGCGTCAGTCACGTCAGACTTGATATTCCCGGAGGACGGTGTATTAGCCCGGCAAGGAATGCTGTAAGCAGCACTTCCAAAGCAAACCTTCAGACTGGCCATGGAAAAGGAGACCGGCTCGTTGGCCATCCAGACAGCAAACAAACAAAACTAAAGGGGAAGAAAACTTGGGTGAAGTCTTCGATTATCTGCAGTGGAAGACTCGAGTCCTTTCGGATAAGAAAAGTGACGGAAATTCTTAGAGACTGTTGCTGTGTTGATTCTACCTATTGGCCAAATGCACTTAATCTTAATACAGCTGAACCATTTGTACGCAAGTCACGAAGGACGTGAAAAACTGAAGCCGCTGTTCCCTCCCGCCATCGTACAGGTGAATGTCAGCTACCAGAAACGTTGCATTGAATGGTAAGGGAGGGGCTGAGATTCTGAATTTAAGAACTGTAGGTGGGTTTGTTCAGTGTCCCCACAGGTGTCCAGTTTCTGCTGGCTGCTTTGTGTCTGGGACAGAACAGGACTCTTCTGAGAAGTTGTTCCGTGTTTTACTGGGTATTTTGGCCTCAAGATTAAAGAAAAAAAACCCAAAATTAAAGTAAAATGAAGCATTGCAATTGAAATTCTTGTTTGTACCCCCCATTTAAATGAGGTGCGGGGGGGGGGTGGTGGAGAAAGAAGGCTGAACTTTTCTTTTTTTTTCTTTTTTTTTTTTTGTCCTCATAATGAGTTCTGTTTTACTGGTAGCTAGGATCCCTTGTTACAAACACTTCTTGTTCAGGATTATATTCTTTGGGTTTATTGAAACAGGAAGTGCTGACAATGTGAAACAAGATCTCTGAAGAAAAAGGAGTTGCAATGGCTTGAGAGTTTAAACCAAGAAAGGAGCTCAGAGAAGTACTTTCAGCACAGGAATGAACAGTATTCTCAAATTTCAGAATACAGAGTTGCCCTCCCTCCGAAGAGGGCTCTATGTAACAAAAACATAAAGGAAGCGTAGGTATAGTTTAAGAGCCTTTTACCTAGTAATTCTTCCAGGCCATAACCACACAAGTCTGATAATTTTAGACATGACAAATTTCTATATACAAAAAAAAAAAAAAAAAAAACCCAAAAAAAAAACCAACATGTAACTTTCAACCTTTATGCTTTTTTTCTGTTTTTACAAACAAGGTATGAAACTCATTGTTTCAACAGATCCATGTCTTTCGAACACCGAATGAATGAATCATTTCGACATTCATTTTTCTTTTGTGCAATTTTTGAAAACATTACCTGTACTCCTCAAAGTGAGTGCTTCAAAATTTTTTCTTCTTCAGCTTCTCAAATTAGGTGTACATTTAAAAAAAAAAGAGAGAGAGAGAGAGAGAGAGAGAGAAAGAAAGAAAAAATTCCCACAAGGTATAGTGCTACAAGAAAAGATCCTATCCGTAAGGTAACGTATTTGAAGCGAGGTCATCTATGTAAAAGAAATCTCAGCTCCGGAGTGGAGGTGTGCAAATTCTTTGGAGTTTCCCTATCAACAGAAACACAACACTGTCCGCGGAAAAGAGAGGAAACCAACCCAACACAATAGCATATGCATGTGCTTTATAAAAAAGTATATTTTCTGTATAGTTATTACTTGATGTGTTCCTAAATTCTCTATTTCAGAAAATCTGGGTTAAAAACACAAAGGTGGAAGCAAAGGCCCCCACTCCACTTTGAAAAATAAAAAGCGTAATTTCCTTTCCTTTTATATCACCGCTGAAGGCGCCGGATTGGGCCACGAGACTGCGGGCCCTTCTTCCACCTGGAATCATCATGGGTGACTAGGAAATAGAAATGCAAAGGGTTCTGGGAGAGAACAGACCAGTTTGTTGAGCTGCGTGCGGTTCTCGAAACAGTAGCCATGACAACCAACACGGCTCACAAAGCCTGGCCTCCTGTCCAAGAACTCTGCTGTTTCTCCCACATCTGAAATACATGGCATTAGTGTCTTCAAAAGCATTTTGAGATTTTTTTTTTCCTCTATGAAAGAAATAGGTTTCCTTAGTAGTCACAGATGTTAAAGGGTATTGTCAATTGTTTCCTTAAAAAACAGACAAAAAAAAAAATTCCAAAGCTACAACAACAAAAATAAATTTTGGCAACACATTTCAGTAAAGATCAAACTATGTGCAAAGAGTAAATTGTATGATTACTAGGAGCTACTGTTCATCTTGAACATGCAGCATTATATTGCAATCTATGCAGTATCTAAGGAGTAATCCACAAGATGCAGGAAATCCAAACATTCCTTGAAATTGTACAAGCCTCCTCCACAGCAAAGTGCTGCTTCTGGACACGTCAGTGTACCACACACACACCAGCCCCGTCCCTGAGTAAGAGGTGAGAAAGGTTCCGCAGAGTTCCTTGTAGGGGAAAAGGGGGTGCTGCCACTTCCTGGTGGGGGGAAAACCCAACACACTCACCTAACAGAAAACATAGCGGGTCACAATTCAGACTTAGAAATGGGATCCACGGCAACGAAAAAAAAAAAAAAAATCCAATCCTCCCACACCCAACTGGGTTGAGTTGGGCAAAACAAAACAAAACAAAAAATTGACCGACATCGAAAATGATTCTGAAAGTCCCAACAAAAATGCAATTTGGATTTCCACTTTAAAAGGTTTGAGGTAAGTGGCATCCATCTTTTATCTCCCCCCGCCCCCGCAATGTGGCCCAAACAAACTGAAATAATTCTTACGTTAAACATTCTAAGGAACAGTCCTTTAATGTATTTAGAAATCCCTAGAAAGAGAGGTTCTTGATTGTTGGTTTCTTTTTTTTTTTTTTTTTTCTTTTCGCCCTGACTGATTTCTTGGTGATTGTGTTCCACTGTAAACGCAAAAGGCCTGCTGTTATTAGTTTAGAAATGGAAAACAGGAAAGAAAGAACTGGAGATGGTTGTCAGTAGATATTGCCAAGCGGACATAGTACAGAGGCACATGGCTGATCCTTGTGAGCTGCACGGCACTGAAGAATTTCTATGCTTCTCATTGTCATGTTTGCTACACAGGAGCTGGCCGATGTCTGCCAACAAGAGGAGGTTCCCTGTCCTTGGGATGTTCTTCCTATTTGAAGGGAAAGCTGCCACTAAGGAGTGGTGACCATTGTTCAAAGGGGCCCCTCCATGGCCACTGGCTGCATGTTCAGAGCGCACACACACACATCGGGCCACACTTCCCACCCGTGCTCTGAGGCACAGCTCAAAGTCTCCAGGACACAGACCCGAGGAGGGACCCACCTGCTCTGGAAAACACCTTGGAGAACGGGTGGATCTTGGTTCTCTTTGCTCCACGGCGTGCCTTAGAAATGGATCTACCTGCTTCCTCCCCACACTGCACATTCACTATTCTTCATGGTGACAGAGGGACTCAAGCTGGTCCCCTAGCCTTCCTTTATTGGCTCTTTCTGCAACAGGGTGACATACATATGGGGCTCCTGAAAGCTCCCCTCCCCAGCACTCAGCATCCGTGGTGGGGAGCTCACGGCGGGAGCTGCTCTCCTTCCCGGTTCCTTCCCTCCAGCCCTTCTCTGGCCAGAATGGGGAAGACGGGCCGGATGGGGAATGAGCTTTAACTAGACCACACTGGTCGGACCTGTTGGCACGGGAAGTGTTGCACACACTAAAAAAGCAAGAGCGTGAAATGGGATGATGTTTAGAAAGAACCAATTATTTAAGAATTCCTATACCTGAAATAGAAGCACAAAAATTACGATGATGTTCCTATTGCTCCGAACCGTGTATGTTTTCCCATTTTTAGTGTTGGTGTTGAGGATCCAGTTAGCACAATACTGGAAGTTGAGTCGAAAGGTGGTGATGTGTGTTTCTGCGTCCGCGTGAGTTTCTGTGAATAGTGGTATTGAGGAGGACGAAGTGTATATGGCAGCCCCATATTCCTCTTACCATTAAAGGTTACAAAACAAAAAGAAAAACAAAACCTAAAATTGCAAGTGCCCTGAGCAGAATATATGGAAGATTAAGCAAGGTCTCTGAGCAGAAACTTTAAAAACAAAAACAAAAACAAAAACCAGCTCTAAACAAGCAGTATGACCGCAAGAATGGGCTCGCCCAGCTCTCTGCTAGCATGCTGAGAGGATAATGAAATCCAAAGAAAGTTCTAGCTATTCTAAACCTATGCAAATGTTTTTGGTACACCCCAGAAAATGGTTTATAAATATCACTAAGTTCTTGTAAGAGCTAAATGTAATGAGATACTAGATAGCCAAAATGTGGGTTGATATTAGAAATTATTTTTTTAATTTGTAAAATGGAAGAAGTACTACTTTCAGCAGTAAAAGAAAGATCTGATGAAGTATTTGTTCAGATAAGTTGCAGCCACTCCAAGTGAGAATATTTAAAAATTTCTCGTTACTTATAAAACCTTATTATTGTAATTTTTTTAAAGCACTTTAAGACACACGCCCAAAACCCACAAACAATATTTCAGGTCTCTGGGGATGAAAGGCTTAAACTGTAAAATACCCTTTCTGGGTTTGTACCAAACATTGAATCTCGATTTGATTTCAGATGGAAAAAAAAAAAAAAAGTCATTCTGAAAATAACATTAATAACAACAATAAAGTAATTTAAAAAAACTTGCTCACATATATAAATGTCTTTATGGAAAACTCTCTCAATGAGTCTGAAGAAAATTCTCAGAGTTGTCCTGCTAAGACCTGTTTTTTTTTTTGTTTTTGTTTTTTTGTGGTTTTTTTTGGTTTTTTTTTGGTTTTTTTTTTTTGTGACAGATGTAGAAAGACCAAAATGAATTCTGAAAGGAACATAACCTTATAAAATGGCCTAGAGTTTAGGCAGGTTAGAAAGTAATTTTGCTACATTTATTTATGCTTGTTCAGTCCCTCAAACCTTTCCCACAATGTTATTGGATAAGAACTGCAGGAATATCACACAAATTATAAACTCAAGATGTGCAAATCGCAAGGTTTTTTAAAAGTTCATCTTACAAAGAAAAACACTGGACAAAAATGAGTATTCTTTTTTCCATCCCTTTTCTCTCAGTTTCTCTGCCAGCTCTGCATATATGCCTTCACTTCTTTCTCAAACATCAAAGTGAAAAGTACATCCTGTCAGGCTGTACTTGGGGGTCATTCATTGTCACATACTAGTTCATAATTCACATTCATCCCTTTAAACCACATTGAAACTTCCAATATCTTGCTCGTGAGAAACTCTGCAGACCTGAAATGTAGTTACAGTGTTGAAAAAAAAAAAAAAAAAAAGAAAGCAACTTATATATTTTTTTTGTTTTGTTTTGTTTTTTCTTCCCAAAGAGTTTAAAGGGAGATACAGTACTTGTTGAATGATAGACCAAGATGCTTGGTAATAAAGTGTGAACAGCATTTTAAGTGCTTAGAGATAGTAATATATATATGCTCATCTTCAAAATCTAATTCCTCACGTCACACTGGAATCTGAAAAAAAGTGGCACCCGTGGCACCCGAGTTGTCCATAGTCATGAACTATAAACAGTACTAGAGTTAAAAGACCAGATTTTGCAAACCCAATGAGGAGCGCTTCCGCGGCTCTCGGCAGGGCGGTTTGAGCGAAGTCAATGTGATAACCTGATTGGTTTTCCTAACACTGCACAGAATCCAGAGTGGGCGGTCCGCTCCCCCGCAGCGCCCCGCCCCCGCCCCGCCCCCGCCCCCGCCCCCCGCCGCGCGGAGCGCCAAGCTGCGCTGCCCACCGTGACACCCGGGCGACATCACTGCACTTGGTAAAGCAGAAACGAAATCCCACGTGTGGCAGTTGCTCTAAAAAAATATCAGTGCAGTCAGGCCCCATAGGGGGAAATATATCTCTATAGGATTAAAAGTTGCTTTTATTGTAAAATATGTTGGAGGGAAAAAAAAAAAAGGTCCTTTTACACGGTTGGCTTTCCGTCTGCTGTCGGACGCCTCTCTAGCAGGCCCTGCACCCGGGTTCCTGATGTTTGCTTTGCACGTGAGGCCCTCGCCAGGACCCTGCCCTGCTGGCGGGACCTCCAGGCCCGTGCCAGAGAGAGGGAGGCAGAGGGAAGGAGACACCCTCCACCCCCGCCTTGCACCCGCGCCCCCCAAGTGCACGCCCACACGCCCCCATCCTCCCCTCCCCGGCAGCTCCCTGCCCGCAGAACCTGCACAGGAAACCGGTGGAAGTCAGCGCCCGGGCCGCGGCTTCCTCGCAGCGGGAAAAGGCAGGTGCTCGGAAGCCACGTTCCTTTCTCCCAGGACGCCCGGAGCCTGCGCGGGCCCTGCCCTTCCCCCCTCCCCCCACCTGCCGCTGTCACTCCTGGAAAAGCACGTGCCCCGGTCTCCTGCTGCAACACCAGCTGTAACTCTAATGACAAGGTTATAACAGAAACCTAAAGAGGGTAACATGTAAATACTGTGTTATTTAGCCTACAGTACAGTAATCTGGATACAAATGAGAAGGGAGAGCCGAATTTCCTTTCCCCACGCTGCCTCTACTTGCCTACGTTAGACCGGCCTTCGATGCAAATCTTAACCTCCTGAGGGATTAGAGAAGGTTTAGGAAGAGTCAAAGGTGGCTCGTCTTCCGACTTCTCCAGTTTGCGGGTCTCGGGCGCCGACCACCTCCTCTTCCTGGTTGCCGTGGGCTTGCTGGGTTCGATTTTGGTGAGCAGGGACGCTGCAGGCAATGCTATTTTTTCTGGAAACTTGAGTTCGCCGTTCTCGGACAGCATCGGGGCGCTTCCCTGGTTGATGCCGTTCTCCTGCTCGGTGTACCTGTGTCTGCTGCCCGCCAGGCTGTCCGTCTTTGAATGCTTCAGCAGGACGCTGGCCGGATCCACGGGCGGGCCCTTTTTAACAGAGCCGTTCTTCAGGTTCTTGAGGGTCAGTGAGATGCAGACATCCCCAACAGAGAGTTTGGAACACGGCAGATCAAAGAGCTGGCTGGTTCTCTCTGGACAGCAGGATGACCATCCCTGTCCAAACACAAAAAAAGGGTACTCTACCAAAACCTCCACGCTGACCTGCGGAGACAGTGAGAGACAGAGAGCAAAGAAGAAGGAAACAAATGAAGACATTTTAGTCTCGTTTTAGTTCATACACGCCCACGTGCCTAAGCCAAAGGGGGGCGGGGGAGGGAATAAGACTGTTCCACGATCCTCATCCGCCAACACACGCAAATGAGGCCCTTAATTTTTTGCTGTACCTGTATTTACCATATATAGGTGCTGGGTAGAAGCCAGTAAAAAAAAAAAAAAAAAAAGCCCACTTAGTGTTGACAGTATCATTTTACTGAGTATCAGCTCTATAGCTGGCCTCCCTTAAAACAAATGGATCGGCCCCCAAGGGCAATGGAACAGGTGCTCAGTGTTCAGCCCTGGAGCACAAGATACAGTCTTGCACTTTATCCGCTCACTGGGCAAATGCCATTCTCACGTACGACAGAGCTGATTAGGAATCAGAATGAGGCTGTCTGTAAGGTCCACCAGGCAGCACTTACCTGTTTATATCACTGTATCCCTGGCCCCTAAAAGGAGACCTGGTGTATGGCTGAAGCTTAATAAATATTTATCGGATAAATGAGCCGTGTACTCAAAACCCGGGGAGAGCAGGGCCGGTGAAGGCTGGAGGAAACAGGCAGGGCTTCCCCGTTTTCCTGGGACCCCGAAGGCTGGGCAGCATTTCGAGAGGATTGAGGGGTGGGCAGTGTTGGGGAGAGGGTAAACTGGGCAGAGAGAGCAAGTACTTGGCCCGTCCAAGGTCAAGTTCCAGGTACTCAAATCAGGCTGTGCATTGGTTTGAAAACCACTCCCCAAAATGGGGGGCGCTCTCTCTCCTCCCAAAAGCTGCTGTTTTCTCTGCCACCGTGTGCTATGCACGCACTATGCTAAGTAAATAAGCTGAAAACGTCCTGGTCCCAGAGTAGTTCACAATCAAGCAGGCAGAAGAGGTCCACCAACGTAGTAACTGCCAATCAATGTGGCGAGTGGGGTGATAATACTTTACTACAATATTAAGTTGTTGGAGGGCAGAGGAAAGGCATAGACCGGTGTGAAGAAGAGGTGATTAAGGAAGTCTAATACACTGTGCTGAGTTTTAAAAAATAATCAGGGTGGAGTACAGGTGTGGATGCAAGGAGAAGACATTCCTGGCAGTGGAGATACATGAACAAAAGGCAAGGAGACAGTGGGTGTAGGGGTTTGCAAACTGTCCAGTGAAGGTCTTACTGTTGCCATTAAGTAAGGCTGAAATGCACTTGAGGTTCTAAAAGTTTAATTTTCCTAGAAATTTATTTCCTTCAACTTTATGCTACACAAAAAAGAAAAAAAAACCATAAAGTCGTTTTAAAGAGGCAATTTTCAGTGGCTTTTCTAGAAGTAGCAGCATAGGTAATTCGGACCAATCTTCTTTCTCGCTGAGGACAACCAAATACTCTGAACAAAACCCAAGTAAACAAAAACTAAGGGCAAAATGTAAAAAAACTATTTCTTATGGCACTAGACAGAAAATAAGGTAGTGAAAAGTCACCGGGGAAGGTTCAGGGAAAGGGTAACAGTCTAGAGATTTAAACCTGGTGTTTAGGGCTATTTTCCTCCAAGGGCATTTGCACATTCCAAACTGGAGTAGTTTCAAAACCAAGTGGTCTGGACTTTTGGTAATCTCAAGAGCATGGTGGGGGTGGGGAGGAGAAGGGAATGAAATTCAGGGTACCCTTCAGGTATATCAAGGGGAGGATGCTCTCTGGTGAGCTCCACTCTTTTGGGCTGTGACTCCAAAGTGCTCTACACTCTAGAAGTGAGGTGAGCCAGAAGCAGACAGGCCTTCTCAAAGTCTGAAGCTCAGATTTTAATCATCTTAGCCCCTAAAATCAGGTAAGGTCTGAATTGTTTCCAAGTAAAAATAATTATTTGCAATTATTTCCAAGTAAAAGACATTCAATTGAAAAAGAGGGATGAGGTCCACAAATAGACCAGAGGACGTGAATAAAAAAACCAGTAGAAACAACAGATAATAGAAACAGACCCTCGGGGGCTTCTGATGTAGGATCATCAGATACGCAGACATTAAAATGACCTAGACTCAGGTCGTGATCTCACCATTTGTGAGTTTGAGCCCTGCATCGGGCTCTGCGCTGACAGTGGGGGCTGCTTAGGATTCTGTCTCCTTCTCTCTGCCCCTCCCTCCTCAAAAATAAATAAGCATTTTTTAAAAGGACTTAAAAAAAGGGGGGGGGTCCTGGGTGGTTCAGTCGGCATCATGATCTCACAGGTTTGTGAGATTGAGCCCTGCATCTGGTTCTGCACAGCGTGAAGCCTGATTGGGATTCTCTCTCTCTCTCTCTCTCTCTCTCTGCTCCTCCCCTGCTCATGGACACACACACTCTCTCTCTCTCTCTCAAAAATAAACTTCAAAAAATATTAAAAAAAAATAACCTATGCTTATAGTATTTAAGGAGATTAAAGACAAGCTTGAGGATTCTGGTAGAGATCTAGAACCTGTGTTCCAAAGATCCATGGAAACTCTAGAATGAAGAAACATATATTCACTAACATCAAAAACGCAATGAATTTTACAACAGAATAAATGTGGCTGATGACAGAACTAACGAACTAGATTCCTGCATTTGACCTTCGGAAGAAACCATGCAGAATGAGACCCAGAGACACAAAAATCCCCGAGACTCTGAAGACACACTGAGAAGACCCAACAGACAAATAAGTTGCATTCCACCTGGAGGAGAGAGAGATCACGGGGCAGAAGTGACATTTTTTAGGAGATAACTGCTAAAAATTTTCCAAAATTGGCATGAGACAACAATCCACAGATTCAAGAAGGTCTAACCCCTAAGTAGGGAAAATATTTTTATTTTTGTAAATTATTTTCATGTTTATTTATTTTTGGGTGAGAGAGGGAGACGGAGTGCAAACAGGGAAGGGGCAGAGAGAGAGGGAGGCACAGGATCGGAAGCAGGCTCCAGGCTCTGCGCTGTCAGTACAGAGCCCGATGCGGAGCTTGAACCCACAGACCGTGAGATCATTACCTGAGCCGAAGTCTGACGCTTAACCAACTGAGCCCCCAGGCTCCCCAAGGGACCATTTTAAGTATCATGTTCCTTCTCATCTGTATCAAAACTCACATTCAACGATGAGTTCTGGGTTGCAAAAGAGGATCTGTTTTTCCACTTGTCTAAGTCTTTTTGTCTATGAGCTAAGCAAGCCCAACATCAAGTGCAAAGATTACAGGTGGGGAATTTTTGATGTGTGTTCACATTCAAGCGGAGATCAGAAAAGCCCAACCGAAAGAACTTGGCAGTGAAAGTGACAATTGTGGACTGAACACAAGTTCTTTTTAAAACGGCTATTTTGAAGATTGTGATTCCGACTTTGGAAGAACTAAGATGACGGACAGGGGGAGGAATCACGTGACAGTCCTTAAATGAAAAAGTTACTGACAAAAAAATGGAACTGTTTTGTCCAGAAGACAATGGAATATCCTTAAAGCACTAGAGAAAAAGAATTGCCAACCAAGTATTCTATATTGAGCAAAAGGATCCCTCAGGAATGAAGGCAAAATAAAGACATTTTCCAGATGAATAGTAATTAAGAGAATTCACCACCAGAGATCTGCACTAAAGAAAATGCTACGGAGTATTCTTTAGGTAGAGGAAAAAAATCAATCTAGGTGGAAGTTTGCAGATGCAGGGAAGAAGGAAGAACAATGAAAATGATAGATGGAGGTAAGTCAAAATAATATTGACTATAATAATATTTTTTTTTTAATTTTTTTTTCAACGTTTTTTATTTATTTTTGGGACAGAGAGAGACAGAGCATGAACGGGGGAGGGGCAGAGAGAGAGGGAGACACAGAATCGGAAACAGGCTCCAGGCTCCGAGCCATCAGCCCAGAGCCTGACGCGGGGCTCGAACTCACGGACCGCGAGATCGTGACCTGGCTGAAGTCGGACGCTTAACCGACTGCGCCACCCAGGAGCCCCGTTGACTATAATAATATTAAAAACATTCTGTTGAATTTTATACACAGGCACACATACACAAACACGTAAGTAATTAAAATACCCCCAAAACCTAGGGGCGCCTGGGTGGCTCAGTTGGTTAAGCTTCTGACTCTTGATTTTGGCTCAGGTCATGAGCTCATGGTTTGTGAGTTTGAGCCCGTGTCAGGCTCTGTGCTGACAGTGCAGAGCCTGCTTGGGATTCTCTCTCTCTCTCTCTCTCTCTCTTAAAATAAATAAATAAACTTAAAAAAATAATGAAATATCCCCAAACCCCCAAAGTAGCACATTTCCATGTAATTTATATGGATTGTGGCTTTCTAGTTTATCTACTTTATCTTTTTGGATAACTACGATTTATCTGGTTCTACACACACTTATTAAGTGATATACTGTATTTGCTCCATAAAAGGCATAGTATTTATAGAGGGGACAACTGGAGTGAATTTATATGCAAGCTTATTACTATAGTGTGCGTGTGAACAGGAGCCCGTATAAATGTGCATATTATCGGGGGGAAAACTTCATTGTTCTGGGCTATTTTAATAATGTAAAGAGAGCTAAAGATTCTTGAATGTCTACTACCTGTCAAACATTTAGGTATGGACTTCACAAAAAATACTTTGTTTATGCTCACAATAGACTAGGGAAAAAAGGTACTATTGTTCCGATTTTACAAATAAGAAACTGTATCTCCAACAGATTAGATCACTTGCCTAACATCCTAGCTGTAAGATCAGGGAATAGTGATTTAGTCCCAGTCTTTGGCCCTCCAAACCCACTTTCTTTTCGTATGCTCCCGATTTCTGCCCCTGTGAACAAAGCTATTATAGTCCCACTAAAAGAGAGGAATTTAACATTCCCACTCCCCCCAACAGTGGTAAATGTTTACTTGAAATAAATAAGATCCAATGGCATGAGCTCATTGATTTATTTCATCAGTCAGAAAATTGTGAAGCACTGGGGGCCTTACATCTACTCATACAATTCTAGTCTCCCTACATAAGTGGGTGACGAGGCTGCTATTCACTCACAGAATTGCGTTACATCACGCGCACATGTATATTTGCATATATGTACGTACACATATACCTACAAGTTACAGTATCATATCAGGACGCCCACTGAGTTCCAAATGGGAAGGACCCACTTGGAGCTGGCTCCATAAATCCCATCCCAAACCTCTTAGAGCGTTAACATCATCCAGAAGGAACAAATCCTGCTTCAAGTGGGGATTCTTTAAAAAACATTTTTTTTAAGTTTATTTATTTTTGAGAGAGAGAGAGACAGAGCATGAACGGGGGAGGGGCAGAGAGAGAGAGAGACACAGAATCGGAGGCAGGCTCCAGGCTCTGAGCCATCAGCGCAGAGCCCGACGCGGGGCTCGAACTCACGGACCGCGAGATCGTGACCCGGGCTGAAGTCAGACGCCCAACTGACTGAGCCACCCAGGCGCCCCTATATATTTAAAAAAAAGAACGTATTTGCTTATCTCTGCCTAACACCAGTCGGAGGTAATGTGATGTTCCTAATATCATAAACCCTATTTCTAAACACAATGGCCTCTTTTTTGGCTTTGCCTTTTCCTAGATGATCCCTTCTACTGGGTAGAGTCTGTCTCCTTGCTGACAGACAGCCCAACATCTACTAATGGACAGGTTCCTGGTGTGGGAGCCATATTCTAGAAACTCCTCAGAGCAGCCAAGAGTTCATATTCTGAATACAACATTTACTGTCTACGCGTAAACCAATCTCACTGCAAACGTCTACACGTTACCAAGTATCTGTTGACTAATTTTTAAGAAGAGCTTGTCTTCGAGGCCTTTATAAGAGGTAACATCACTGACGATTCCAACAGCTATGACGCAGATCCATATGCTTCCCATTATACACACCGTAATGTTTGGGGGCATTTTGAAAGCCCTTCATTACTCTTTCATCTCAAAACTCCAAAGGCAAATCTTAGAATTAAATGCTGCAACGTGGTCTATAACTTGAACAGCCTAACCTAAAAACTCATGTAAGAAAAGAGAGGAGGAGAGAGGAGAATATTTGAGATGTGGACTAAAGGGCTGATGATAATAGAATTTATTTCTACCTGGATAGGTTTGGGAAAATCATTTCTACCCCTTCAAAGGCTTGCTCTTGGTCCCTTCCTCCTAAATTCTGGCTTTGGCTCTTCCCAGAGAAGCTCTGCTATCCTGGGAAAAGATGCCACATCGCCCATCTTCAGCTGGGTCTACGCAAATTAGGGGAGAAAGACTATTCAATAGGGGTGTCTGAGCGGCTCGGTCGGTTAAGCGTCCAACTTTGGCTCAGGTCATGATCTCACAGCTGGTGGGTTCGAGCCCCGTATCGCATCGGGCTCTGTGCTGACAGCTCAGAGCCTGGAGCCTGCTTTGGATTCTGTGTCTCCCTCCCTCTCTCTCTCTCTCTCTCTCTCTCTCTCTCTGTCTCTGTCCCTTCCCCACTCGCATTTTGTCTCTTAAAAATAAATAAATATTTAAAAAAAAAAAAGGCTATTCGATAATCTGATCATTGTAAGCAGTGGACTTGCATGGCTTAGGCCAAATGTTCTTTTTGTCCTTACTAATTACTAATTACTTATCCTCGCTAAGATTTATCCTCACTAATTACATAGACTGAATTATCTAGATAATGCATTTTTTTTGTCTGCATATATGTGCCCTAAAATAAGAATTTTCTCTCTCTTTGGTGAAAGTCAAACTCTTGTTGTACATATCTCAAATAAGCACACTACAGTATTCATAACAAACCTATTCGTATTGCATAATTGGGTTTGTCAGAAGGATGTAAGCATTCTTAAAGGTGAACTGATCATTAATAGTTCCTGAAGAAATCACACCAAGGGATTTTTCCATGAGAATACATGTGGGAAGGTCTACCTGCTTGAAATTCCCTTGACGAAGAGCATTATCTACCTCAAAGCACGCCGCCATTGCCAACAGGTACTGTTTTCCGTATGAAACATAGATGGTGGGATTCGGTGACATGATGTTACTTTAAACCAGAACAACGACTATGTGAACTGTTTGCCCTGGAGACCCATGTGGGTCTTCCCTACGGTACCAAGAGCTTCAAAATATTACTGATCAAGGATTCACACTCCAGAGGTTGCAGTCACGTTCACTACGTAACCCAGAGCCCCTGCTAAGTGTTAAGGACTGGAGAAGAGTTCCTGGGGTTCAAGATCCAGTTCTCGCCTTCAGTGGGGAGGCAGGACGTGCATATGAAACAAGTCACTTCACAAGGGCGTAGTTGGATAATGGCAACCATGTTAGCTGATGGCGTCCACTTGGGTGTCTACGGGCCACTCAAGCTTTACGTGTCCGAGATAGACCTCCTGATGTGCCCCTGCCCAATGGCGCCTGCTCTGTTCTTCCCCCTCTCCGTGAATGGCATCCCGATCTTCCAGGGGTTCCAGTCAAAGGCCTGGGAGTCACAATGTACTGGGCTCTTTAGCACACGGCACACCTCCAAATTACAAGCAAATCCTCTTGGTTCCCTCTTCCAAATATATGCAGAACGAGACCATTTCTTACTGCCTCCACCACCACTGCCTTGGCCAAGCCAGCTTCTCCCTGGCAGAAAAAGCTGCCATGACGAGCCCAACGTGGCCTGCGCGTGCCCCTGCCCCTACTCACTGCACTATAGCGACACTTGTCTCCTTGTTGATCCTTTAACTCTAAAGACACTTGAGCATCTGGGTCTGGGCATTGGATGTTCCCTCCGTGTGGAGTCCTTTCTGCCCTGTGGACCATGGTCTTCCATTCCCCGTTTCAGAGACAGCTTCACTGACCATTATTTAAAGTAATGACCCTCCGTCCCTAGTATCCGTACCCTCTCTGGGCTGTCTTATTTTTTCTCCTATCACTTCTTATCTTTTGGTGCATTAGTTAAAAAATTTGCTGATGGGGCGCCTGGGCGGCTCAGTCGGTTGACAGTCCGGCTTCAGCTCAGGTCATGATCTTGCAGTTCGTGGGATCGAGTCCTTGTGTCAGGCTCTGTGCTGACAGCTCAGAGCCTGGAGCCTGCTTCCGATTCTGTGTCTCCCCCTCTCTCTCTGCCTCTTCTCTGCTAATGCTCTCTCTCTCTCTCTCTCTCAATAATAAATAAACGTTAAAAAATAAAAAAATAAATGAAAACAAAATACAAATTTGCTTATACATTTGTTTGCCTGTTTTACCGACTCCCCCAGGCTCCCTTAAGACCATATGCTCCGGGGGGGGGGGGGGGATGCTGAGATGTTGCCTGTTTTGCTCAATTGTTCTATCCCCAGAGTGTGGGATACTTTCTGGCATGTTCAGCCCCGTTTGCTTCCTGTGTGTAAAAACACTGCAATGCCACCACTGGCCAACAGAGGTCAATGTTTAGACACTGAAAGCCTCTGCCTGACCTTGCTAGTTTTCACCAGCTGGGACTAAATTGGACTTTCGTCCTCCCCAGGGAGAGGAGCAGAACCTTCCCTGGGTCTGGCTCCCCGCTGAACAGGCAGCTTTCTGGGCTGAGCGATAGCTGCCTTAACTCATCACTCCCCTGTCAGGCTGGTCATGACCTCACCGAATCATACTTCGGTTACCTTCTCTCCACTCTTGGGTTCCCTTTTGCTCTTTCAGAGGGGCTGACGATCACTAATTCATTTGATGATCATGTCGGGGTGCAAACGGTCTCTGATTAAACCCCAACGAAACTATATTCAGGAGGGCAGTGTCATATACAACCGAAGCACGTTACATAACTTCTGGCAGCTCGCCACAGCCCATTTTTTTTTCAACCCATAAATACATTCTTTCCCAAACACTTTGAGCAGTCTGCAGGATAAAATGTGACCATGAATAGCTTTTGTCCTATGTCAGCTTGAGGCCCCTCTGCCTTTCATGTCTGGAGGCCTTGTAGCCAGCACCCTCCTTTTTAGGGGCGAGTTACCTCTCATCCTCTCCCACCCTTTCCTGCCCTCCTCCTGCTGCGGCAGGCACACCCCTTTGCTCGCTCCCCCCACCTCTTCAGCCCCCTTCAACCAACCTCTAAAACAATCCCCTCCGATTTCTGTTCAGGACGGGTGAATCAAGACAGGGAGGCAACGCAGCCTCACTTCTGGGCTGATGAGTATTTATTCAATGTCACCTTCCTGGTCTGGCTAATGACTGGCTTTTGAAGATCATTTTTAGCTCCTCTGTGTGTAAGTGTAATAAAATTCCTTTAACTACTTAGTCAACTACCAGTGCATCTGAACACTGCATGCAGAGCCACATATTTATGCCGTTTGGTTGTCTCTTTCTATCTTAGATTGGTGCTCTGTCTATATACACACATATGTACATATCACCAAAAACAAGATATAGAGAAAACAAAACGTCTGTTGTTTAAATATGTCTCCCCTTTCCTCCACAAGAATTCCCTGTCTTCACAAATGTGAAGGACATCTGTTTTACAAAACATTTTTGCTTGGCACTGGCCCAAACTCCGCCGATATCCGGGATCAATGAGATCTCTCAGAGGCTGGGCTTCCACGAACATGTCTTGCTTTGGGTGAAATTATTGTGCTGGGAATCGCCAACTTCGTGCGCAAGTGAAATTCTCGATCCTGTTTTACCAGCAGGAAAAAAAAAAAAAAAAGCGCCCATCTACTTTCCTTGAAGGCCAGTGTGCATGACTACCTACCTTCTCAACCTCCAGAAAATCAGACAACGCTGGAGTGATGATCCACTTAGCAGGGCTAAGTGAGAGACCCACTTATTTCGGTGTTTAAAAATCACTAATAAAAGCAGTCACAACTCTTCAGTCGAGTGGAAGAATATCGAGTGTTCTATTTATTTTTTTTATTTATTTAAAAAAAAATTTTTTTTTAACGTTTATTTATTTTTGAGACAGAGAGAGACAGAGCATGAACGGGGGAGGGGCAGAGAGAGAGGGAGACACAGAATCGGAAGCAGGCTCCAGGCTCTGAGCCGTCAGCCCAGAGTCCGACGCGGGGCTCGAACCCACGGACCGCGAGATCGTGACCTGAGCTGAAGTCAGACGCTTAACCGACTGAGCCACCCAGGCGCCCCACGAGTGTTCTATTTAAACATTTAATCACATTAAACACGGAACCTGACTCAGGCTTTGGTGGAAACATTGCAGGGTTTTCAGTAAACCCACACCCTGGTTCAGAGACACCCCCAGACACAAATCCTGAATGATACGTTGGGTTCTTCTCATACACTGCAGCCTGACTCCCAGAGCCTCCTCTGCGGGGGAGGCCCCTTTAGGATCTGACTCAACAGGTCACTGGGGTAACAGATTCTATCCCACTTGCCCTTCCCCCCCGGGGTCTTAAAAAGCGTGCCTTAGGAAAACAACATGTTATTCAGGGCTAAAAAGAAATGCCGTCTCAAAGCCACTAAAAGACATAGAAGAACCTTAAATGCGTATTGCCAAGGGAAAGAAGCCAGTCTGAAAAGGCTACATACTGTGTGATTCCAGCTATATGACATTCTGGAAAAGGCAGAACTACAGACGTGTGAAAAGATCAGTGGTTGTCAGGGCTCCAGGACGGGGGTGGAGACAGGGAGCACGCATAGGTGAAACATAGATTTTGGGGGCAGCGAAACCACTCTGGATGATACAGGAATGCCGAATACATGACATTAGGTATTTGCCAAAACCACAGAATGTAGAGCACAAAGAGTGAGCCTTCATGAAAGCTACTGACTTAGGTTCATAATCACATATCAACACTGGCTCGACTACCGACTACCGTAACCAATGTACTACGTAGAAGCAAGATTTTAATAACAGGGGAAACTATGTATCTGGGAATCTGTGTACTTTCTGCTCCACCGCACCCCCCCCCCAAACTTAAAACTACTTTCAACAATAAAGCCTAATTAATTAAAAACCGGCCATCAGCAACAACGAGAGGCTGCTTCAATAATACACGTAAGACCACCTGGTTGGGGGCACTGATATCACGCATAGGCTAAAGGAGAGCATTTTTCCTTCCTTTTTTTTTTTTTTTAAAGGGGACGCAGATACATAAACAAATTGTGGTTTGATGCTATTTCTCTGCCGGAGCCTTTCTGGCATTCACGCAGAGAGGAGGATTAGCACCGATAACCGGGCCACAGGTCCAGCTCCAGGCTTTGGCACACAGGGCGGTCACTATCTATTTTTTTGATACATTAGGATTCATTCCCACCAAGCCCCACACGTGAAATGTTGGCGGGTCGGCTTGCCTTGGCTGCTAGGGGACTCGGCAGACTTCTGTGCTGCTCACACGAGGGCCCTGGCGATTTTTAGGTACCAGCTAATCCATTAAAGCACAACGCTACCACTGATGAGTCACACAACACAGCTGTCGAGTTAGAAACAGTGGAATGAGGGGCGCCTGGGTGGCTCAGTCGGTTAAGCGTCCGACTTCGGCTCAGGTCATGATCTCGCGGTCCGTGAGTTCGAGCCCCACGTCGGGCTCTGTGCTGACAGCTCAGAGCCTGGAGCCTGTTTCAGATTCTGTGTCTCCCTCTCTCTCTGACCCTCCCCGTTCATGCTCTGTCTCTCTCTGTCTCAAAAATAAATAAACGTTAAAAAAAAAAAAAAATTAAAAAAAAAAAAAAAACAAACAGTGGAATGAGGGGCGCCTGGGTGGCTCAGTCGGTTAAGCGTCCGACTTCGGCTCAGCTCATGATCTTGCGGTCTGTGAGTTCGAGCCCCGCGTCGGGCTCTGTGCTGACAGCTTGGAGCCTGGAGCCTGCTTTTGGATTCCGTGTCTCCCTCTCTCTCTGCTTCTTCCCAGCTCACTCTCTTTCTCTCTCTCTCTCTCAAAAATAAAGAAACGTTAAAAAAATTAAAATAAAATTTACTACAGTTCCTTTGTGCCAGCTTTGTGTCCCTCTTTAGCAAAGTTGAGCCTGGGCAGCCCGAGACAGGGGTGTGGGGAGACTGCTCACGGGCAGAACACATTTGCCAGATGGAACCGGAAGCCTCCCTGGGAGGGGCCGTCCTGGGCAGGGGCTCCCCCAGCGGGCACCTGGCAGAAGAGAGGCGCCAGAAACCTCCATTTCCGGGTCTCTTACTGCGTGGATGGCGGGGCCACCAATGCATCCTTCCAGTCCAGCTCATGCTCAGAAAAATACAGTTGGTCTCTATGCATACTGGCTAGCAGGTCATTTAGGCTTCCTTGGAGGAATTGTGGTAGGGTGCTCAGGGGGCCACTCATGGGAATACACCCCAGGAATACAGGCAGGGTAAAAACGGCTTATTGCACGTGTTAAGAGAACGTCACCCTTCTTTCTGGACTGTTTCTAGACTGCCTCCCCTTCCATAAATTCTTTTTATTTTATTTTTAAGTTTTTAACATCTATTTATTTTTGAGAGACAGAGACAGAGCGTGAGCGGGGGAGGCGCAGAGCAAGAGAGGGAGACACAGAATCCGAGGCTCCGAGCTGTCAGCACAGGGCCTGATGAGGGGCTCGAACCCATGAACCGTGAGATCATGACCTGAGCTGAAGTTGGACGCTCAACAGACTGAGCCACCCAGGCGCCCCATAAATTGTTTTCAGAGCGTGAAGCCTTTCATTTATTCTTCCGAAGCTAACTTTTCGCTTCTCAGGGCCAAAGCCACATAAGTTGGAAGAAGGGAGGGACAGTAATATTCTCAAGGGCCCGATGGGCGTTACATATTGTGCTGGTTCCTTTGAACACGTTTTCTTTAATCCTTACAACAACCCTAATTCCTCCCACCACGAGAGCCGACTGGAAGGCTGAGACAACATACACGATAAAGTATCTGTGCACTCACTTGTGCCCAATGTGCACAAGGTCCCTGCACTATTGTTGGAGTGGAAGGCCGATCTGACTCAGGTACTTTTACCTGTAGATCCTGCATCTTCCTACCAGCTAACTTGCTTCCCACGCAGAGGACGCCCCATTCTCTTAGCGAACCTCGCTGGCTCACGCTAGTGCTGGGGGTCCCCTCTGGGACTCGCCACAGACTTACAGGCTCCATCCTGGAAAAGATTTTCAAGTGGATTGTTATATTTGGGAGTGAGGCCCGAGGAAAGCGATTCTGTCGTCCACCGGGGCTGTGACGCAGGATCACCAAGCGTGAGGGCAGCAGGGGCGGGGGGCTCTCCTGTCTGGGGTGCAGTGTGCTACCTGTGCTGCAGAACACGAGGAAGGAGACCCAGAGTGGCCACGGAGAGGCCGGATCACACCTGAAGTCCCCTTTGTCTTCTCCCACGGCAGCGGGCTGGGCACAGGGGGCAAAGACGCTGCCTGGGCAGAGAGAATGACCACGCTGGATATGGCAGAGCCACAGGGACAGGGACAAACAGGCAGCAGTGTTTTTCTCCTACGCTGCCTCGTTTGCAGCTTCAGCTGGAGACGACACTGGGGGCATCTTGCTACAACGGTAATTAGTTCAGCTCCTCCAAATAATCAGCCAAACGAGAAACCTCTCAGTTTCACACGGGCTGGTTTGGTTCCCATGAGGTCTTGGTGCTGATTACGAGCACGAGGTCAGCAGAGATGCCCTCAGTGTCCCCGTGTGGATTTTTGGCTCGCCGGGCCAAGGTGGGTAGTTTCTAGAAGCTCTGTGCTGCGAGGCAGAGAAGCCCAGGATCACAAAAAGAGAGTGCGCCCCTCATACGAGGAATCATTTGCCTGTCTCGGGGATGAGAAAAGCCATGGCTCAAGGGGAAAGCAACACGTCTCGTGGGCGACCAGGCCCGGGCCTTCCCCACCGTGGCCCGCTGCGTCCAAAGGGGAGGCTCGTGGTGGATTGTCTGAGGTCAAGCAGCCCTTCCACGAAGGATTTAAAGCCCGGAGTCATAGAGCCATCCATCTGGGGTGTAGAAAACCATCCCACCTCCCACCACTTCCCCAATCAATTTGGTGATTTTTTTTGCTAGTTAAGTTAAACACTTGGCACATTCCTACATCTCCCCGTGGGTGCATTAGTGATTTCTAGCCAGTCGGGAAGACACGGCTGATTCTCCAGGCCTGGGTGGGGGCAGAAAAATCCTCAGCGCCACACGGATGAGGGAGGAAAGTTCTCGGCCCTTGGAACGTAAATTACATCCAGCTATCACTTCCCTGGCTCCCCTCCTCCTTCCCCCCTCTCGCTTTCTCTCTGATTCTCTCCTGTCACCAGTGGCAAACACAGCTGGTGGAGTATTTTAGCAGTGATGATGTCAGCCTGTTTCTGATAGGCTTCTGGGGAAAGCGACACATCACTGGCTGTGTCGGGGGCCTTGCACTTTTGTTTTTACAGCTCAAAAACCAAGCCACCTTTTGAGCAGGCAGCGGTCCTTCCCGGCACGCGACACCCCCCGCGCGGGGCTGCCCGGACAGACCTGCGAACAGGCCATGATAAATCTCCTACCTCCTCATTTGCACCTTGGTCGTGTATAGGCAAAGAGACCCGTGGTCTGGCTGCCGGAGGAAATGGGACTCACAGGGAAGCCGGTGACTCTATCATGCGAGCGTCCGTTGTGCAAAGTATCGGGCAGGGAAAACATAGAGATGCTTCCTCTCCAGAACTGCCTGGTTGATTCGAGAGCTGAAGAGGCCTGGGAAGCCCTTGGCCATGAGAACGGCTGGAGCCGTTCTGTATTCTCGGGGTGAGAGAGGTTCACGTGCAAACCAGGAGCATTTCCAAGTAACGCCTCTTCCTGTGCCTTCCCCCGTTCACAGTAACGCTTTAAGGATTAAAGGTGCCATGAGAAAACACATTCACTTGCATTCCTGCTTATTTCCATGCTTCACCTGGAGCCTGTTACAAGACAACTCATTTTTTCCTTCCAGTGCCCACCTCCAACACTACATAGGCAGGAGGGAGAGAGCGGCAACCACAGGCGGGGAGGGAGTTCGAAATAATGACGCCGCTTAAAAGAAAAGTCCTGCTGGGGCACCTGGGTGGCTCAGTTGGTTAAGCATCCGACTTCAGCTCAGGTCACGATCTTACAGTCTGTGAGTTCGAGCCCCGCGGCGGGCTCTGTGCTGACAGCTCAGAGCCTGGAGCCTGCTTCAGATTATGTGTCTCCCTCTCTCTCTGCCCCTTCCCCACTCATGCTCTGTCTCTCTCTGTCTCAAAAATAAATAAAAACATTAAAAATTAAAAAAAAAAAGAAAAGTCCTGCTGTTTTGCTTTTTTTTTTTTTTAATCTGAACTTTGAGACATCTTACTTGGTCCCGAACCAAAGACCGCAAGCCTATAGTGACGCTGTACCATAAAACAGAAATCTTTGGGGGCTAAAAGCTCTTGGCATTGCAGGCCCCCTGACACTGTGCGAGACCTGACATCTGGTCACTCCCAAGCCCTTCTGGAAAACCCTCGAAAATCCCCCCTCCCCTAAAACTTGATCTCTTAAAAGTCTGCTCAAAACAATTCAAACCATGAACTAGTTTGTCTTATTTATTTATTTATTTTTTACTTATTTTTGAATGTCCCAAATATCAGCTACACTATGACCGTTTTCAACTCAAACGTGAGGGCGGCGCTGTCACCTCTGGGGTTTTTCAAAGTCCTCAATGGAAACATTCCCAGGAGATGTGGGCTCAACGGCCGAGGAAGCTCCCAGCCTGGAGGCCACACCTGCTGGACTCCAAGCCACCTGGACAGTGCTTTATATCAATGGGCCACGGAATAAAGGTGTTCAGGTGATTTAAGAGACTTAAAAGAGTGCACGGAAGGAGCCCACGGAAATTAAGAGAGTCAATAATAGTTCCAGGCTTTAACGAGACTCACCACGACTGCGTTTCCTGCTGGTGGTTCCTGTTTACCGCGAGCCCAGGAGATCACCTGGGATTCTGGGACTATGTTAACTGTGCCTTTTACTTTCTACCTTCGGATGCTTTGACATCTCGGAGCCTTGCTCCCTCTAGAGGGGATGCCCCTCCCAGGGTTAGCTGATTCCTTGCCTGGGAGAGACATCTTCACATGCAAACCAAAAACCCACACCCCCAACCACCGCCTCTACTGGGCTTTCACCTCGGGGCTCCTATCCACCTGCCCCAATCACCCCAGGCCCAGGTAGCAGACACCCAGGGGCAGCTCTGCCCCAGAGCCCCCTGAAATTATCCACACCAGCCAATCCTAAGCCTGCTCGTTCCTTCCCACAATAAAGGCTCTTGCCCATGTTCCCTCCTCGTCCCCCTGCCTCCTGACTGACTCTGGCGATTCCCCATGTGGCGTGCCCATCTTCTTGGGATCCGAGTAGAACAAGCCACCTTTCAATGACGGCTGTGCCCCCCATCTGTCAGCCTCCCCACACCTAAAGAGTAATAACATTTTAAAACACGGATGTTGGAATGGGACGTGGGGACTCTGTCTAAGGTGCCCACCCGGACCAGCACTGCCTTTTCCTGGCAGAGAAGAAGGGCACAGTGACCCCTAGAAAGGCTTGAGCTTGCCGGCCGCGTTTCGCACTCGAGGTTCCTCATCTAAACTACAGAATAAAAAACAAAAACAAAAACAAAAACACGCCCAGTGGTGATTTTTCTAATCTTCTGGAGAACGGTACCTTTCCTAAACCCTCCCGTCTAGGAGCACAGAAGTGAATTCCTTACAAACGAGTGCCCTGGGGCGTTGGGGCTTAGAACCTGGCTGGGAAAGGGGATGGTCCTGCAGAGTCTAGGGGTGAAGGAAAACCCTCAATTCTCCGCACAGCCCGTTGCAGTCTGCCTCTTGGAAGAGCCTCATGTTGCCCGGGAAACCAGGGAGGACCGCATGACTGTGTGTGTGTACGCGCGCGCGCAGGGGGAGGGGGTGAAGGTTACCTGTGCTCGGTGCTCCCCGACGGCAAACTGTATCACCGCCACGCCCGGGTGGTGGCTGTCCTCGATCCTCTCCACGGTGCTGGAGTCGATCTTCAGGTCGCTGCTGATCTCGGCGCTCTGGATGAAGTCTTCTGTCTTCAAGTCCTCCACCTTCTTCAGCTCCCCGTTGGCCAACTGGATGATGGAGCCTTTCATGAAGTAGGGGGGCAGCGTGGGGGGCGCGGCGGCGGGGGACGCCACGGACTGCACCACGGGCAGGTGGATCTGGGCCTGCACCATGGCTGGGTAGGCGGCCTGCGTGGCCAGGGCCTCCGGGCTGAAGTTCTCGTTCTTGGGGAGGGCGGTGGTGACGAACGTGTGAGGCACTGCCGCGAACTGGGGCGACGACGTGGCGATGGCGGGGGCGGCTCCCGAGCCCTCCACGTCGGCGCCGCCGACCGGGATGAGCAGGGGCTGCGTGCCGGGGATCACCAGGTGCTGGGGCAGGCTGCCGGCGTACGTGATCGCCTGCTGCTGGCTGCTCAGGTAGCCGATGACCGGCGCTTGGGTCCCCGCGTAGAAGGCGGTGGCCGGCAGTCCGACCGGGAGTGGCTCCGAGGCGCTGTGTGTGGTCTGGATGACCGTGTGGGGGGACAGCGTGGCGACGGCGGCGGCCTTCACGCCTTCGGGGCCCAGGGCCTGTTGGGGTGACAGCGCGTAGGACCGGTGCCCGGGCTTCCCTAGATGCAGGCCGCTTTTGTCGTTGAGGGTGGAGGGCGAGGCCTCCCGGTGCGTGACCGGCTGCACCTCCAGGTCGGCGGCGGGCGCGCTGCTGGTGGGCAGGACCATCACAGAGGCCCGGACCCCCGAGGAGTCCCGACCGCCGTAGTCCGCGGCGCTCGGGTGCACCACCACGTGCCTGGACTCGTACGGGTGAGGAAGCGACTTCCCGGCCTTCACCAGGCCCAGGTCGGCGGAGCTCGGGGCCCCGTACCTGCGGCCCTTCTCCATCTCGCCGTTCAGGAGCTCCTTGGCCTGCATGGCCTGCAGCCTGCCGCTGTCGGCTTTCTTGGCGGCCTCCCGCGGGACGAAGTGGCCGCCGGAGTCGGTGTATTGCACTACGACCTGGGGGGAGGGCCCCAGGGTGAGCGTGTGTGGGATCATCGTCTGGTGCGGGTGCAGGTGGACGGGGATGGCCGGAGGGGACGCCGTGCGCCCGGCGCTCTGCGGAGAGCTGGAGATGTGCACGTACTGGTTTTGCTGGGTGGGAGGGGGGGACCCCGGGGGGCCGAGCCCCGACGTCCTGCCCAGGTGCTGCTGCTCAGCCTTGTGTCCCGAGGCTTGGCTCAGACTGCCCATGTTGGCCAGCAGAGTGGAATAGGCTTCCAGCTGGGAGCGCTGGGATGGAGTGGTGGCCCCCGCGGCCGAGGCCACGGCACTGGTGACGGGGCTGGCCGTCGGGGAGATCAGCTGCGAAGGGATGAACCCGGCGTAGGGCCCGCTGTACTGGGAGGACCCGATGAACTGGAAAGTGTGCGGCAGGTGAGCGTACTGCACGGGGGACACCGGCGTCCCCGACTGCGGGGGAGGGTACGCGGCGGGCAGCGTGGTGGTCGCCGGCACGGACCTGGGCGCGCTGGGCGGGGAGTAGTCCAGCCCCGCGGACAGCGCTTTGTGTAAACCTATTCCCTGCTGTAAACCCAGCTCCACCGGGGCCCCCGCCGGGCCGTGCCTGCCGCCCCCGTGGCCGCGGCCCCCCGGGTTGCCGGGGAGCCATGCCACGGCCTCCGCCCGGTGGTTGTCGCTGGGCGCCGCGGCGGCCTTCTCCTCCGAAGGCCGGCTGGTGGCGGGGATCTCGCGCTTCTTGGGAGGCAGGCATTCGTTGCTCCGCTCTTGGTTGGATTTCATTTTTCGCCGTCCCCCCTCCACGGTGACTGTTTCACTGTCTGGCTGGCTCTGGTTTTAGTCTGATACATGGAAAGTCACATTTGATTTCTGTAGGGGATCCAGGCTCTTCATGAGGAATCATCTCCCCGTGGGTGCGATCGGCCCGCAGCAGCTCTGGAATCTGGGAAGAGGCAGACAGGGTGGGGGGCGAGGGGAAGAGGAGGGAAAGGAAATCAGAACATCAGACTGAGACTAGGCCTCTGGCTTCCACGTGAATTCCCCAAAACCTGATCACGGGCCCCAGCATGAAAGCCCATGAAAACACTGGCCACGTTGGAGAGCACATCAGGTAAACGCGAGGAAACCGGGAGGTCAGAACCTCACAGCAGATACCTTCTGATGGCACGAACAGCTCCCCTAAGACCCTCTGCGTTTCTCAATACCCTCTCTCCCTATTTTCTTTGCTTCTTACAGGGGAGATGATTTGCTTCTTAAATTTCCTTTTCAGAAATGCTGGTCCCTTCTTTACCTCTTCTTTGCCTTGCTGGGAAATCCAGAGAAGCCCACAGGAAGGGCGACATTAGGGGAAGTCAGCCTCAGATGCAGGTGCTGGGAAGGAGCAGGTGAGGAGTGGGGGAGGGGTCCCAGGCCACCTTCAGGTGTAAGGTCTGGGGTTGGCGGAGGTCGGGGGCCCGTGGGGGGGGGGGGGGGAGTCTCAGGCCATCTTCAGGAGTAAGGTCGGGGGTGCAGGGGCGGGTAGTGCCGGGTCAGCTTCAGGTGTAAGGTCTGATGCCTCACCTGCCGGGGCTCCTACTCAAAGGTTCTGCCTGAGTCAGGGTCCACACTCTGGTCCAAAGCCACTCTCTCTTCCCTCGCACACATGCACAGTACCACATGCCAACTCAGCAGAGGCAGCCAAAAATAATCTTGTTCTCTACAAGTTTCCAAAGAATTCCCAGTACAGCTACTCATAGGGTAACAGAAAGCCAAAAGAAATCTGTGAGACAGTTAAAAAATGAATATGGTTATGGTTACACACACAAAGTGCGCTAATAGGGAGGCTACGTTGAAGGTTTCTCCTTCATGACGGTTATTCCTTCTTTCTTTCTTTCTTTCTTTCTTTCTTTCTTTCTTTCTTTCTTTCTTTTTCTTTCTTTCTTTCTTTCTTTCTTTCTTTCTTTCTTTCTTTCTTTCTCTCTCTCTCTCTCTCTCTCTCTCTCTCTTTCCATGTAGTCTCTGAATTTTCTCTTCACACCAGCTCCCTCCCTTTCTCCTTGGAAAAGGCCAACCCGCCATTAACCCTAGAGATGAAACCTCTTTTCAGATCAATCAGCCCCATGCGCCTCAATCGCGATCTATAAATAGTGGGCTGGGAGCCAGTTACATACATATATCTCAGTCCCTCAGTGGCCGGTGAACTTGGAGTCACCGTGACTGTGTGGGCAGATAGACACCCACTGGCAACAGGCAGCGCATCAGTGGGACCAACAGGAACCGGGCTAATGAGCCGATGCGAGTGCCCCTTGCAGGCACCAGCTGTAGACACAAGCACTGTCACGTGTGGGCATCCTGGGAAACTGAGGCACAGGGCTTTGGGTTTTAGCATTTCTCCTACCCAGACCCTCTTTTCTACAATCTGATTTTATAAACATTTTTTAATCTTTATTTATTTTTGAGAGAGAGAGAGAGAGAGAGAGAGACTGAGCATGAGTGGGGGAGGGGCAGAGAGAGAGGGAGACACAGAATCCGAAGCAGGCTCCAGGCTCCCAGCTGTCAGCACAGAGCCCGACGTGGGGCTCGAATTCATGAACTGTGAGATTATGACCTGAGCCAAAGTCGGACGCTTAACAGACTGAGCCACCCAGGCGCCCCATCATTTACTTATTTTATTTATTTGTTTTTTTTTTTTTTTTTTTACTTTCTTTTATTTTTCAGACAGAGACAGCACAAGTGGGGGAGGAGCAGAGAGAGAGGGGACACGAGTACCCGAAGCAGGCTCAGTGCTGACCGCAGAGGGCCTGACAAGGGGCTCAAACCCACAGACCGCAAGGCCGTGGCCTGAGCGGAGGTCAGACGCCTCACCGACTGAGCCACCCCGGTGCCCCTTGTACACTCTGATTTTAAAACAAGCACGACAAGGCAGCAGGCAGCCTTCAGCATCTGATCCCTGCTGACGCTGAAGCAATGGGGCATCCCCACCATCACACGGCCTCTTTTCTCTCCTCTTGCCTGTACCAGCTTATCCCCATCTCTCCTATGTAGCTGCACTACCCCAGCCTAATCGGTAACCTTTTTTTTGGCCAATGATTTTAGTGGCCATTGTTACTCTTGCTTCAACATCGTCACCAAACATCGCAATAAAAAGATTATTCAAAAGACAGTGCCTGTCCTTAATGGTGGCACACGAGGTGGAAGTTTGTAAATTTGGGGTCTCAACATCAAAGGTCATTTCAATAAGAACAGGGTTTCTCATTTGACATGAGAGGCACTTTAAAGCCCGGGATGGAAACAAAAAACAAAGTGCAAAGATCTAGTACGTTCATGCCGGAGAAATACCTGTGTTGAAGAAATGATGTCACTTATTTCCCCTCCCGACCTAGGGCTTTTATACGTTCAGAATAACCGTGCTCTGTGTAGCCTTCTTTTATAAACAGTGCAGCACATAATTTACGCACAATGTTTGCAAATCAATCAGGAGGCCAGTGCTACGTTTAAAACAATGACAGAATAAAATTAAATCACAAACTTATAAAAAAAAAATCAGTTGCCCCTTCTGGCTGCTGAACAAGTGCTGACAATGATCTTTTAGCTTTAGATCTCAAGAGTCACTTAAAGAATTGTCTAACTCCCACTTTCCCACATCAACTAGCAAAGTCATTTAGAGCCACTCAAAGCAAACCGTTCCACGCGCCCCCTGCTGGTTCCACAGTAGCACTGCTCCAATAAAACCCCACAGGATTTCATTAGGGATGTTCATGCAAGAGTGATATGTCAGAATCCAAAATGAGAACATTTGCATATAGTAGGCCCAGCCAGTAAGGGAATAGGTTAATTAGCCCAAGGCAGCTCGAGGGAAGAAAAAGCAGCAGCATAAAAGTCCTTTCAAAGCCAAGCAAAATGTCAAACACATTCAGAAGAGGTCCATTAGCAATGCAAATGTAAAATTGCCTGTACAACCGAATGCACAATACCCCAAACCAGAAACCCCCTCTGAAGGTACTTCTTAAAGAGCCCAGCTTTAGTGAATCTGAAAAGGAATGCTGACTTGGTTCTCAGTAGTGCCTTAGTTTATTTATAGCGTTTATTTGAGAGACACTGGCTTAGCTGGCCCTAAAGATCTCTGTACAGACTCCAGGGCTGGTCTTCTGCTAATGGACCACCGGGACATATTGGCCTTAATGCACAGATTCAAATTTATTCTTCTGAAAAGCGAGCCATTGATAAATGTCTTTTGCAGATAATACTAATGATAAATCAAGGATCCAGAGATTACCACGGGAGCTGGAGCGACCTAGAGCCAGACTGATACAAATTTCAACCCATTCTCCTCCTCCATTTAGAATTTAGAATGTCTCCTATCTGCCACTGCAGCTTGGAGGAGACGGGGCTCTCCAATTCCGGGACATGTGTCCCATCTCCGTGCCCACTAGCTCTGTACTATCTGAAGCTGCCATCAGGAAGCACTGCGAGGGGAGGGATTGAGCCTTGCTGTGTTTTCAGAGAACCACCAGAGGGCGCCACAGTTTGCCACCAGGTCCCCGGTAACGGGGTTTGATTCTTCATGGAATTGAAAGAATGGAGAGGTATATAACATGAAGGTGGAAAAGCAGAGAAGGGAAAAGGAAGGGAGAGAGCAAGAGATTTAAAAAAAAATGAGAAACAGAGAAAAAAAGGAGAGTGGAATTTTTCCCTTGTAGCGTCTTTTTCTAGCTGCAGACAAATGGCCTCTGTGTCCCTAATCACCTTCTTGGGGCTGAAACACAATAGTTTAGCTGGGCCCCTGGGGGGCTCACTTCTGGATGAACAACAGAAAGATTTCTTCACGACATGAGGCCACACACTATTTTCTAAACGCTAAGTTCCCAAAGAACCCTATATACACGTCCTATTGTTCAAACATTATTATTAAGAAAGTTGCTGGATGAATCGAGACAAAGTTATTAAGGGTTGAACCACATACGGTTTGCCTGAGAATCTCCGCTCATCTACATTTTAACCTATTGCCCTATTCGTATTTCATCGTTTAACTCGGTGTAATAAGGCTTTGCTCTCCAGAGTGCAGGACTGAAACCAGCAACACCAGTAGCCCCGACAACTTTAGAAATGTAGGATCCCAGGCCCCACCCAGCCCTCCTGATTTAGAATCTGCATTTTAACAAGATTGCCAGATGATTCGTATGCACGGGAAGGTTTCAGAAACTCAGGTATGAGATTAAATTTTCTAATCATAAGCTTCTAAGCAAATTAAACTTCTCTAGCCTCTCTTTCTGATGAAGGGGGTGTTGAGAAAGCAAACGCAGACTGGATGGAGCCTTGGCGATAAGCAGCTAATATTTAGGAAATATGCCGGTGTTTGTTTGGGGGTCACTGACACTCAATAGAGTTCTAAGTAACAAACGCTCCTTTTCTTCCTGTTCTTTGTGTCTTCACAAAATATATGGAAACGCACTTTAAAAAAGCTGTTATCATCAATTTTATATGAGACTCAATCATCAAGACGCAAAACAAAATTTAACGAAAGAAGCCCCACACTTACATCTTCGCTATAATTCAAAAAGACTTCCCCCATTACGGTCTTTCAGAAATGATAGGAAAATGAGATGCTTCTGAGCTGGAGGATGTGGGAATGTGTCCCCATGGAGTCCAAGTCCTGTAAATAACAACTGCTTTCAACGGGAGCCACTCCTAGGATTTGGATACATACAGTCCTAAAACTGCTCTCCCAGGTCATGGCTGTAAACGGAACTGCTCTGCCCGGCACACCCAACTGTGTGAGTTTCTGAGCTTGAGCGGATCCCATGGCTGTGGGACACGCACGTCTGTGCACGAGAGAGGCACGAACTGATGAATCTGGGTCAGTTCTGGAAAAACTGCGGGACCATTTAGGAGGCAGGACGCCTGGCCATGACAGGGGAGGTCACCGGGGCTCCACCAGGATTCTCGAAGTCCTGGCTTGCCAGTGTCCTTTCTGTTCTACTGCTAAACTGGAAGGCGTAGGTAGTTCACTCCACACGGTTCTTCATTCAGGTTAACTATGAAAAGCAGGCCTAACTCTGTCATCCGTGGGGCTTCCAGGATGGAGAGGGGTTAGGGAGGGATGACCGCACAATTAGCTACCTTCACAGAGGATGGGACAAGCGTGCCCCGAGGGAAGTGGGTCACAGATTCATTCATCGGAGACTCACCTTAGTTCAAACATGGACAGTAGGCTCTAACTGTTCAGTGTCACTGTGGAGCAAATGGTATGCCAGAACTCTATTTTTAGTTCTATTCTGCCCAACATTTTATTAGCGTTAAAAAAATCGTGGTTAGAGGTAACAGAAAGCTAGAAGAGACGTTTTCTATATTATTGCGATTAATATTCAGACACAGGTATCCTCCACTTTGTCAAAGTTTGCCTTACACTTGGCTTTTACTAAAGACCTACGTTAGCACCTGCTTTTGCAAACCGAAAGCATTCCAAAGAGGATTTTGCTTTTGCAAAAAAGGCGAAAAGCAAAAAAAAAAAAAAAAAAAAAAACCACAAAAAACAAAAAACCCCCAGCGTTCAGCACCTGTCTTGCCGTGAGCTGTTGTGGAGGCAGCGCGCACCCTGAACAGCGTGAGTAGCGCCACCAAGCGCCTTTCTGGGGAACTACACCCGGCCTCTCAGCATCCAGCGGCCATAGTTTGAACTGTGCTCTTTGAGCATCTGGGCTTTATCGGGATTTACTTGGTGCATCTGTTAGCAAGATGCGTCCTAAGGTATCAGAAAAGCCTAAGAGAGGTTATTCTGGGGGGTCTGGGAATGCTACAACGTTCTCCAGGTAAATTAATGGTAATTACTTCTTCGCTTAATGCCATTTGGGCTTACAAGAGTTTTCATAGGAACACTCCGCTTTCCAACAGCGGGAGGGGAACCTATACATCCTCAGAAGCTGGGAGCGATGGCACAAAACCAAGAAAATTAAGATTGCTGAGAATAAATGTAAACGCTTGCCCTCAGTTTCAACAGCTCAATTCATTCGGTAGCAGGGGCTGCTCTCTCGATCTGGCCTCAGATTGGTTCAAATGAAGGAGCCTAGCAATTTTTTGTTTGACCATACATTTCATATGAACCAACAGTCTGGTGTGGTGCCTGCAAGGCTGGAGTAATTCTAAGCTTCACTGATAAGGCAACGTTCAGAATAAAAGGGATAAATCCTGCAATATCATATTTTGGTAAATCTACAGTCCAAGTACTGAGGCAGGGGGTCAGGGCACAACGAAGTGGGTCCAGGGCGGACCGACTGGGTTATTGAGAGGTCTGGACATAAGGCAGGCAAGTAACAGCAGAGGCAGCTGAGGCTATATGGCCTGGGGAAGTACAGGAGAAACCGGAACATAAGAGCAGTGCTCAGTCTGTACAGGGCTGTCCCTGGAAGGCAGGAGCACAGAACTCAGCCCCAGATTACTTGAGTAGGTACAGTGAAAATCAGCAAGTAATTAGAACTGTTAAGAATAGGTTGGGCTGGGGGCGCCTGGGTGGCGCAGTCGGTTAAGCGTCCGACTTCAGCCAGGTCACGATCTCGCGGTCCGTGAGTTCGAGCCCCGCGTCAGGCTCTGGGCTGACGGCTCGGAGCCTGGAGCCTGTTTCTGATTCTGTGTCTCCCTCTCTCTCTGCCCCTCCCCCGTTCATGCTCTGTCTCTCTCTGTCCCAAAAATAAATAAAAAACGTTGAAAAAAAAAATTAAAAAAAAAAAAAAAAAAGAATAGGTTGGGCTGCCTAATGAGGCGGGGATCCCTGTGTCACCCCAAGGGTTGAGACTGAGTTTGGAGACTGATGGTCCCAGATAAGTGGAGGAGACCCCTGTCCTGCCCAGGTGCTCATGCTCCCTACTTTTATATATCTTTTCATTACGAAGATTTTGAGACCGTGATTTCACCCGTGTCAAGCTGGCTTGCTCATAAGCCTAGCCTACTTTCCAACTTTCTTGTTGCTGTGTCCTCAGTGCAGAGTGATTATATGCTCTCTCTGCTCTGCCTAGCATAGAGCCTCACGGCGCAGGCCTCCTGCTCCAAAATGAGGTGGCTTCTGAAGAGAACGAAGGGTCCACTCCAGGTCCCTCTAGGCCAGAGGCCACTGGAGAGGTGAGCACGACTTTGCAGAAGAGGCTGCTAGCTATACCCCCCCACACGCGGGCCCCCCTTCTCTCCTCCGCCTCTGGTGACACGGACCTTGCCCTTCACAGAAGCGCAGCGAGCGCGAAGAGAAGCATCAAAGAATCACAGCCTACCATCCGCAACCTACACAAGTGCTCGAGGACATAAGGAAAAGGTACACGGGTACCTTAATTTGTGCCGCTAACAAGATAGGGCCGTGGACTGAACAGGGGACGCCCAAAACGTATGGCCATCTGGAAGTCATGAGTGCGACTTTATTTGGAATAAAAGGGAACGTGTTTCAGGATCTTGGGATGAGATGATGGCAGGCTGTCCAGGTGAGCCCTCCATCCAATGACAAGTCTCCTTGTAAGAGAAAGGCAGAGAAAGATTTGAGACACACAGACACACGGCGCCATGTGAAGACGAAAGGCGAGACAGTGGGGTTTTACGGCCCCGAGCCAAGGAACACTTGAAGCCCCCTGCAGCCAGAGAGGTCAAGGACAGATCCTCCCTAAGAGCCTCTGGTGGGAGCAGCGTCCTGTCCACACCTGGATTTCAGACATCTGGCCCCCAAAATTGTGCGATGAATTTCTCCCGTTTCATAAGCCCCCACATTTGTGGTAATTTGTTAGGCAGCCCTAGGACGTTAACACGAATGGCTTCTATGTATCCATCGTCTAACACAGGCCAATAACTCGACTGAAGCATCTGATTTACCCCGTGCAACAAACTCTTTTTAAAACAATTTTTTTTCCCATTTATTCATTTTTGAGAGGGAGAGAGACAGAGCGCAAGTGGGGGAGGGGCAGAGAAAGACGGATTCACAGAATCCGAAGCAGGCTCCAGGCTCCGAGCTGTCGGCACAGAGCCCGACGCGGGGCTCGAACTCACGGACGGAGAGATCACGACCTGAGCTGAGGTCGGACGCCCGACCGACTGAGCCACCCAGGCGTCCCTACAATCTCTTGAGGTTTGTATTTTCATCTCTAGTTTTTCAGCGGGGGACACAGGCTTGGTTAAGGCCTCACAGTCAGAGGAGAAGCCAGCACTGGAAACCACTTTTTTACTCTTTCCAACCATGATGTCGGGCAGACTGATGTATGGGGTTGCACCATGGTGATGGGAACCGGCTGGCAAAGCTTCCACGCGGGAAAGACAGGATGCACGGGGACGAGAGGGGGAAAGATGGCCACGGAGCCTGGGCACGGAAGCCGGCGCTAATCACGGACTGCAGCTGACCACGTGGTACTCAGTGCCACGGGCTGGGGTGACTAAGGATCTTGTCACCTCACAGGTGAGCCGGGGACCCCCAGCGCCACCCGGCTCCCTGCTCAATGCCACCCACCCAGTTCTGATCTGGATCATCGTAGAACTGAGACCCCCGAGACAACATCCCGCGTGGCTCAGAATCGTGGACACGAACACCCTCTCTCCCCGTCTAGTGCCACAAAACGTAAGTTCAGGTCTGCACTCCAGGTGCACGTGTCCTCCCCCTCAGTGGCCACAATGCGTACGACACGGCGGCTCCCTCCGAGGCAGTGCCTGGCTGTGGAGACAGGGATGTGCCCCATCGGATGGGATTTTAGTAGGATAAGGAAACGGTCCAGCTCTCCATATTAGCAGCACCGTGAAGAATAGTCTGGGGGGCTCTGCTCACGTATAGGTTTTTTTGGCAACGACGCGGCCCCATTCGGGTGCCCCCTGGCTGGGGCCACATCTAAAGACTTGGAGTCTTTCCTCCGATTGAAAGCCCTGACCGAGATGTTGGAGGGGAATCCTCAAGATGCAGGGCCGCTCTGGCTGTTCTTCTCCTACTGAAGTCTTCCGCCCGGCAAGTAGCTAAACCGCCGTGTCCCTTGTCCCTAAGTGGGGCTCCGATATTTCCTACTGCTGTCAGCGACACGGAGGGACGGCCTTCACCAAGCTTAGGCGAAAGCTTTTCTCAGATTCCTGGCTTCTGCCATTCCTGCCCCGGGCCAACACGAGGACAGTGAGACCAGACGGTGTTTTTAGTGGGTTCTGCCTCCCTGTGGAAACACGAGGGGATCTGCCACGCGGGTGGGGTCCACCGCGTGGGGACATGGCGCATGTCCGCGCGCTGGAGGACAGGATGTGCGAAAGAGGAGGGGGAGAGGGGCGAGGCCGGCAGCTGGGCTGTGCTGTCCCTGGAAGTCGGCTCATGTGGAATGTCACTGCCGCATCTGGGTAGCCAGAGTCCTCTGGCAGCCTGCCCACGCTGGGATTCCTGGAAAGGCTCAAGACGGAAAAATAATCACTTGGAGGGATAACCATCTGGGTTGAAACTGGTCCCAAATGAATTGTCCAACAGAGTTTGAGTTTTTAAGAAAAGCTGGAAATGCCTTTCTGTCACGACCTTCCCCGGCTCAATACATAAGCAAATACCTTTCTGCTTTAAAGTGTCCTGTGTGCCAGACTAGCCACCCTGGGACACCCAAGTCTCTGTTTATTCACTGCTCTGGCTGAAGGCTGGGGACAGTCAGATGCACGGGCACTTGCCGGCACCCTGCACTTGGTGGTTCTCGCCTAGCCCTAGAGTGACCTGCTCGGAGGGCAGCGGTGCTTGGCCCCTCTGTGGTCTCATCCCGGGGACGGCTGCCACCGGTGCAGATAAACACAGTTAGAGTCGGGGCTGGAAGGACAAGAATCTGTATTTTTTTTTTAAGAAGAAAAAGAAGAAGAAGAAGAAGAAGAAGAAGAAGAAGAAGAAGAAGGAGGAGGAGGAGGAGGAGGAGGAGGGGGAGGAGGGAAATCATGAATTTGGAGAGACTGTGAAATCGACAAATATTCTGTTTTCTGCAATCAAGTTGGCTAGGCATTTAAATGTTTACTTATTTTTGAGAGAGCACGAGTGGGGGAGGGGCAGCGGGAGGGGGACAGGGGATCCGAGGCGGGCTCTGTGCTGACAGCAGCAAGCCCGATACAGGGCTCGAACTCATGAACCGCGAGATCAAGATCTGAGCCGAAGGTGGACGCTCAGCCGACTGAGTCACCCAGATGCCCCTCATTTTCTGACTCTCAATTTAATGTTCTTAGCCCTACAGGGGTATAGCTCAGTACAGAATTCACGCGGTGCCCACATCCATTGGCATACTTGGAATATCAGGTTACGGATTAATATTATTATGGAACTACCGACAGGAAGGTAACACATCCATATTATTATTACTCCTACTAAGGACAGAGATAATAAGAAGAATAAGCTATGGGCAGTAGACTGTAGGTTCTAAACCTGGCTTCACCCCTAAGTGCCTACGTAATATGTTTTCTCTTTCAATGTAATCTTTATCTTACTCAAATTATACGTGTGCCCAGTTTAGGGAGGCGGGTGTTTCAACAGTGTGTGATGCTGTAATTAATATCTCTGCCAGTTAAATGGGCACATGCACAGTGCTTGGCAGAATGCACACCCTCAATAAATGGTAGCCATCGTCGTTATAATTCAGCAAATGCTTTCTTGTCAGTTCCCAGTTCTTTCCCACACTTGTCTGCTGCTAATCGCTCCTGCTTCCACACTCAAATCCAATAGAGGACCTTCCAACTAGCAATCCTTTCAAACATCTGGGGTTTCTTCCCTCACGCTGTGATTTATACAAAAGAGAAAGTCACGGATAACGGACAATTTGTTTTCTTTCTTCAGTTGATCAAGGGAATGATAATCGTTCCCAAAGCACAGGCCCCCCTTCACACCAAAGAGCGTGCAAGCAACTCAACATATACAAGTAGAATAAACACAAAGGGGGTTTGCTAACCTCAAGCTATAGGCATTTCCTGGTAGAGGGTAAGTGTATGGGTTCCTTCTTCCACCCCGCCTGCTTTTCCACAATACTTCTTGGATGAGTAATCCCCAAAAGGCGTGGTGGGGAAATGCAGAATCTTTTTCCACATCCCACAGGAAGGCTGCCAGCTGTCTCCTTGCACACACTCTCCTAAGTTTCTCTACATGGCACAAAGGAAAGCACCAGGAGTCGCTAGAGGAGGCTTCGATTCTACCAGGCGCCAGGGGCTGGATCTCTGGGAGATCAGATGGTCCAAGTGTATGAACAGAGAATGTGAAAATCCCCACCAAGTCAGAAAAATGCCTTTCTGCGACTAAGGCATTCTAAGAGGGTCTCAAAGCATTCATTGCCCTTGATGTGGCTGGATGAAAGGGAAGTGGAAACCCCTGGATAATCCATAAACTAACAAAGCATTCCTCCAGGGTAGTAAATGTTGGTTTCCCTTCTACGGTTGTTTTCCAGTCTTTGGGATACTGTACAATCTTTCAGTCTTCTCGACTGCAAAGGCCCTGAGACGTCCTGGGACCCAGCCTCCCCAAGGCAAAGCAGGCACGACACAGGTCACTGAGTCTGTCTTTGTATAAGGCTACAGGAATGCTTTACACACAAGCAACAACCAGTGCTGTTGTAAAGACAAGGGTGTGATACTCAGGGTGTAAGCGATTTGCCTAAGGCTACGTGGCTCATAAATGGCAGAAATAAGATGAAAATCTTGGTGTATCTGATACACAAACCTGGGTTCCAACTCTTGGATTGTGAGTGGATCCGCTGGTATGTAGTGCAGGATTAACCTTACTCAAAGACAGGTCTGGCCTCAGCTACCAGGCTTCTGGGATGTCCTGCCCGATAGGAGCGTGTGTGTTTCCCTGGGGCGCGGGGCGGGGGGAAGGTTGGCCTCCAGACAGCCTAACCTTGTGGCTTAGGATGGGGGCTTTGGGCCGTGCAGTATCATTCCAACATCTGGAGGAACAAACCATTAAAGGTATTCACCCCACCTCCAGGGGGGGCTGGAGACAAAGAGCGGCCATGTGGATGGTATGTGATTCAACTCCAATAAAAACTCTAGACACCAAGACTTGAGTGAACTTCCCTGGGGGCAATATTCCATGGGTACACATTGTGAACAGGGGAGGTTAACACCCTCCAGCTCCATGGGGAGAAACTCAGACTCTTTGGGCCCCTCCGGAGTCTGTCCTGTATGCCTCTTCCCTTGGCTGATTTCAGTCTGTATCCTTTCTCTGTGGTAATCTGTAACTGCGAGTAAAACAGCTTCCCATGAGTTCTGTGAGTGCTTCTGGTGAATTATGGAACCTGAGAGTGGTTTGGGGAACCACCCTCTCCCAAAGTTGTAACTGGTGTCAGAATCGAGGGAAGTCTTGTGGGAACTGTTCTGGCTTTCTATTTGGCCCATAAACTCCTTCTTATACTTCGTGACGATTATACACGTAAGAGAAACAGATCAAGTAATAGACATAATCAATGAAGTCCACCAGGGTTCATGGGTGAGAACAAATCATTAACCAAAGATTAGATCCGTCCAAATCTAACAGTGGCCAGGCAAATGAGTGGAACAGAAAGGTAGGTGCTCCTACCTACATGCTACCCAGCATCATCCAATCTGGGCCAGGGCCCAGTCAAGAAAGCCTCCCCACGGCAGTTACCCAATGGCACACGCACGTAAGAGGATTGAGTGGTTCAAGAGTCGGAAGTATTGGGGCAATGGGGGAAACCCATCAGCTAACTCACTGGTGTCTCAGTCCTCCCAGTCTGCTGAATGCACTGACTTACTGGACGTCTCCCATGGCCACCGGGTATTGACCATCCCACCAGACCAAGTGGAGGGCTGGGCCCCATCACCCGGCTCTCCAGATTGTTGACGAAGCGCTTCTGATAGAACACAAAGGAAGTCATGCCTGTGCCTGGGACAGTACTGTTTCACTGTGTTCTTGGTTCTGTGTGCAATAGCAGGTAGCCCAGAGGCAGCAAGTGTGGGCTGGGACAAGACATCCGGGAGCCTTGGTCTCAGGGCCTTACTCGCTGCACCTGCAGATCAAGAAGTCAACCCTCGCTGCACATTAGACTCACCCAGGTTGCTTTCAAAAACAATACCAACGTCCCGACTCACTCTAGACCGCTAAATCAGAATCCGCCTAGACCGCAGGGCCCAGCATTGGCATTTATGCACCAGGGGCTTCTAACATGCAGCCAGAGGTGAGATCAGACATACGATCTTCGTTCCATGCTAAGTCCACTCCTTGGCGGAATGCCTCCACGACGCTTAAAGACAGCCTCCGATCGTCAACCCCCCTCCACTAACATAAAAACGACGTTCTCACCTCCTTCCACTGCGTTTTGAAATTACATGCCTACAGTGAGATACGACCACACACCCATTAGAACAGCCATGACTTAAACAAAAGGGAAACAACAAGCTTTGGAGAAGATACGGAGAAACCGGGACCCTCGTGCCTCGCTGGTGGGACTGACTGTAACGTGGTGCGGCTGCTGTGGAAAACTCTGGTGGTTCCTCGCGAAGTTAAATGTAGAATCATCATGTGATCCAGCAAATCTACTTGGAGGCGCACACCCAAAGGAACTGAGAGCAGAGACTCGGCGTGCATAGCAGTATCCTTCCCAGTAGACAAAAGGTAGAGATGTCTGGAATGTCCATCCACAGAGACGTGGATACACAAAATGCGGCATGGCCGTACAACGGACGATTTCTTACTCAGGCTTCAAAGGGAAGGGAATTCTGATCCGTGCTACCAGATGCGCGGATCTGGAGCCACCATGCTCAGCGAAAGAAGCCTGATGCAGAAGGGCAGACAGTGTATAATTCTCCTTAGAGGAGGGACTTAGAACGGGCACGTGCACAGCGACAGAAAGTAGAACTCAGGTTCCCGGGGTGGGAGAAGGGGAGGGGAGCTCCCGTTCCGCGTGCATACAGAGTGAGTCCGGGATGACGACAAAGTTCTGGGGACGGAGAGCGGTGATGGTTGCTTGAAAACGCGAACGTGCCTCGTGTCGCCGAGATGCTTAGAAGTGGTTAAAACGGGGGATTTTATGTCATGTATATCTTATCACAATAAAAGAGAATTTTTCAAAATTACAAGTCACGGTCTTAAAAAGTCTGAAGCTTCAAGCGCAGTTTCGTTTTTCAACTTGGCGGGGCCCCTGCCCCCTCGTGCTGCCTGGAGGCCCACGGCTGGCAAAAATACCTTCTAGAGGCAGCCTGCTTTCCCTGGACGGACGTCAGGGCCTCTTTCAAAGCCCTCCACGTGGTAATGCACTTTTCCACAGCCCCAACGGCAACTACGAGTGAGAAAAAGTTAAGGAGCATCAATTTCGGGGGGCATCGCCCCCCGAGCTCCCTACCCTGCCATTGCTGGCTCAGGACGGCGGGCCGGCTGGCATCCCCACCCCCGACGTCCCCCCTGTACTTTATCACCCGGGTGTGTCAGCCCCACCCTCTGCATCAGGGACACCGAGCCGTGGTGAAGGGCCACTGAGTAAATATTTTCAGCTCTGTGGGCCATGCGGTCTCCGGCACAACTCGACCCTTTGCCGTAGCGCGAAAACGCGGCGGATAATACGTACGCGAGCGGGCGCAGCTGCGTCCCGTTCCAACCCTCAAACTTGCCTGGCTCCAGGCCTTTGGGGATGCGTCCTCCATCTGCTCGGAGCTGCTCCCACGCCAGCCACTACCCCTCCACAGGGCAGCCTGCTGGCTGTCTCCTAATCCGGTGGTGCCCACATCGCCAGTGCCCAGACGGCCCAGATGCCAGTGGCCTGGGAACCATACTTCGAGAACCACTGTTCTCCGTTATCTTTCACGTGTCTCTTTACACATCACTTACCGTAGGTTCTTCCCACCCCCAGCCCGTATCCTGTGCCTCTCCTTAGTGTCCTTTTACGTGCTGCCCTATTTTACCAGAAACACGCGGTCCGACAGCTGTCTGCTTGGCTACCTCCCCGGCGGGCCCCTAGGCTGCCACCGGCCACCCCCTCCATGCCTTTGACCATAGCAGACACCCTGTTACTTTCTTCGGTAAACATTCGTGAAATCTCAGCAAAGCCACGTAAGACCACACCGCAGTCTTGTCCATCTTCTTCTCTAAGGCTTACCAATACTTACGTAACTACCACAGTCTCTTTATTTTTTAAGTTTATTTACTTATTTTGAGAGAGAGTGTGAGTGTGTGTGTGTGTGTGTGTGTGTGTGAGCAAGGGAGGGGCAGAGAGAGTGGAAGAGAGAGAGCAAGGGAGAGGGAGAGGGAGAATCCCAAGCAGGCTCCGTACTGTCAGTGCAGAGCCCAAGTTGGGGCTCGATCTCACGAACCCTAGCTATTGAAGTCTTTTTTTTTAAGTTCATTTATTTTGAGAGAGAGAGAGTGTGTGTGTGAGCAAAGGAGGGGCAGAGAGAGGGGGAGAGACAGAGAATCCCAAGCAGGCTGTGCACTGTCAGCACATAGCCCAGTGAGGTGCTTGAATCCATGAACCGTGAGATCAAGACCTGAGCCGAAATCAGGAGTTAGAGGCTTAACCGACTGAGCCACCCGGGTGCCCCAAAACTACCATAGTCTTACTCTGGGGCACTCACTGCACTTTTAAACTTGTTTTCATGCGTCCTCCTCGTTAGATTGCAAACCTCCCCTCTGCCGGCCCCGTGCTGGGCACAGACTGCAATTTCATACCCTCGACATTCTAGGGTTGCTGTCCTGTCTTGGTTGGTTCATCGTTCTCCTCCTCTGTCCGTCTACTGCAGTTTGGTCTTTCTTACAAGTTGGCTACCAAGAGGCAAAACGTTTCCGGATCTTTTCTCCTAGGTTTTCGGATGTAACGACACAGTGTTGGATCAAAAATTGAACTCCTGACAGAGAACATAAAATGCTGTGCATTTGAAAAGCATCTGCACTCAGAGATTCCATTGCAAACACAAATTCTCATGTGAGATTATTAACCTCCGATCCTTCCTGTGGCAGGAAGTACAAGGACGCCGTGTGAGATGTTGTTAAAGATGTGTGCTAGAGGAGAAGGCCTCTGAAAATCCACATCCAATTATCCAAAACTATGTCCAGATTGTCCTACCATCAATTCCAAGGAAATGCTTCTGGTAGTCTTTGGATTTACTGGAAGGAATCCGTATTTACAAAGACAACCATTTTATTGAAACCAGCCTCAAGCAAGCAGAGAGAGGACAGGGAGACAAGCTGTAAATCAGCCAAGATAAGAATTTTCTCTGAAACAAAATGTTTGTTTTAAAATGAGGGGTATGACTCACGCTCCGTGAATGGGTGGCTGGGTTCTGACCCTCCAAAGATGAATTGTTCATTTTGAAAAAAGCAGAGCGAGCGGGACACCCACTTTCTCCCTTCCTTTATCTCAGAATGAGGCTGAAGAGTGGGGCCCCAGAAGTCCGAGTCGCGTCCGGTGACCAGCAAAACGTACGATGGGCTGACTGGCTACCTGCAGCTGTTTTCAATCAAAAAGTGCAGCCTCTCCTGGGGCTCCCGTGCGGCCAGCACGAAGCTGGTGGAGCAGAGAGGACGCTGAAGGAACTGCCAGAAACCCTACAGAATTCAGCTGCCAAACTCCTCCTCCTCCCCCTGGCTCAGCGTCATGAACTTAATCAGGTATTCATTCAATAACAGTTTTTTACGCTCTCTCCGGAAGGATGCCAGCGCCCTCTAAAGCGAGGCACGGCGTCAAATCGACGGCATTTGGCAGGAAGAGGTCAGGGGCAGTGTTAGGTTCTTTTATTGAACCTAGGGTCTGGGAACAAGGGAATCACCCTTCTCCGCAGTACATCTTGGACGTGCGGCGAAGGAGACGTTACGACGAAAAGCTGGTCAAACAGAAGAAATGCTCTGCCTATTCTACGATGGTTTCTAGTCGTCCTTGCCGGGCCATCAACACATGGTGGGACCGTGGCGTCGCACAGATCTAGGCTCGACTTCCGGCTTTTGACATTTGGTCATTGGTGACTTTAGGGGAGCTGTTCAACTTTCTAAGCTTTGATTTCCTCTTTAAGAACATGGAGATAATAATAAACCCTATCTCGCAGAGTTATTATGGAAGTGCGCGGGGGGCATGTGGTCAGTTCTTAGCCGACGGGCTGGAGTATCTTGAAATAAGTTACCTCTAGCAATGCCCAGCTTTCCAGCATCAGATGACCTCCTCCTGGGGACTTGAGGGCACAGGCGTGGGATCCTAACTGCCACACTTACAATTCTGATTCCACTACCCACCAGCTGTGTTTCTGTCCCTCCATCTCTAAGGTGGGAATAATACCAACATTCACCTCATAGGCTGGCTGTGAGTTCACCCACGGAAAGAACCTAACTCAGGGCCTGACATATCGCAAGAACTATAAGAACATCAGGGCTGTTGATGTTACGATGATCTCTTGAGAAGGGCCTCCTTCGCTCAGGTCACATTTTCATGCGTGTTACAAAACTACTTTCCTCTCTTGAGTTCTTTCCCTGGTTACTTTGTGAATCACAGGCACCCGTCGATTCCGGCAAAGATGTTAGGTAAAACCATCTCTAATTAAAAGGTGCCTTGCCTCACCTCCGTTAACGAGGGATTTTAAGTCTGAGCGTTTCACAAAGTTTACTAAGTCTCTCAAATTGTCTTCTAGGAAATAATCCCCGCTGGTGCCCTGATAAGTTTTTCTCCTTAACTGGACCAAAGCCTTGTCTGCAAAACAAATGGTCAATGACATCGACATTCAAAAATAAAATCCAAATGCACTCATGTTTTAAATTTGGGCTGGTGTGTCTTATTTGCCTTTTATTCCTGCAGTATAAATAGAAGCTTTGGGGCTTCTTTGAACATAGAGCACAGGACACTCTTTAGGCACAATGACTCAGTACTAATGAAATCGATCTCTTTCCTATTTAACCTCTTTAGAACACCCATCTCCTCACCAGAATCTTGATCACATTACAAATGCACACACACACACACACACACACACACACACACACAAAATGGCCGGCCATTTTAGTTAAGGCCCTAATAGGAAAGCTGGCAGCATAGGAGGACTATAATCTAAATAGGCAATAAAATGTTTAATGAACAAATGAAACGCAACAAAGTCAGTCCATGCCCTGTTAACAAGAGAGTTCATTTTCTTTATGAATACTGTGGCCTCGGAAGATAATCTCTCTGAGCCTCCGTTTCCTCATCTGGAACACGGAAACAATAATGATTTCAAAAGATCGCCGTGAGATGAAGCAGGACAACGCACGTGAGAAAGTACAACGTTTATCACAAAAAAAAATCCGAATATGTTTTCTTATCTGAACTTGAGTTGCAACCCTTTGACTGCCTGTCGTGAATTTCCACGTGGATGCTCTAACTTTCCCTATCCCGCCTCTCAAACCAGCGTCCATTCTGGTTCCGTATTGGTCCAGTGGTTTCGCCCCATTTCCCCAGGCATAAGAACAGATCCTCACTTTTGGTGCCTCCCTACCACTTAACTCCTAGGTTCACTGACTCCCCTAAGTTTGCCAGCCTTTCTTCAAAATATCTCAGCCACTGGGCATAAAAGCCTCGCATCTCCCACTTCTTTCTGTACCCACGGTGCAGTAAGGAACCTGGCCTTGCCCAGAGAAAGAGCTAGGCTTTGCTCGTGGCTTCGGGACGTCCCCTATGTCATACTTGATAGGAGTGCCTCTGCTCAGGGCGAGGGCTTTGAGTCACAGCAAGTTACATAACCTAAGCCTCTACTTCCTCATCTTAAATTGGGGATAAACGGAACGCTTGGGTGGCTCAGTTGGTTAAGTGCCCGACTCTTGATTTCAGCTCAGGTCATATCTCCTGGTTCGTGGGATCAAGCCCCACGTTGGGCTCTGCTTGGACAGTGTGGAGCCTGCTTGGGATTCTTTCTCTCTCTCTCTCTCTCTCTCTCTCTCTCTCCCTGTCTCTTCCCCTCCCCCCCTCTTAAAACAAATAAATAAACTTAAAAAATGGGGGTAAACAGACCTATCCTGCAGAATTAGGGTGAGCATTAAGTGAGGTACTACGGATTAAGCACTTCGCACAGTGCGTAAGCACGGACTGTGCATGACATACGTATCGGCTAAGAAATGTTTCCTACATCAACATCGGTTCTTTTTTCCTTTATAGTTACAAGGTGAAGGAAACGGTCTGCGTGCTCTGATAATTCTGCCACCAAGTGTGTCCATTTTGACTTCTGTTGTTCTTCTTCTAACAAATCTGTTTTTCCTGATTGATATTTAAAAAAATTTTTTTAATGTTTATTTATTTTTGAGAGAGACAGAGACACAATGCGCATGGGTTAGGGGCAGAGAGAGGGAGACACAGAATCCGAAGCAGGCTCCAGGCCCCGAGCTGTCAGCACAGGGCCCGATGTGGGGCTTGAACTCAAGAACTGTGAGATCATGACCTGAGCTGAAGTCAGATGCTCAACAGACTGAGCCACCCAGGCACCCCTTCCTGATTGATATTTTAAAAGTTCTGCTTCATTCTTTAATATGCGGGATCGATAAGTGTTCCTTATAACGTAATTCCAACAGAGTGACGTCAACCTGGGCCTCCCTTCTGTGTTTCAGTGTGGACCCATCAGCACCCCCTGGTTTCGTGACATAAACTACGGAGCTTCAGATGTGTGCCGAGGGCCACCCCATTCCTGCTCTTTTACAGACTATACTTTTGGTGGGGAAATGCAAGAAAAAGGCTTTAGCTCAGTGTGAGATAATTTACTAAAACAGGTTAGGCTTTTCCTATAAAAATGTATAAAATACATACACAAAATATGTATATATGTATTATATGTGAAATATAGTATATATTATATACAATACAAAAATAGACATTTTATATATAATATATTGTACATGCTATATAAAAATATGTGACACAAATATCATATATATTCATATATGATATAAATATATATTATATACTATATTTTATATATAACATATACTATAAAACATATCTATTTTATATTATACAAAATTTTTTCATAAGCACGTGTCTCAACATTTGGGATCTTGGGGCACCTGGGTGGCTCAGTCAGTTAAATGTCCAACTTTGCCTCAGGTCGTGATCTCATGGTTTGTGAGTTTGAGCCCCACATCGAACTCTTTGTTGTCAAGCACAGAGCCCACTTCCTCTGTCCCACCCTCTCTGCTTCTCCCCAGCTTTCGCTCTCTCTCTCAAAAATAAACAAATGTTAAAAAAATTGGGATCCTTCCCTTTTCTATAGTTTCAAAAAAATCTCTAGTTTGCTTCCATTTTGCTCTGGTTAACTCATGGGATGGGGAGGGGTGGTAAAAGACAGGAACAGGCAGTGACCGAATCAATCAGTGGCATTTCCAAGGTAAACGATTCCACAAACCCGTCGTAAACATATAGTAAGACAGACACATGGTTAGCCTCTGAGAACTTCCCACAAAGCTCTCCACTGGGCACCAGAAGGGACCAACTGGGGAGGCGTGCACAAACCTTGAACAGCTGGGCATGAGTAATGTGTTAGACCGGTGGGTTTTGTTTCCTGTTTCACAGCTGATTTGACACTTCCCTCAAGGACAGCGTGCACGATGAAATTTTCATTAAATGCATGGACTTATAAGCTCCCTCATAAAGCCATGACATTTCTAGATCACCACTGTGCGCGAGAACAGGACAGTGACGTTTCTCTGAGTTGATCATCAGAAACTCTGGTGACCTTATACAAATACGCCTTCTCTGTAGTTTTCCCAGATGTAGCTGATCTGGGCTGGGCCCCAGGAATCTATATTTTTAAAAACTCCCCTGGTGATTCTGATTAGCAGCTAAGTTTGGGTACCTCCTACACATGGGTACACATGGTTCTTAACCTTGGCAGCTTGTCAGAATCACCTGGGGAGATTTTCAACAGTCCTGCTAGTCAGGCTGCACCCAAACCAACATGTCCTAAGGCCTGGGGGGGGGGGACGGGAACCAGGCACACGGAATCTCGGCTAAGACTGAGAATCACTGCATCAGACTCTAAGATCCCTGAGGGACGCACACGTTCATGTACATAGCGCCCCCTCCCTAGTGTCTAGGACAGTGCCTGTCGTGTGGTAGGCACCCCACAATACAGCCAGGGACACTTTGGTTTTAAAGCATAGAAGTGTTCCAACTAGAGAAAAACACGAATGAAATAGTGAGTTCCAGGCCAGCCTATAAACGTACTGAGCTCCAATCCTATTTGTTGACCTGTATGGGCTTTGCTTTTCTTGAACTTTGCTTTCCTTAGAGAGCAAAAGCTAGTGTGTGTGTGTGTGTGTGTGTGTGTGTGTGTGTGTGTGTGCGCGCTGCGCGCGTGTGTGTGTGTGTGTGCGCGCGATGTTTAGAGGAGAACTTAATTTCTTATGACTGGGGGGAGAAGGGGGCAGAGTTCAGAAAAGAGCCCTGAGTTGCCCAGAGGTCAGCATCTAGATCAGGAGGAAAGCCTGGCTGGTGCCTGATGCCACACGGGCTCTTTCCCCAATTTGTGACAGGAACAAGGACTACTCCACCTAAGAGCCAGGGTTCTGGCTTCTCCGATGGGCAGGAATCCTTGCGGACCAGGTGCCACGTTCCAGCTTCCGGTCAGAAGCACAGACCAGAATGTAATCGGAGGCCCGGCCACCAGCCCCTGCCAGCCCCACGCTCCTGTGTCCTGTGACCCATCCAACTTTGGCAAACCCTGAGCCTCCAAATCCTGCTGTGCACATCTTGCCCTTTCTTCTCCCTGCCTCGATAAGAACAGGTATTTATTTTAACGGCGAAGACTTCCGTTACAGACAGTGTTCAACTGCCTTGAAACTCGCTGCAAACGAAATAGAAAACAATAAATAAATAAAAGGAACGTCCAGGGCCTTCTCCTTTGGACGGATCCGGTTTGCTGAGAGCAGGACGCAGTCCACTCTGCTGCCCACGGATGCCACTACGTGTCCACGACCTCGTGCGCGGAGCACCTCAGTCAGGGGCGCGAAGTCACGGTGATTCCACCTTAGGGAAAACTGCGGTGGCAATTGCCTGCCATCTTCCATTTTCCCCAGTGCTGAGAACACCTACTCTTGGAGACAGGTGACTCATCTGCCGCCTTCCTAGCGGGCTCTTCTAAGTTAAGAAACAAAAAAGAGCAGCTTCGGCCCCGGTGGATGAGCTCGGTGGGGAAGAGGAAGCCTCATCCAGGCGCAAGGCATGACTTTTCCCTTCCTGCTCCACGAATCCTCACCATCCTTCAGACTGGCAACTTGAGCTGCACCCCCCACCCCCCCCGCCGTGTTCTCCTAACACCACAAACACCCCCAGCTCCAAATGCCACTTCTCAAAAATAGCAGACTGAGGGCTTACTCTGGGTGTGCCATTGATGGGGCTCACTCCTTCGCTGGAATCACTCTCCATTTCTCCTCCTGAGAGCTCGAACTCACATACACACTGAAAGAAGTCACTTAGGCGCGTTGCCTCGAATGCACCTCTTGCTTACAACATCACGTGACTTGGATGCCAATAAGCAGATACCTGGGTTTATTGTTTTATTTTTAATTTTTTTTAATGTTTATTTTTTGAGAGAGAGAGAGAGAGAGCACATGAGCAGGGAAGCAGAGAGAGAGAGGGAGACACAGAATCTGAAGCAGGCTCCAGGGTCCGAGCTGTCAGCACAGAGCCCGTAGAGGGGCTTGAACCCACGAACCGTGAGATCATGACCTGAGCCGAAATCAAGTCGGACGCTTAATGGACTGACCCACCCAGGCACCCCTACTTGGATTTCTTATCTGGACACATGGGAAGCATCCAAGGAGTGACTCCCTTCTCCCTCCTACGTTTCCTGCCCACAGTGTGCAAAATACATCCAACACTCTTTGGACAGAAGAATCAGGAACTAAGCAATCGCACAAGTCATGGATTCTCTACCTCTTCCCTGCTCATCCCATGACTTGGAAGGCTCCACATAAAAAGTTTTTCTGACCTAATTTGACCTTCGCTGGAAAATGGCTCCACTGTTCTCTCTCACTGAGTTTCAAAGCAGAGGTGAAATGAAAACAGGGCTGTATTTGATTCTGAGCATAATCTCTTTGCTGTTGGCAATGTTCTGGGAATAGTAACGTACTTTGCCGTTCGATGAATAAATTTTTCAAAATCTATAGTCAGGGCTCAAATAATTGTGAGCATTTTTCTCCATAGTGTTTTTCAATTTTCCTTGGCAGAAAACTGGCAGAGAGGTGACTTAAATTACAATACCTCAGTTACTCGTCTTGTAAACTGCCAAGAACAGTGTGACCTCTCCTGAAACTAATAAATAGATAAATAAATAAATAAATAAATAAATAAATAAATAAATATCATAAGGATAAATGAGATGATGCCAGGAAAGTTGCTGGAAATTCCTTGCAGGAAAGCATGTCATGTATGCATAACTCTGCGTTATCTGTTTTTTGTTTTTTTTTTTTAAATCCCAGAAGGAGCCTTCTCCTCTGGGGAGGAGCCTGGGTGGCTCAGTCAGTTGAGCATCCACCTCTTAATTTCAGCTCAGGTCATTATCTCACGGTTCGTGGCTTCAAGCCCTGCATTGGGCTCTGCTCTGATAGTGCAGAGCCTGCTTAGGATTCAATCTCTCTCTCTCTCTCTCTCTGCCCCTCCCCGACTTGCGTGTGTGTGTGTGTTTATGTGTGTATGTGTGTGTGTGTGTGTGCGTGTGTGTGTGCCCTCTCTCTCAAATAAATAAATAAACATTAAAAAAATTTTTCTTTAATAAAATAAAAATCCCAGCATAGTAACAGAGTAAAACTTCTTTAGGACCAGATTTCTCTTTGAAATGGCAGCTCAGAGACAATAAGCTAATTCTCAAATTAGGCATTTGCCAAACATTTTTAGGAAGATCAATCTTGAGCAAACGAAATTTGGACTGTATTCAGGAAACACATAAAAACCCCAAGCCCCTCCTGTATTTGGCGTTGCTGTTCTGGAGGTCCAGATTGCAAGAACAGGAATCACGGAATAACCAATACGGAGGGTTACGTGTGACAGTAAAACGGGATGTAGCACCATCCCCTTTTGTCTTTTTCGTCAGCATTTCAAATGCTGGTATCAGCATACGGCCAAGAAACCCAGATCTCTAAGGAATGCATACAAATTCCACACAGGCTTTTCTTTGGTTAGTTACTCCATTTATAAAATAGAACCTCTTACTTTATAGGTGGCAAAACCGAGGCCCAGAGAGATAGTGCCTATTATTAAGGTCAAACAGCTTTAGAGTGTGTTTTAATTAAAGGGAGAATCAAGACCAGAGTTCCACGTCTCCAGCTCCTACTTCATCGCACCTTTCACTCTACGCAGAAGGTACTTTGCACCTGTCTCACTACCCAGAAGCCTATGGCCAAGTCACTGTAGGCTCCTAGGGTCTTGACTAACGTAGCTATGGCAAGTATGGAAAAGAGGGTAAGGATTGGCAGGGCTCAGTGAGTTCCTGGAAGAAGCTGAATTGAAGCCATAGGAAGAGGGTGCTCAAAGGGGAATATGAAAGGCACAAGCATTATCAGATGAATAAAATGAAAAGGATATTATTCTGGAGGAGGGGAAGGTAATCAATTTAAGACTCATTCCGATTTACAAGGCTCTAAGACAAACAGATGGCACTCATCCAGGGGGATGGGGAGCAGCTAAGGAGACCAACACTTCACGCCAGTGTCCCAGGAGGGAAGTTGAGGCAGGGAGAGCAGAGAAAAGGAAGGGAAAACACCTAACTTTGGTTAAAGAGAGGAAAAACAGTCAAGAAGGTGGAACAAAAAAACTAAGGCCATCATCTATCTACCTATCTACATATATACATATTTTTTTGAGACAGTGTGAGCAGGGTAGGGGCAGAGACAGAGGATCCAAAGTGGGCTCTGTGCGGACAGCAGCTAGCCCTGACGCAGGGCTCAAACTCCCAAACTGTGAGATCATGACCTGAGCCGAAGTCGGATGCTCAACCGACTGAACCACCCAGGCGCCCAAGGCCATCAACTATGTTAAATGTCGCAGAGAAACTAGAAAGACATGGCCTAAGAAAGTCCACTGGATTAGACAAGGGGTTCTTAACCCATGCTGAACATTATAAGCACTGGTGAGCTTCTAAAAGATACTAACCCAGAATGTGTGTTAATGACCACTGGATTAAGCTGTGTGGACACAGATGACTTCAAAGAGAACAGTTTACAGTCTTACTTTAAAGTAGGAGAACGGATACACCAAGTGGAAATGTGTTTTCCAGCCCCTAGATTCAGTGGCTAAATTTGCATTATTGATTATCCTATTTTAAAGTTACATATGTCAACGGAAAATTATGTGCTTGAGTAAGATTCAGCATTTGAAAATCTCATGCTTGGGATTACACTGGCTGGAGCCTCCCGCATCATCAAGCAAATGCTTGAATAAGAAGATGGGCTTTGTACAAGTGCCCTGAAAGCCAGGAAAACACGGTTATGTTTCAATTTAAGGGAAGTAAACCTCTTGGAAAACATGGAGCCTGCGGTTTGCTCTCTCTTCAACTGGTTTTAAGCCCAGGGCTCGCTCCTGGGAACCTTTGCCCAATCTCAACTCTGCCGATGGTAACCTACTTGATGAGAGATGATGCAGATCATGATTAGGGAGCCGCTCTAGCAAGTTTATATCTGAAAAGGTACAGTGGAGGCCACACACACACACACACACACACACGCGCACAATCAGATGTCTGTCTCCACCACCCCAACACATCCTTACCTACATTCTGGACTCTAGAATAGCCCCGTCCATTGGTTATGGAATGACACGTCAAGACACGAAGTTTGAATCCAGCAGGCGAGAACATCTTTGCTGACTCTGGGTAAATGACTCCCAGGCTAGCGGCTTCTTCGTGTACAACATGCATTTAACTTACTGTAGGCAATGGGAGGGCTCAGTAGCTAGTATTTCTGGGCCCCTGTGGGAAGCAAGTAATGCCATGTCCAAAGACAAGAAGCTTCTAAAGGGCAAGAGGAATAGTTAGGAGGATGGCTTTATATAGGGACATTAAATTCAGAGCCAAGAAGGGAATACTGATTATTATAAAATCTGGAGTAATGGAGGTGGGGGGGGGGGCTAGAGAAGACAAAGAAAGAAGACAGGACTCAATGTTTCATTCAGTTCTGTTTTGAAACAGGATTCAGAAAGGATATTGTACCATTTGGTATTAATTATTTTGGTTCGTGCACATGGCTAATTATTTCTACAGCATTTAAGATCTCTGTAAAACAAACATATTTTGCACATACACACCCACCTTTTAAAATATGCCTTTTATCCCCTCTTCCAGGGCTTTGAGGAGATATCTGATGGATTGTCTTAGGGACAGCTCTTGGGAATAAAAGTAGATTGTATGCTAAAAATGTAACTGGCCCCTAAAACTTGTATAAACAAATTAAGGAAAAAGACATTGCAGCATTTAGGGTATAAACAAAATGACTCTCAACTTCAACCTGCATATTTAAAAAAAAATGTTCAGTAATAAATTCACTCCTAGAAGTTTCCACTGTCCTCTCTCTTTCCAAACTTCTCCTCCCACGTTCCCCCAGCTGTCTTCACATCAGACTTCATGTCATTTGGTTGCCTGGTTTGAGCTCATTACGCGAATCATTATATTTGATTTTTCTGTGGGGCCAACCTCGAGTCAGGATCTCCTAATCCTACATGGTCAGTGTTTCTGTACTCAACAGGAGTCATCCACGGGAGGGTTTCACTGTGTGCACCCAAGCCTCGAGGGAACAGTTCCGCACGCAGCATCGTCACCCGGTGAATGTCGAGTGACTCCAGAAGATTCCACGGATTCCTTGACCCGAATCAGCCCCGTTAATGACCATCTGTAGCACCTCGTGCTCTGCGGAACCAGAGCAGAAACTGGAGACGACGATGGAGGTCGTTCTTGCCTAACCCCCCTATGAATCAGCCGTGATTTTGGAGAAACAGAGTAGCGAGTTCTCCTGAGTGGATGCCATTGGAGGCCGGGCTCTGAGGAACCATTGTAACCACCTAGAGCTTTAGGCTCCCAGAGCAAGAAGCTGGTTTTCGGCTTGGTATCTCAGAAAAAGGGCAGAGTTGGCATCAGGGAACATTCCAGGGAAGCCGCCTAGGTGTCTGCTTATCAGCACTGTCTTCAAACGCTCACACTCTCCTGCTGGTCCTGGCCCCCGCCTGCCTCTCACCGCCTTGGCCTCCATTACTGCTGTCATCACTTCATTCCTGTCTGGCCCCTCCCCTGTTACCACCTCTCCTCTCCAGAGCAAAACGAAAGACATAATATCCCCGTGGTTCTTCCCGCCAGCAGCACCACAGAGATGTTGCTGGCGTTTCTTCTTCTTTTTTGAAATGTTTATTTTTGAGGGAATGCACATGGGGGAGGGGCAGAGAGAGGGGGACAGAGGGTCCAAAGCGGGCTCTGTGCTGACAACAGCCAGCCCGATGTGGGGCCCGACCTCACAAAATACGAGATCGTGACCTGAGCCAAAGTTGGATGCTCAACCGACTGAGGCACCCAGGTGCTGCCCTGTCATTTCTTTTTAATTTTTTTTAATGTTTATTTTTGGAGAGAGAGAGAGACAGAGCGTGAGTGGGTGAGGGGCAGAGAGAGAGAGGGAGACACAGAATCCGAAGCAGGCTCCAGGCCCTGAGCTGCCAGCACAGAGCCCGACGCGGGGCTCGAACCCACGAACCGCCAGATCACGACCTGAGCCGAAGCCAGATGCTTATCTGCCTGAGCCACCCAGGTGCCCCCGTCATTTCTTTCTAAATGGAGGGTGATGTGGGGGCAGAGAAACACTTTTGAAGCGTTTGTGGCTCAGGTAAGATTTCTGATCATTTTTGAGAGACTATAATGTGAGTATCTTGCTCCTACTCTGGCTACACAAGGTTCTCCATTTAGGCATATATATTAGACGCAGTTTATGTATATCGGTTTAAGTTCCAGCACTTACTTGAATCCCCTACCCGCTCATTTAACAAGCCTTTCTTGAATGCCTACCATGCATTAATGACAAGAAGCAGGAGTAGTAATAACTCGATCTATAAAGCACTTACTACATGCTAGTTAGTGTTTTCTGCGGAACATCTCTTTTAAGGAAGCATTCTCCCAGTTGCCATTATAATATCTGATATATTGTAACAGAGAGAGAGAGAGCCACAGCATATACACGTATGCTGCCTCCTTGTAACAGTATCTTCCCCGTTTCTATCTCTGCCTGCTTTTCTCATCTCCCTTACCACCTTATCTCACCTCCAAGAGAGTTTTTCCGGCAAAACGAATGCTTGCTACATGCCTAGTTCACAGGGTTAGAAATACAAAGGGAGGGACACGGAAAACGGAAGGCATCAAACTCTAGACTCTCAGCTCCCCGAGGGCAAGATTATGCCTGTGCTGCTTCCCGATCCTAACACCGTCGACACAGCGCCCCATACATGCTGGACGGGCACACACTAAACATGTGTCACGCCAGTGAATCCCATAACGTGCTTATATCGTGTCTTGTAATAATCCTAACTGCTTACGAATATTTGCTGACCGGGCTTTTCTGGTGCCTCCACTGAAGGCCACAAAACAAATCTAGAGGTTGATGCAAGGTTCCGCTAAGTGCGACACGGGGACGCGGCCGTGGTATAAATAAACCAAAGCCAGCGCTTTCTGACATGAATTGATCTGTTCGGCATGGGCGGTCTAGCCACAGAAGAAGCCAAAGCGTTCCTCCATACATTCCTCCACATATTATTAACATACTGAAAACATGTTTCTATTCCCACCATATCGAACCGGCTGATTTTCACTGTATTCTCAAATATTGCCCGTATGTGCCTCCTCTCAACCAGCCTTCTCTCCATTCTGCTTTGCTTCTTGGGTTGGCCTGGGGTGGAGAGTGGAGTTGGGAGTTTGTAAGCAATTTTTTAAATGTTTATTTATTTTTTGAGAAAGAGAGAGAGAGAGACAGAGAGAGAGAGAGAGAGAGACAGAGAGAGAGAGAGAGAGAGAGAGAGAGAGAGACTGTAAGTGGGGGAGGGGCAGAGAGAGAGGGAGACACAGAATCGGAAGCAGGCTCCAGGTTCTGAGACATCAGCACAGAGCCGGATGTGGGGATCGAACCCATGAGCTGTGAGATCATGACCTGAGCTAAAATCAAGAGTCGGACGCTTAACCCACTGAGCCACCCAGGCGCTCCGAGGTGGTAAGCATTTCATGTTACCCACGTAAAGGGCGACAGGATTCAGACGAGGGGTTGGCTGAGACAACTCCCAGCACCACAGGTCGCTGATGTTGGGGCCCCGACGCCTGATGAGATCTTTTTGCGGGGTGATTTTGAAATACAGCCCCTACCTAATATGGCCAAGCTGAAGGGAATTTCTCGGGGCATCCGCGTGAGGCGGGCCCCAGAAAGCATTCTGATGATGAGACAAGGCATTTCGGCAGCAGGAGTTAGCTTTAATTTCCAAGCTCAGAACTTGAAAGTGTCTGGTTCCCTAAGTTCGATAGCTAGAGTCTATTAAATGAGGACCCCGCATGATGACTTAAGACCTGTTGGCGTTTTAATTACACGAAACACTGGCACTTGGGCAGCTGACACACTGCGAGTCTGACTCTCCAGTTTACAAAAAACAATTCCCCAAGTTGAATAGCCTACAGTTGACGAAGCGTGGGGCACCATGTTTGAAATGATTTCATGCCAAAGTTCTAGATGTTTTTAGGCCGTGAGAATAAAGATGGCTTGCCTCTACTTCTCAAAGATACTTGTGCCTCTAATGTTGCAGGGACCCAGGTTTTTAGCCCGATAGAAAGTTATGGCAGAAGATAAATACCACACTGTTCATTAGTAACCTACTTTCATGCCATTTATGACACTAGAAGGGTCCGTTCATTGGTGTTGACAAACGTTGTATGAATGAGGGGAACCATTACAATTGTGGGATAGGACATAGAACCTGACCTGGTGCCCTGTCTCCTTCAAATCAGAAGGGGGTGGGCAGAGGGAAAGCATAGTGACTATAGTCTGAATGTAGCTCCTCCTGTCTTTCCGGCATGATGGGTGCTAAGCTAGAAGTGTGCACGGGTGGGAAGAAAGCACAGATGTGTGTTGTCTCAGCACTGAGTTTTTTTGTTTTTTTTTTTAATATTTGTTTTTGAGGAAGAGAGAGAGACAGTGTGAGCAGGGGAGGGGCAGAGAGAGGGAGACACAGAATGCAAAGCAGGCTCCAGGCTCCGAGCTGTCAGCACAGAGCCCAATGCAGGGCTCGAACCCACAAACTGTGAGATCATGACCTGAGCCGAAGCCAGACGCTCAACCGACTGAGCCACCCAGGCGCCCCTGTTTTTGTTTTTGTTTTTGTTTTTTTAATAGTAGAGCAAGCAGGACTCAAATGCATGGTTGATTTTCTTCTTTTGTTTTTCTTTTATATATTCTTCTCAAGTGTATTTATTTATTTTCAGACAGAGATAGGTGAGTGGGGCACAGGGAGGGAGAGAGAGAGAGAGAGAGAGAGAGAGAGAGAGAATCCCAAGCAGGTTCCACGCTGCTATCAACACAGAGCCCAACACGGGGCTCCAACCCACGAACCGTGAGCTCATGACCTGAGCTGAAATCAAGAGTCGGGCGCTTAACCTGCTGAGCCCCCCCAGGTGCCTCTGCATGACTGGTTTTCAGTATTTGCTTTATACTCCAGAAACATCTAAATGACATTTGGGGGTTTAACCTCTCCAGGGCTTAGCCAGATCTGTGCGTGGAAGAAAATTATGACAAAACCAAATGGAAAATTTCTTGAAAAATTATTTCACTCTTCATCTCTTTGTCAATCCTGCTCAATTCATAGCACAGACTGTCGTCCACAGAGTGCATTCAATGCTGCCAATGCTTTAGAGCTGTGTCTGGGTAAGACCGTGGGAATCTTGCTGGACCCAAGCAATCTGGGTTGACCTCATATTTAAGTGATCTTTTCCTTCCCTTTCTCCTGCTCTAGGAACCTCCTGGCGCTTCTCTGCATTTACACAGAATTACTTCCGTCTGCGTCTAGACATTAATCCCACGCACTCACATACCTGCCTGGGCTGGATCCCCCGAGAGTCCTATCTGTGTCCGCTCCCCATCTCCACCAATGTGAAAAAGAAAATGATTTTCTGCTTCTTCATTCGTTCTTCTGAGTGCCAACTCTTTCTGACCTTTTCTCAGCATCAGGGATTATGTTTATTTTTGTGGCTAAATCTTGATCAGACCAACAATACCGTTTAAAGACACAATCTCAGATATTCACCTTTTATTCCTGAGGCGGCTTCGCTGAGGTATGGAAAAGGGGACCTCTATGATGAGTTTTCATGACATGTCTGCCTGTTAGAAACAACAATAACGGTGCTGACAGCACCTCCACCTTCCTGACCGCTTGCCCTCCTGGAGGTTAGCTAGATGCTGGCAGTTTCCTAGGAAACGACATTATATCACACAAGCAATTCACATGAATTCAGAAACTGTCCCCTAGCTGAATTCCGGCTCGGGCACCCCATCAGCTGACCTCTTTGTTACCACCAGGTGCAGGAACGGACTTAGAATATAACAAAAGGGACGTTTGGATTCTGTCGATTGATCAAGAAATCTCACACACTTGAACATACGCATGCAGCAGATAAAACAGACCTAAACCTTCAAGCAACCCACGTGTGCCATAGGCACAAACATCCTGTGGAGATTCTGGCCCAGAATAGAAGACTTCTAGTTTCCATCAGCTACTAAAATGGGGGACTTTAAAAAATATGAATGTGTGATTTTTTTTCCTCTTTTGCTTTCTAGAATGATCTTATGCATAGATCCCAAACCAGAGAGCTGTAACTTTTAGTGATCTTCTCCCGCCGTTATGCTGAGGGAACCCTTCCCTTTCTCCTTCAGCCTTGCACCGGTCTCCACGGACAAGCCATGTAGCATAACACAACAGTGTTGCAATTATTAGTAGCCTTTGTGACCCCAAGTAACCTTAGCAGATGCAAACAACTCTTCTGGAAAGCTAGCACACCCTTCCCGGTCACTATTAATCACAGGGAGTGTTGAAGGTGTGGGGTAACGCTGTGATGCTGACAGTGGGTTGGGGGGAAGGAAGAGGGACAAGGGCAGCTATAAATTGCTGAGTGAGTGCGTTTATATTCATCACGCCTTGCAGAAGAGACTCTCTCTCTCTCTCTCTCTCTCTCTCTCTCTCACACACACACACACACACACACACACACACACGCACACAATCGACCAAAGGATTCTGATCCCAAGACTGAAAATACAATCCCAGGTCTCAATAAGAGGTATGGCCAGTGAGGTTCGAGGTGTCCCATCTGTACACATTCAGCATACATTCAGACTTGGCTACATACGTCACGTATTCCCCAGAAATATGGGATTATGGCTTTTTGAGCTAAAAACCTATGGCTAATCATTGTTTGCCCAATATCCATTCTCTCCCCTTTCCTTGGGAGTAGAAACCTTGATTTTGAACCAGACATATGGCTGTGCAGCCAGACATTTTGATCTTTATCCTCCCTTGCAGCAGTAAACAAAAGTAAACAAAAGTGTGCTATGGGACCTTGGGCAAGTATCCTTGAAAAGAGGTCTAGGCCCTTCTTCTCCCTTCCTTCTTCCCACTTGCTGGAACGCTAATGTGAAGGCTGGAGCTTAGGCAGCCATTTTGTGCATGAGAAATATACTAGAGATGGCAGAACAGAATGACAGAATTGAGCCTGGGTAGCTGCCATATGTTTCCTGGAATCCTACCTCCCAACCTCTTTTACATGAGGGAGAAGTAAGCGTCTATGTTTTTTAGCCTTTACGTGTGTGTGTGCGTGTGCACGCGCACGTGTGTGTGCGCGTGCACGTGTGTGACATGGAGCTGTACCTAATTCTGTAACAAACAGACCTTAGAGGTCATAATAGACTTCATTTCACAGATAAGGAGCCTAATGATTAAAGATCAACTGTGATAAATGTCTCAATCAGGGAAGCAGGGTTGGCAAATTAATTACACTTCTGTTTAATCTTCTACTTCTAAAGATAGATGATGGAGGTTCTATTTTATATGCCCATCAGTATTTGTTAAATGAATATGGTTTTATATTTCACATGCCTGTGAATTTCTGAACCTCCAAGGGTTCCAAATGGCTAAATCACACGTTTTCAAGAAGTAAGATATTAAAAACAAAAAACAAAAAAAACAAAAACAGAAAACTGAGAAGGCATAGTACTGGATTGATGTGCGAACATTTTCTTTCCTGCTATGTTCATTAGCTGGTACCTGTCTTCATCTGTATCCTAGTGTTTAATGTATAAAACTATGTTGATCTGCCCTGATGTTTCAGGAAGCAAAAAAATTTCAAATTTGGGGGATGAGTCAGGATCTGAGATGTTAAAAGGTATCTTTGCTTCACTACATATGCAAGATAACCAATATGCTATAGCCATGAAACAGCCCTAGATGCTTTTGCAGGATAGGCCTCTGAAACTAACGGATAGCACAAAACCAACAAAAGTCACTTATCGAACTCAATTAATGGGGAAAAAAAAATCAGTTGTCTCTTCCTGGTGCGTCCACTTTCACGGACCCTACAATCGTGGCTCCCACAAATCACTCAGTGGCCATTAAAAGCAGAAGGGAGTTTACTTCCTCTGTGTTATACTGACTTTGGATCACCTGCCCACCCTACAACTCCAGTCTTGTTGCTTTGCAATATTCAAAACGAAAATAGTAACAGACGAGGGGCGCCTGGGTGGCGCAGTCGGTTAAGCGTCCGACTTCAGCCAGGTCACGATCTCGCGGTCCATGAGTTCGAGCCCCGCGTCAGGCTCCGGGCTGATGGCTCGGAGCCTGGAGCCTGTTTCCGATTCTGTGTCTCCCTCTCTCTCTGCCCCTCCCCCGTTCATGCTCTGTCTCTCTCTGTCCCAAAAATAAATTAAAAAACGTTGAAAAAAAAATTAAAAAAAAAAATAGTAACAGACGGATGGGTAAATGGGAAACGTCACCTCTCTCATTCCGCTCCCTTTCCAGGAATATCTCCACCCATCCAGGTGGACCATAAACCCAATCTCCAACACACGTTCTTCTGCGCCCTAGTTACGGCCCCCAAATCTGGAAGGACAATGAGCCACGGAGCAGCAGAGTCATAATCTCACGGTGTGTGATCCCTTTCACGTATCCGGTGAATGCCCGCGGGTGGGGTTAACCTCGAACACTTGCAGGCATCTATGGTTCCACTTTTGGCTTCCGACCGATTATAGGCATTGAAACATGTGCAAAAGGGCGTCATGTCTTCGAGACTCTCCACCCCCCCACCATCTCTGATAAATCTCCCAACATGCACTGAAATGCCAGCTTACCTTAACGATAAACTGCCTTTCTTTGTTTCATCCCACCAGGACCGAACCCTTGACTTGAGACTATTTGCCTTAGAAAATGAGTTTTCTCTACCCCTGCAAAGGAGAGCTGCTGTGTATAATGGTCTCTGAAATGCTAACAGAAACCAAGCAATCACCTGTCACGAACTATGAGGCCATTAGTTATGAAGAGCAATACTGATATTTACCTTCTGACTCTTCACGCTGGAGGGCAAAGCAGAGAAAACCTGGATTTTCCTGGCTCCTGTGCCAGATAAAGAGACCATCGGCGTCTTCCCTCTTCTGCCTTTGCGGGCGGGGAAATAACGCTAGCGGTGATAATAACGTCGTGATTATCATTCAGAGCACTTCCACACGCATTAGTATCTGATTTGCTCCTCCCAGGAATCCTGCACGAGGTGGGTATTATGAATATTACAGTGTCCAGAAGAGGGAATTGATGCAGAAGGTTAAATAATATGCTCCAGGCTGCCAGACGGAGAACGGCGGGGCCGATGCATCAACTGTCGAGTTCATGAGGTGCCTTTCTTTCCACATTAACCCCCTGGACACATTTTAAAAATGTAACTGTTTTCCATTTGGGTCCACTCTTCTCTTCACTAATAAACAACCAAAGACCTGAGAGGTATACATCTATTAAAGACCAGAAGCTACTGTAACTGCTCTCCTGTTGGTTTTACAAAGTCTCAAGAGAAAACACTAAAAACTGAGGAACGCTGGGGGGCTCAGTCAGTTGAGCGCCCAGCTTCGGCTCAGGTCATGATCTCGCGGTTTGTGAGTTCGAGCCCTGCGTCGGGCTCTGTGCCGACCACGCAGAGCCCGCTTATGATCCCCTGTCCCCCTCTCTCTGCCCCTCCCCCGCTTGCTCTCTCTCTCAAAAATAAACACACAAAACCTGAGTAATGTCACGAAAGCCCCTGGTAAACAAACAGGGTCTTTATAAATGTTGAGGCACCTGTGAGAGAAGAAATGACAACTTTTTTTCTCAGCTGTCTCGGTGGGGTGGGCAAAATCGGTGATGGGGATATGAGCACAGAGCAAGGCACAGAAGTGCAGCATCCCTAGTCTGTATGCCTGAAACTAACATAACATCAGATGTTGACTATGCGGAAGTTAAAATAAAAAGCTTAACATTGTATGTTAACTACGATGGGATTAAAATACAAAAATAAAAACCCCACACATTTCTACTGTACAGCTTAAACATTGTTTAAGTTTATTTATTTATTTTGAGAGAGACAGAGACAGTGTGAGCAGGGGAGGGGCAGAGAGGGAGAGTCAGAGACAGAATCCCAAGCGGGCTCCCTGCTGTTGGCTCACAGGGCTCGAACTCACGAACTGTAAGATCATGGCCTGAGCCAAAACCAAGAGTCGGTGGCTTAACTGACTGAGCCACCCAGGCGCCCGCAACTTAAACTCTTCTGCTTTTTCTGATATAAAAACAAAATGTGCTCATATTTGGAAATATGAGAAACTTAAAAAAATAAATTGGCATGTATGTAATCTATCATGTGTAATCTATATTTAAAGCTCACACAGATCTATACATATATTTGCAAAATTGGAATAATTCTGAATACGTTTTATTTATTAAAAAAAAATTTTTTTAACATTTATTTATTTTTGAGAGACAGATGGAGACAGAGCATGAGCAGGGGACGGGCAGAGAGAGAGAGAGAGGGAGACACAGCATCCGAAGCAGGCTCCAGGCTCTGAGCTGTCAGCACAGAGCCCAACGCGGGGCTCGAACTCAGGGGCCACGAGATCATGACCTGAGCCGAAGTCGGACGCTTAACCAACTGAGCCACCCAGGCGCCCCAATTCTGGATACATTTTAAACTCTACTTTCCTCCACTTAACATTGTATTGCTAAAATTACAGGATGCAATCAACTAGTTTTTTAGATGAGTTAAAGGAGGGATAAAATAAAAGTGAAAAAAACCCTCAGCACAGTCTGTAACTAATCGTCAAATTCAAAAGCACTTGGCAAATGGTAAGTAATTTTGGCATATAAATGAATGGAGTCAAACCTTAATTAGTCCAGCAAATACTAACTTGAGTCCCAAACAGCTGAAGGCTGTTTTCCAAAAGGCAGCCTTGGGGGTGGCGGGTGAGACAGTGTCCCTAAGGTTTGGGAGCTTATATTCTGGAGCCTCAGAAGTCAGAGAAATGCGATATATTTGAGTAGAGCTTTCACACTAACTAGGAAGATTGGTTTTACATAGCAAATGAATGGTATAAACCCTACTCTAAGAATAGTGTTTTTAATTTACTTACAAGAAGGAACCATCAAAAAATACCCAACGGCACACAAATGTTTTGTTAACTAAAAATAAGTGTCTTTTCAAACACCTATAGGTGCTAAGTATGAGCCAATACAGGAACTAAAAATGATGTAGCTGCATTCCATTTAAGCTTTTGACTTTCTCTAAGCATGTGAATGAGTGAGGGTTTATTGTACCAAATAAAAACCGATGATATGTTCTGTAGATGCTGATATTTCTAATCAACACTAGCTGCACCTCGGCTGGTCAGGTAAGAGGAAATGTGACAGCAAAAGATAGGCAATACGCTAATCTGTTTTTTTTAAGCCAATATTTATTTTGTTAAAAAAATTTTCATGTTTATTTATTTTTGAAGGAGAGAGAGACAGAGCATGAGCAGTGCAGGGGCAGAGAGAGAGGGAGACACAGAACCCAAAGCAGGCTCCAGGCTGGGAACTGTCAGCACAGAGCCCGATGCGGGGCTCGAACCCACAAACGGCAAAACCATACCTGAGCCAAAGTTGGATGCTTAACCGACTGAGCCACCCAGGTGCCCCCAAACTGTGAGTTTTTTTTTTAATGTTTACTCATTTTTGAGAGACAGACAGACAGAGTGCAAGTGAGAGAGGGACAGAGAGAGAGGGAGACACAGAATCCGAAGCAGGCTCCAGGCTCTGAGCTGTCAGCACAGAACCTGATGCGGGACTCGAACCCACGAACGGCGAAACCATGACTTGAGCCGAAGTTGGATGCTTAACTGACTGAGCCACCCAGGTGCCCCAAACTGTGAGGTTTTTTTTTTTTTAATGTTTACTCATTTTTGAGAGACAGACAGACAGAGTGCAAGTGAGAGAGGGGCAGAGAGAGAGGGAGACACAGAATCCGAAGCAGGCTCCAGGCTCTGAGCTGTCAGCACAGAACCTGATGCAGGACTCGAACCCACGAACTGAGATCGTGACCTGAGCCACCCAGGCGCCCCTTTAAGCCAATATTTAAACTGAATTGATATACATGTTTTAATTTGTTTTAATCCCAAGTGTCCCAAATTTACACATTTCTTTGACTTCTTTCCTTGCTGGGCCATATGATGCTAAAAGAGTTCTGTACTATAATGGCTCTGCTTAAATCTAGGGCTGGCCAGAGTCCCTGAGCCTCCATGTAATGTTGTTGATAGACATTTAAAAAAATCAGATTAAAAAAAAAAATCAACCAGTCACATCATTTTCCAAACCTACCCACTTCTCTTTTGTACAACGGGAAAGAATATCAGAAAAACAGAAAGGTGAACACCTAAAGTGAATGCCAAGAAGGAGACCGTGCTTTGGAGGAAAGCTTCGCGTGGGGCCTGTCCCCTCTCAAGTCCCTTCCCTCACCAGACCCGAGGTCAGACCAATGAGAAAGGAGGGAAAAGGCAATTAAGAGAAGCATAAGATACAGAGAGAAAGAACAGAGAAAGAAGAGAAAAACAAAGAGGCTGAGAGTGAATAGGAGAGGAGCCCACAGGAGGCATGGATGGGGGAGCTCACAGTTCAAAGCCTTGAGGCACAGAAATGCAGTATGATTCCACTTAGTCCATCACACCTCTAGCCCTCAAATTATCCATTCGGATAAAGTGGATTCCGTTCGGTAACGGCTGGCAGTGGCTGTCACGTCTTAAGTGGTAAGGGCCCACGTGCACAATCAGTGGACTCCTCTAGGACGCTGGAGAAGATGGCTATGGAAGAGTGGAGAATTAGGGATAGGAGCTTCATGGGGCCGGAAGGGGGCATGTGATAGGAGGCAGGGTAAGAGGCCCGAGTGGAGAAGGGTACGGGGCTTTGAGAGTGCTCCGGTAACCTCCTTCAAGGAGGCTCAGGGGGCGTCCTGGGCATTTTACATGAGCACATCTGTTTCAGGCACATTCTATTCCTAGAGATCTACAACCTACACCTGCCTTCTTGTATCCATAATGGCTTGGTAGTATGGTTTCTACTCATGAGTGGTCCAGACACCGCGTGCAAATGAGCAAACAGTTCTTATTTGTGCCTTAGTTTTCCCGATGATACGGTTTTTACTTACTTTATCTTCTATCTGCTTCGTGGTCATGTTAATGTGCATGGGCAAAAGGCAATTAGGAGCGATTGCCAAGGGAAAAGGGAAAAGGGAAAAGGCAAATGACCTTCTGATCTGGGCCACCCATGTTTCTCGGTAAAGGAGCCAGGGCCATTCCGGGTCTGGAAGTCATGTCTTTATCAGGTCAATAGCATTACATCCAGATTGGATCTGCGTATCCATTCTAATTCCATATGAACTTTGTAGCGCTTCTCCTGTGGTTGATAACAACCTGGTCACAGATCAACACGCAATACCAGTGTTTTTCTGTAAAGAGAGACAACCTTTTACATGCGTCACCATGACGTGAACCCTGTGATGACACATTGCAATGACATTCTAAAGATGCTGACAATCACTTGACATCAACAAGATTGATCAACAGTCTTGACTTGTTTTAAACTTGTTTTAATTTGACATCAACAAATTCTTTAGCAGCTGACAGGTACCTAGAATGACACCAGAAGCTTTTAGGATGGGGGCACACACAACGCAGACCCACACAGACACACAAAGACCCTGTGCCTGTTCAAAAGGGACTTACGATTCAGATGAAGAAAGGCTCGCACAGAACAAAATCGGAGCACCGAACTGCACAGTACCGTCGATTAGCAAGCTAGAGGGTTTATGAGAAGTTACAGTGGCCTAACAACTTTTCTTACGATGAAACCATCGTTCAAGCCTGCTTAAACATCGAATCTGGTTTCCCACAACTGATTAACCTGAAAACGGTTTAGCACAACACTAATCCTCTAATTGAACAATCTATAAATGCCCTCCATAACAAGTTCCACAGAGCCCTCTCTTGGACTCACAGCAATGAGGCACATCCAGCATGCTATCCGACGCTCGTTTTAATGAGCACCTCTGGACCTTAATGAAATATCATAGGTCCAAGTGAGCACCAATTAAAGAGAAAATGTCTCAGAAGGTATAGACGGCGATGCATCATCAATGGCGACCTACTCCGGGCTGGCAGTCCTGAGCGGACACCTGTGTGGTTTGGGGGGTAAGGTGCCCCCTCGACCAGCGGCCCTCACCTCTGTCTGACACGGAGATGAGCGGGAGCCTGGGATAAAAGGTGCGAAGCCCAGCACACACACACATTATGGGAATATTGTTGGAGGAGAAGCTTCGAAAGGAGGGAAATCCGTCTGAACGACATACATAATAACACCTTTGGTGAAATCCCCCATTTTCTTCTATTTTCCCAAGGAAAAGAGGAGAGCGGGACATTAGCCCGAGCCCCCGAAGCCGTCTAACTTCGCAGGGATGTAAAAAGCCTGCCTCGTTTCATGGCATCGGTGAGCCCTGCTAACTTAGCCTTCCGAGGAACACATTTTTGGCCGCGGGGGAACAGGCACCCACTCCCGACATGCCTGGGGACTCTGCAGACGTGCCCTGGAGGGAAGAGGTGGGGGAAGCCAGCCCCCGGGCAAAAGGAGGCATTCCTCCTCCCCGCTGCCCCCCGCAAGCAGAGCCTGGACGAGCTCAGACCCCACCACCACATCAAAGGGCAAACAAAAACTCTGGGATTAGCGGGGAGGCACAAGGATTTGGAAGGGATACGTTACTGCCCGGGCTGGACCTCACTGACTCCCATGACTAAGCCACCTCACTGTTTTTATTTTTTCCCCAGGCGCAAATAGTTAAACTTTAGGAACTAGAGCCCTGTTACCTAGGGTCCAAAGCAAATATCTGCAGGAGAAGTGTCTCTGAGGAAACGGCGGTCCACAATTCCGCAGCTCCTTTATCTACTACAGATGCTGGTGCGTATCCCCAGCGCACAGAATGTCCCTCTTTTGGGGGACTTTTGGGGGGATCTGGATAGGACCTTTTATTAAATCTTGGACCATGGGAAAGGCTGGGCGCTATCCATTTCTTCTGATTTGTAAACGGATGTTGGGCATATTCAACGGCATCGTAGGTGTCTTCGTTTTTCCCTGTTTATTGCCGTCCTACGTCGCTAGTTTAAGGGCTCTCTCTAACCCAGATTTTAGCTTCCCTTGCCCTATTCGGAGTTGGCATCACCTGTGTGAGACCAACATGGCTCTGAGACCCAAAACAGTCCAAGCGACTAGCTTTGGAAAACGCACTCCAAGAAAGGCCCATGGCCATGGCCACGGTTGTCTTCTCCCACAACAATGAAGACTGCACAGGGAAAGAAGAAGAGCCTGACAAAAATGGATTCTCTGTCCAATTAGCTATAGGTTTTTCCAGTAGGGCTTTCTTCAGACCCTTGTACACTTTGCTGCCATCCACAAACCCTGGGCACTGGTTTCTTGCCCCCACAGCCCTGCTGTCTGCAGAATGGCACACAGCACACTAAAAGCACACTTATTATTAGATTTTCTGCATGGTTACATAAGCCTACAAAAGGGGAAAATGTAAATGATTCAGGAAGATATTCTTCATGTGGTTCTCATGAAATCTTTAATATCTTAAGACTTAGGAAGAGCCCTCCTGGCAAGATACAATCAATTTTCATGCTTCATTAGGAAAAGAGTCCTTTCAGTAATGTTAAGAAAATGGCTATAGGCAAGAGAGGAAAAAACTACTCTCCAGACCGAACAAAACCCCAAGGCACTTTGGACGAGATCCTTCCTTCGCGCCCACAGCATATCTGAAATGAAAAGGAACGTTCGAGGAGGGTCGGCGGGGATTACATTTTGACCGGTCTGTCTACCCACAGAATTGCATGCAATCCAGCAGAACTCCTCATCGGTCGGCATATGAATCTGAACGGACCGTGGGCTATGCCGACCACAGTGCTCCCCCGCCAAAAAAACACAGCAATGACAGGACAGGCACAGCCGACCGGGGGCTTGTGTGCCGGAAGGGGCGAGGGCACCACTGGGGAGACATCACCCACACGCCGAGCTCCTTCAAAGGCAAAAGCGGATCGCGCCAGCTTGTTCCTTTCCTTTTGATTTGAAAACTACAGCTTCTCAAGACCCAGTTTCCCTTCATTTCATACAAACCAAGAATACAAAAATAAATTTCTTAAGAGCGCCATTGACATTATTTTCTCTGACACTGGAATAATCAGCTGGCAAACCCTGCATTCACTTTTTTTCTTAGCCAAATGTTGGCACCGAAGTCTCCTTTTTGGTCTCCAAACAACCTGTCTTTAGTACTGTCCAGTCTAAAAGCCCCTGTCCTACTGTGGTGACATTCACTCAAGGAAGCTATGTGGTGTGGAGTCCTACAGATGTTGAAAAGTGAGGAACACACAGAAACACCGGCCGAAAGCAATCTACTTTCCAAGTTGTTTAAGTCACTCCTTCATTCATCCATTTACCCTCCCATCAGTTTATTTCCAGTGTCCTCAAGAACTGTACCACGTAAATCCCTGCATATTTAAATAAATAAAATCAAAACGAACCCCGTGTATAATTACAAATGACTAGCAACATATCCTTGTTTCTGCCAAATGCCACGAAACACGCTGACCTCAGAGGAAGTGGGTTTGAAACGACTCCGCTGGACGCGTCACACCCTCAAAAGGCTCAGGTGGGCAAGTCAGCCGATTGGTCACGTGACCATGTTCCGCGCTCATCGTTCTCAAGTTCATTTCCCGATGGAAATCCAGGCTCCTGCTCTTCCTGCTGGCAAAGATCTAAAGGCAAAGGTCCTGCCTTTCTGTGTAAATTAAGTGCACGATTTGAAAAGAGCTTCCTTCTTCCCTCTGTCCTTCCAATCACCGTTGGATTCCACGGGCCGGGAGAGGCGCTGGAGGGTCACACATGAACAGGTGACATTCCCTGCTCTCCAGGAGCCTATCATTATGTGGGGGGTGGGGGTGGGGGGCGACAGGCACCAAACAAACCGTCACAGTTCTCTGTGTCAAGGCTGCTCCAGTGGACGTAGGAGATGCCCTAGCATCCATCAATTATATCACTTTGAGTCCCCCGCGACACTTCAGAACAGCGCAATGCAGGCACAGAGTAGGGAATCATTCATTCATTCGGTTGGCTTAGCAGTGACCACATACTAACCGTCTACTATGTGCAAGCCAGGCATTGTGCTAGGTACGAGGGCAACAGAGATGGATAAAATGCAGGGTAATAAATGGCTCCCGAGGTACCAACGAAAGGCTGGTAGGAAAGCCAAGGCGTTAGTGAGTTGCTCTGTCTACAAGTGTATGGGACACGTTCAGATGGGTCATTTGGGGAGATCTCCTCCAGCTGGGTCTGGAAGGCATATACTTACTAAGTGGCTTAGGAAGTACAGAGAGAGGCAGCAAGGGAAAGTAAGGAAGAAGGAACAAAGTAAGGACACAGGAAGCCCAGCAGGGACTGTGTCCGTGTGCCCGGTGGGCAGTGCGATGTTTCTGTAACCCAAGGCCATGCGTTGGTTGGGCTGAAGGATTTTGCACAAGCCTGGACCTATATACTTCTCTGACTTCACTCAGGATGTAATCCAGGCATCATCACCGTCTCGTGAGCTCCCTGGCTGGGCGAGCACAGCTCCCCGCTTCTTAGAACAGAGAAAGGCACAGATGTGGGGACCGTGACGCTCGTGCGCAGGGAGTGGAGACTCCATTTCTCATCTGCTCACAAATTTCAGTGAGTGTCTACTATGTACCGAGTGGACTAAGAGTACGAAAAATTAGGCTTAATAATCCTTTAATAGAATGAGGCTTCAAACACTGCGCCCTCGCTCCAGACTTACTCAGAGGCTTGGTTATTTACGGTCTCATACCCCTGCAGGTCCCTGCGTCTAGATCTCCGTGTTTGGGCTCTTCCAGGGAGAGAGTAAGGAATCGGCCTCCATGTGATGTTTTTATAAAGGCTTCTCTACCTGAAAATGCCAGACACATTTCAGATGTCAAATCTAACGTGGTGCTCAGGGTGGGTGACTGATCCATGTGAAGGCTCTTAAGTGGGAGTAGAAACCTGTCTGGCTGATTGTCTTTTCTGCACACGCGCATTCAAATGTTCACAGGCTTGTGGGCCAGAAATAGCTGCTGGGGGAGCGTGACATTACATCACAGACTGGGGAAGGCCCTGTTTCCTGAAATCAATGAATGCTTGTTATGCCCCTCCCCAAAAGGGGACTCTGTTGAATGCAGGGCCGCGAGAGTCAGCCTGAACCCCCAAACCGTCCCTTGCGGGGCACCGTTAAGGGTTGAATCGTGTCCCCCCACCCCCGATTCGTATGTTGAAGTCCTACCCCTTAGTACCTCAGAATAGGGCTGTATTTGGAAGTGGTGTCATTGCAGAAGTCACTCGTTACAATGAGGCCATCTCAGAGTAGGATGGGTCCCTCTGCACTATAGCTGGTGCCCTTGTAAACTGGCAACGTCTGGACAGACACACACGGGGAAGATTCGGGTCATACCGTCCACAAGCCAAAGAGCCACCTTCCAGAAGCCAGCGGGGAGACCCGGAACAGGTCCTTCCCTAGCACCTTCAGAGACGGAGCATGGCCCTGTCACACCTCGATTTATACTTCCGGGCTCCAGAAATGGGAAAGAAGAAATTTCTGTTCTTTAAGCCACTGTTTGTGGTGCTTTGTGAAAGCCTCCCTGCAAAACTAATCCAGGCATAGAATAGTGCTGTGTGCGTGTACAGGAATGACTTCATCACCTAGTGACTGGAATTCAGTTATCAAGTAATGATATCAACACTGTTGGGTTCCTCTCAGCCTATCCTGTGCCCATTTGCCCAAGCTACAGAATTCTTATTGAAAGCCCGAGACAGGTGCATTATAGAGTGGCTTGAGCTGCCTCTCTATCAGTCAGGTTGCCCACACTGGGCATGACAGTGAACTCCGTTATTTCTCAGTTATGTACCACACTACCTCCTAGTTTGAGAAGGTCCCGATGGTCAGACAGATATGGAGGGTCATTATCCCATATTTGATCTAAGGGCCACTGATGTTTCTATACTCGTCTATGTCTACACTTACAGCTTTCAATTTGAAAGTTTTTTCAGTTTATTTATTTATTTATTTATTTAGAGAGAGAGAGAGAGAGAGAGAATGAATAAGGGAGGAGCAGAGAGAGAGAGAGAGACAGAATCCCAAGTAGGCTTGGGCTGTCAGCACAGAGTCCAGTGAGGTGCTTGAATCCATGAACTATGAGATTAAGACCTGAACTGAAATCAGGAGTTGGATGCTTGACCGACTGAGCCACACAGACGCCCCTACGCTTACAGCTTGAAAACACTGAGTAATACAGAATGGAAGCTTATTCAGAATAGATTAAAAAAAAAAAAAAAAGAATAGATCAAACAGCCTGAATTTGGGCTTCACTAATTGGTAATTGGCTTTAAAAAAATTTTTAATGTTTATTTATTTCTGAGACAGAGACAGAGCATGAGCGGGGGAGGAACAGAGAGAAAGGGAGACACAGAATCCGAAGCAGGCCCCAGGCTCCGAGCTATCAGTACAGAGCCTGATGCGGGGCTCGAACCCACAGACCACGAGATCATGCCCTGAGTTGAAGTTGGACGCTCAACCAACTGAGCCACCCAGGGGCCCCGGTAATTGGCTTTTAATAGTGATTTTATCCAGTCAGAAACCAAAGTTCCCTTGAAAGTTCCTGCTTTTTCTGGAAACAGGATTAGCTAAAAAATTAATAATGCAAAGAAGCGAGGGGTAGGGAAGGGTAAGAGGACAACGATGTTTTAAACGATCATTAAACTGTATTTAAAAACTCAGCCTGGGTGGCTCAGTCGGTTAAGCATCCGACTCTCGATTTCGGCTCAGGTCATGATCTCACAGTTTGTGAGATTGAGCCCCGTGTCAGGGTCTGCTCTGACAGCACAGAGCCTGCTTGGGATTCTCTCTCTCTCTCTCTCTCTCTGTCTCTCTCTCTCTCTCTCCTGCTCTATCTCTCTCAAAATAAATCCAAAACTCTTTTAAAGCAGTTTCCCGATTTCTCTTCCTCCATGACAGCACAAACACTGACTTCAACATCTGTACCTGTATCCCAGGTACAGGTGGAGGCTTGCATGGTTTGGGTCCCATCTAAAAGAAAGAGAAATTGGACACCCACAAGAGCTGGTGTCAAGCTTTTAGGTCTCGACCCAAGCTTTCTGGGAAGCGTGGAGAACAGAGGTGGACGGGAGGGCGGGGTCACAGGAAGGTGGGGAGCCATGACGTGGGTCCCTACACAGAAGGACTTCCCCAAAAGCCTTTTTGTACCTCTCTTCCCGAAGAATTCCATTTCACATGGTGATCGTGCTTCAGCCTGCCCCCCACCTCACCCCACTCTCTCTCTCTCTCATGGCCCCTCACCACCACCCCTGCCCCATTCATCACCTTTTCTTTCCCTTGGGGGCAATTTGGCCTAATCTCAGCTTCATCATTCACCTTTCTGACCTCACAACAAATCGCAGCCCAAACAAGCCCAGAACTAGTCCTCTCAAGACGGCAAGGAAGGGAGAGGATTGCAAATATTTACAATTTGTAATTGTTTTTCTTTTATTCGTGGCACATTCTGTGTTAATGCAGACAGGGCTGCCTGGGTTAGTAGAAGGAGGACTTCTACTTTGGAATACTCCATCCCACCAAACTTGTTCCAGCCGAACTCTGCATGCTACTAAATTCACTCTTAATTATATTTCCTTCCCTCTCCCACCCTCCAAACGATAAAATTCAGTCTTTCACTTAACGGGAGAGGCAGTGGAGCTTCGAGTGCTCCTAGGAAATCCTCGATACATTTCATCCATTATTGATGATAATTAATATTGGATTTATATTCAAATAATTCACCGCTTATTAACACATAATTCTTAAAATGTAAGTCTCTCCCCCCCCCCCCACTTTCCTGTTTATGGTCATTAGATCATTCCACTAAGAGCTTTGCCTAAACAATTTATTCATTTAACATTTAAGTGCCAAACACTTAACTAGTAACCTGGAGACAAAGATAAGTAAGATACTACCATCCCTGCCTTAAATGGAGGGAGGGATTATACAGGAGGAAACCCATCTGACTTGGGGCACTCTTTCGGCCCAATAAGGGCCAATGCACCTGCACGTCAAGAAAAGATTAACTAAAAAAAAAAAAAAAAGAGGTTAGAGTGGGAGAGAGCCAAAGCATAAGAGACTCTTAAAAACTGAGATCAAACTGAGGGTTGATGGGGGGTGGGAGGGAGGGGAGGGTGGGCGATGGGTACTGAAGAGGGCATCTTTTGGGATGAGCACTGGGTGTTGTATGGAAACCAATTGGACAATAAATTTCATATATTAAAAATAAGTAAACATTAAAAAACTTTTTTTCAAAATGAAAATAAAAAAGAAAAGTAAAGATTAACTCGTCATGGAAAAGGTTATGGATGCGATGCCAGGTACACAATATTTCACTTCACTTTCATGAGCATGGGATTCTCATTTCAATCGAGGAATTACCCACATAAAGAGAAAACCCGGGGCTACCGTACTCAGCTGTGATCGGAAGACTAGCAAACACCAATTCATGACAGCGATTTTCAAACGGTCGTGGTCGTTACTACCACGTAGTGATTATTACATAACGTAGATGGGCTTTATTCTCTTTGCACTCCGTCTTAACTTCTACTCTGTACACCCAGGTAATTCAAGAGGCTCGTGTGCCTTATTGCAATTTATATAATGATATTTTGACACCGCGACTTGAATGTCAAAGATTATTCAATCTCTTTCACTACCGGAAAGAGACTGAGCTTTGTCAAATGTATCTGCCTCTCCTGGCTTTCTCTATATATCTCCAACAAAGCTTTCAGAAATACTCTTCCATTGATTGTGTGGGACACGGACCCTAATCATGATAAAAGAACTGAACAGTGGGTCCCCAGAAGGTTCTTTAAAAACAGTGTGTGAGCTTACTCAGAATGGATGGCCGTGAGATAGAAACTAGAGCAAATGACACGGAAGGCAAGGAGTAGGAGAGGGTGATATCGCTTCAGAGCCATTCCTACTTAGTTCAGCCTTCAGACTTTATGCACCGAATACGTGTTCGCTGACTGCCTGCTCCGTACCAGACACGAGAAATAGAAGATCTGAAAGACACAGCCCTTGTTAGCAACGAGCTCGGTGTGCTTCATGGGTGGGACGTACAGGATGGCTCAGTGAGACCAGGAGGGAGAGGTCAGGGTGGATTCCTTGCAGGTGACAGCGATGTTGAGTTTTTGGAGAATAAAAATAAACCAAGGAGAAAATAGCTCCAGACAGAGGAAGGAGCATGTGCAAAGGCAGGTGAGGGAACGTGTCACGTTTGGGGAAATACATGTGCGAAGAGTCCAGGAGGGGAGAGAGGAACGGGTCAGTGGTCTTTCCCACCCCTCCTCCTGAAGGTCACAGACCATCTCTGAAGGGTTCAGCTGGGACATTTTTAATATTAAAAAGGTCACTCTGGTCACAGGGTAGAGGATGGGGAGGAAGGGACCAAGTTCTACAGGCAGGGAGAATGGTCAGGAGGATCTTGCCGCATGCTATCGGGATATCACAAATTCCAGCCTGGGGCAGAGGAGAGGAGCCACGGAGGAGAGAGACTGCACAGGCAGAATCCACACCACGGTTAGCGAATGGTGCACGGGGACGCACGAACGAGCAAGACGGGGCTTCCGGCTGGCTAGTGCCATTCACACGGGGATACGGGAAAGCTGACGTAATCACGTCTTTCTAACCCGGTGACTTTATTTCCCATTTTACCTTTAGGATGAAAAGTTTAAGATTTTTCACTTGGTAGTGAAGTCAAGTCTGTCAACAATCCACTACTCACTCAGTCCACATCAGCTGATCTGGCGAGCTGAACAGACACACAAAAACGACTTTCTCCATCTGACGACACATCCGCATATTCTGAATTACTAGCTTGTCTTCGTGAACAAAGAGAAATGTCTTGTAACTTATTCAAAGAATAAGATAAGTGCAAACATTTCCCTGATAAGGCGCTAATCTCAAACACATTCTCTCTCCTGATATAGGGCTCCCGTCCATTCATCTGATTATTGCCTGTTCCTATCTTGGTTAGGGTCTCTGTCCTCTCCTTCACCCTGAAGGCTATCAATCTTCCCCCAAGATAAGGAAGGTCTAGGTAGAAACAGATACTTTGGGGTTCCAAGAGGACAAAGCCGTAATCCTCAAACACAAGGACACATTCCAGGCTCTACAACAGTCTGTGTTATTAGACTTTATTTTTTCCAGTAACGAAGCCACAATTCAGGAATCTATGCAAAACTAATGAAGTGAACTCCACCAAGTTCCCATCAATCACTCCTTCTTGCCATCCTGCCCTTCCTGAGGTGACGATGTGCCATCTGCTTGTAAGGGCTATCGACACCGAGTTCTCTGCATTTACTCCCGCTGGTGCTTCGGAGACGGCTGGGGAGCCGTGACAGCCCGTTAACTGTGAAAAATGGGAGTTCAGGACTGGAGGTGGAGGAGAACATTTTAACATATCTGCAAAGGCACGAGATAGTTAGGACGGTTATGCTGCGATCTTAAACGTTCCCTTTCAGATCAGACGGAGCCCTTAACACAAAACTTCTGCATAAGAGAAACAAGGAGAAATCTATGATCAAACGACACATTGCGGGAAGGTGGCGCTCCTCCAGAAAGTCGAGAGAGCAAATGTGAGCACTCCCTGACCTATCCTGACCTGCTCCACCAGGCCACCTGGGCTGAGTCTCTGACACTGATAAGTCCCCGGGGGAAGGAGAAATACCCTTTGTAAGGAGTACAACGGAGGCAGAAATAAAAGAAATAAAGACGTGCACTTCAAGAATTCAAGATGTACATGTAGAGCGATTAGCATAGCTCCTTAGGCTAATAGACTGGCTCCAAGGGGGAATAGGCCACCACTCGCTCCCTTGTATTACTTTTACATAGAGCTGTTTCCCAGCTGGACCTAAGTTATTTCTTTGAGGACCAGGGCCACATCTTCATCATCAGAGTATGATGTTGAGAGGCCTGAGAAAATTAAAACTTAAAAGCTTAAGTTACGGGAAACTGAAACCTAACCAAGCTTAACCAGCTTGTTCCGCTTCTGTACAATTGCTTGGCGCACCCATGTATTCCTGATCAATCATTGTTGCCTGGCACATCCGTGTATTCCTGATCAATCATTGTGATACCCGTACCCCCGGTTGTGGTCTGACCTAAAGGCAGGAACCAATCGAATACTGTTAAGTGTCCAACTTTAAACACCAACCAATCGCAGCTCTGTAACTGTGGAAAATTCCTGATTTCCCCATGACTTGTTTGTACCTGTCTATAAAAGGGGTGTAAAAACCTCTCTCAGGACCTCTCGGCGTCACCGGCAACGAGGGCGCAGAGGTCCAGGTTCGAACCTGCAATAAATGACCCTTGCTGCTTAGCTTTGACTCTGGACTCTGGTGGTTCGTTTTTGGGGGTCTCTTAGACTCTGGGCGTTTCAATGTGTCTAACAGCACCTGGCATAGAATAAATGCTTAATAAACGTTTGTTAAATAAATGCACTGGGAACAAGGGATCGAGCAAGTCTCCGAGTTACAGGTTGATTAGGAAGATGAATGGCTCCGTGGTGGTCGTGGACCAGCACTTAAACGAACCAACAGTCCTGTGGCAAGTATGTGCACCTGGATGAAGCAGAACCAAGGTCCTCCCTCCCTCAGTAAACCGCTGTTGCTCTCTGTAGGGTCGTCGGAAAGCTTGGCGACAGCCCCTCTGGAGACACACATAGGACTGAGCGCTGAGAGACAAGTTAGATCAGAACTTCCTCCCTCCTACGCTCGGGGTCCGATCTCTCCACTGGCTGCTGGGGCGGAGGCAGCGCTGTGTTACTCCAGCTGAGAGTCAAACTCAGACTGTGCCTGCCAGTGAGTCTCAACCAAGGAGGGTGTTACCTTCCCAGGGACATCTGAAAGGGAATGGGGGTATTCTGGATTCTCACGATAACTCGGGGGCCGTGACTAGAATGTAGTGGGCGGGGACAAATGAGGGTACTATTTGTACTGTAATGAACAAGACAGTGTGCATGGCTCAGGACCGTCCTGCCTGCTTTGTTAGGAGACACACAATGTAAATACCTTCCAGAACAGACGGTACCGTCCATGGGTCTTTCTGTATTTCATCCTTCTCTCTTCATAAAATACGCAGGTTATCAGACATTCCCTGTCAAGGTCTCACACCTGCAGACTGTCTACCATAGTACTATTGACAGCCAACAGTTACTGAGCACTCAGTCCATGCCAGGTGACATATATCTAATACATAACTGAATCTTTGCAACAACAAATTTGGTAGGTATTCTCTTCTAACTGCCATGAGGAAACTCATCCAGAGAGAAAAAAAGCTCCAAGAAGTGCAGGAGCCAAGACGTGAGCCCAGGTTCCCATAACCTCGAGTCCCTAGACGTGACCATTAGACAATGATCCTGGTTTTCATACTGGCATGAACTCCAAGCTTGGTATGCATGGGGAAGGAGGCTGAGGATGCCGGGGAGCTGGGGCAGAGACTTGACCATGGATGGAGTCCCCTAACCAAAGAGCCTGCAGCCAAGGTGAAAGGGACTACAGGTCCCCATGCAGTGCTGTCGACCGCCATCATGGGAAGAACTCCATCAGCAACAAGGGCGCACAGGTCAACAGGTGTATTTCATCGACTTTGTGCCAAAGTCCCTGCTACCCAAGTACAGAACTTCCCTGAGAGCAATTCTTCACCTAAAAACACATGAACATCCTGGAAACAACAGAGGATCCAACATTTTTTCCTTTCAACAGCACCAGATCATGTCTATTTCCATAAGATGTATGGACTCTCTCAAGACCCAAGTGCACAAGGAGGTAGACTTCTGAATTCGGGTGCAGGCAAACGCTGTTACTTCGAATTAAATATGTTATTTCAGGTCTGGTGTGTACCTTTCAGGGGAAGTCCGCTGTTGTTACGACCGGGAATTTCACAAGTGCCTTTTTACTGCCATGTTGTGGACTGTACCAGAAAGCGGGCATGATTCAACGGGACTAGGAAAAAAGGAGACACCGGGGGCCGCGTCCTTACCGAAGCTCAGCTAGTGGAATGTTGCATGACCTCAAGTAACTTGGTGTCCAATTCTCAGGCTTCTGCCCACGGGTTACTAGACTTTTCTAATCTAAGATGATCTGTATTCTGCCGCCTCTGTGGCTACTTCACAGGCTTGTGGTGGGGATCAAATGAAAGAACAGTGTGCAGGCAAGTAAACTGGAGATACGACTGTGAGAAATACAGTATCATCGGCACGGTTTTTTCAAAAGCAGAGAGGAGAGTCTCCACTCTGCTTGGTTTATAATGCCCACCTGACCAATGCTACCTTCCTTTGCTGAACTACCATTCGTCATCCTTCTTTTTTCCTGAGCCCAGTGTGCCTAGATTAAAAAGGCATCAGAGGGAAGTCTGGGTGGCTCAGTCGGGTGAGTGTCCGACTCTTGATTTCCAGTTCCTTCTGTCTTGAGCGCCCTTAATTTTCTTGTCCTCCTCGAGGCTGTAAAGCCCCTGAATGAATGGAGAGGAGGCAGCGGTCTTGGTTTCTCAGCTTATTGGTCATCCTTTCACTACAAGAACTACCCAGCAGATAATAAGCTAGCATGTGACACATCTTCTGTTCATTTTCCTTCTGGAGGACAAAGAAACAGCAGCCAAGAGGGGAGGGTCAATGGGAAGCACTGGCCAAACACGCAGGAGTCCCATGACTAACACGGGCATTGCATTTGCTCTATTCCAAATGAGTGGGACTATCCCACGCGTTTCCTTGCTGCAAGAAGCATATAGACTGTGAGTTTGCCAACTCCGTAGTTCACAGAGGAGGCAAGTGAGGCTCGCTCAAGGGGATGTAACAAAGTACAGGTGCAATGTTTGGCTCACCTGAGCTTCCCAGACTTTAAACTAGCAACTGGTCGGAACCTGGAGACTCAAGGGTGCGCTCATGCTAGTCCTGTAAGTAGGAGATTCTTGACCCATAATGTCAAACTCTTGGTTCACTTCCCAAGGACTTCTGGCAACGGAAGTCTTTATTTCTGAACTCTGGTGTTCTCATTACCATGTCTTCAGGATCTGTTGCCCCACCACCTTCCTGACTAATCTCTGTTACCCTCCATCACCTGGACCTTGGACCCCACTGGGACCTTTGTATGCATGCGCATATACATTTTGGGGGTATATCCCTTTGTACGATATGCATGCAAATAACTTCCTCTCATAGACTAATCTGTTTTTTAGATGCCTGACTTTACACTGTATCCCTAGCTACTCAGCCCTGAAACCAATGAACTCTGGCCTTGCTCCCTAGTTCAGAATCTGGGCTATCAGACCTTCTGGGTGCACCTTAGCTGCTGTCTCTTTTCAGTTTTGGCTTCTCACCTCCACTTATACCTTCATTATCTGTGGTAGTGGCAGTAATCCATTCCTTTCTTAAATTTTAATTCCAGTGTAATTAACAAACAGCATTACATTAGTTTTAGGTGTAGAATGTACTGATTCAACAATTCTATTCATTACTCAGAGCTCATCACGACAAGTGCCCTCCTTAGTCCCCATCACCTATTTCACTCAACTGCCCACCCACCTTCCCTCTGGCAAACATCAGTTTGTTCTCTATAGTTAAGAGTCTGTTTTGGTTTGTCTCTTTTTTCTTGTTTGTTTTGTTTCTTAAATTCCACATATGAGTGAAATCATATGGTATCTGTCTTTCTCTGATTGACTTATTTTGCTTAGCATAATACCCTCTATAGCCATTCACGTTGTTGCAAATGGCAGCAGTAATCCATTCTTAAAAAGCAAGGTGACAGACTCAAGGTATCAAACACACACACACACACACACACACACACACACACACAGGCAAGAACCAGAGATTGTATAGTAATGCATGGTAGACATGAGACCGGAAGGGTGGGTTCTCCTTCTGGTCCCACTCCGTAGCAGCACCCCAGATGTAAGATGGTTCCAATACTACAAGTCCTGTCTTCTGCTCCCCAGGAACATTGGGAAGAACATGAAATGATTGCTATGAAGGTCTTTTGAAAACAATAAACGCTGTTGAGATTAAAACTATCATAGCTATGGATTACTATTACAGTTTTTTTTTTTTTTTAAAGCAATTTTTCTTTGAATTACTCATGATGCAGCAGCAGCATAATCCTCCCCCATCAAGACCGGGCTCTGTTCAATGAGACGCTTGTAGGCATGGCCGCCCATCAGAATCACCGCCATGCCTTGTAGTAAACACAGATTCTCAGACATCTTCAATCATCCGTGAAGCCTGAATTCTTAACACTGATGCAAAGGAAATGGCATTAAAAACGAGTTCCCCAAAGGATGCTGGTCACTTAGGCTTAGGATACACTTTTTAAAAATAACAGGTTTCTCTGTGACTGAAGAAACTTAACTATGATTCACAAATTTGTTATCTGTTCTTTCCTTCAGGGGAAATCAGTTTAAATGTAGGTTTTCTAACGGGTACTTTGGAGTCTAAAAGACTCCAAAGAGTCTGCTGCTCCAAAGAGTCAACTCTAAAAGAGTTGAACTCTGGAGTGAGTCTTCTGGAAGGCACTAGAAGGTTCTGGAAAAGCAGTGTGCCCCATGAATCCGTATGCATGGAGTGTGTGCATGGCAACGGCTGATGACAGGGCTTTACCACAGCCTCCATGCCTCTCACCCCTGTAGACTCTTCTCTGTCCTCCAGGCCCAGCAGCCCAGAGAGGAGACGTCAGCACCCTTGGCCTGAGCCTGGTGTTTCCACCTGGCCTCTGGTGGCCCAGCCTCTTCTCTGCCCAGAAGTCTGGGGATTGATTCCTCCAATGGAAACCCTGCAGCCACGTCACCAAGATCAGTGGCCCCTGCACAATGACTCTAGTGAGAGGGCCTGGCCGGGGAGAAAAGCAGAGCTCAGCAGCAGGAAACCCTGATCCCTCAAAGGAAACATGGAATAATGGTGATCAAGAATATGCCAGAAAGTTCTGCTCGCCTGGTCGGCAGTAGAAATGATACTAACTAACGCTCCTCAATAACCTTGCCACCGCCCTCTTTTCAGATGGCTGCTTTCAGGCTCTTCAGTTTGGGGGAAATTCCGATGTTACCAGCAGAGATATGACACGTGGGGAGGGTTGTGAAGAGCAAAGACAGAACTCAGACTGCCCAGCGGATACCCACAGACGTGGAAATGGACGAGTCTTAAAAGTCAGCTAGACCTCAATGACATTATAGCAGCTGCAAACTGGGTAACTGCCAGGCATAAATTAAGTGTTCCTAAAATGGCCAGACTTCCTCCCTCCCCTTTGGAATCCTGATGCCTGAAGTTCTTCTTCTTCTTCTTCTTCTTTTTTTTTTAAAGTTTATTTTTGAGAGAGAGAGAGAGAGAAAGCAAATGCAAGCGGGGGAGGGGCAGAGAGAGAGAGGAGACAGAGAATCCAAAGCAGGATCTGTGTTGTCAGTTCAGAGCCGATGTAGGGTTCGAACTCACGAACCGTGAGATCATGACCGGAGCCACCTGGGTGCCCCCTGACGCTTGAAGTTCTGTTCATGACCACTTTATGCGTACCGATTTACTAGACATCTTCCCGACCCATTCTTTATCTCTAAAATCACCAGTCAGTGGTTCGCAAAGTGTGGTCCTCAGAGCCAAGAGCATCATGATCGCAGGGAAACTTGTTAGAAGCGCACGTTTTTAGGCCTTAACTTCAAACCTATCGAATCAGAAACTCCGGGGTGGGGTCGGGCAATCTGTATTTTAACAAGCCGTCGAGGTGATGCTCCTCAGCTCATAACTTGAGAGCCATTGTCCTAGGAAATCACATGGTTTCCCTCCCCTTAACATAAACACACCCAAAGGAAATAAGAACCATTTTTTTCCGAGAATCTTCAAATTCTTAAAACATTCTATCTGAGTGAATTCATAAGCAAAACACAATAGCACACTGACATTTTTGCTGGATGAAGGCTATTTTTTTTAGAACTACTAAAATATCATGTATCTCCCCAATACGGAAACAGCATATGACTTACAAATCATTAAATAGGACGATTATGGATAAGTGGTTTTCTTTTCTTTTTTTTTTTTTTTGTACTTTTAAAAAAATTTATTTTAAATCCAAGTTAGTCAACATATAGTGTAATAATGATTTCAGGAATAGAATTTAGGGATTCGTCGCCTACCTATAAGTTGCTTTATTTTAAAATGCTGACTCTCCTGCTACGTTATCTGACTGCAAATACATCTACCGAATTCACGATAGATGACCAGTGCAAACACTAGCTGTGAGCCTATGGCATTAATGTTTTAAGTCCTGCTCAGGAAAACAAAATGAAATTCTTGGCTTACACATGTGACTGAATAAAGAAAATTTTTTTTTGCAATCAATCTACAACATAGGACTATACATTTTCCATGTGGCTTCTAACATGGGACCCTGCCCTTTCTGGTACCCCCCCCCTCCTACCCCCTTAATCTATACTTGGCCCAGATCTCATGGGTCTATACATTGCTTCAGTTTTCTTACACACTTGTCTTCAAGGTAAGTTCAATGCCTGAAACACATCTAGGAGTAAGTTAATAATTCAGTATCTGAAATATTGGTTTTGTTGGCTTTTAGACCTTGTGATGGTTTTGAGTATGAAGGCTGCTTTTACATTTTTTCCCTCTGCTTCGAGCTAGGCTTCCCAAATTCTCCACAGTCACAGTGTGGCTGGTCAGACATGAGGTAGCTATCCTATCACCTCTGGTTACGGGAGAAGGCACCGGTCATCCTAGGTCCCTTCCCCAAGTGTGTCCATCGTGAATGAGCTAAAAGTTTAATCCTTTGTTCCCCCCCAAACCATTGCCTCCTGGATCTTTCAGGACAGCTAAAACAAACAAACGACTATGTACTTTTCTCTCTTTGGGAATATTTTCTAGATTCTTGTCTTAAGGACCAACAAAGAGAATAAGAGTTCCTACTAAATTCAGTTCTAAGTCTTCACTGTCTTTCCAACAATTAAAAAACCGAAACTATTTCAAATACTAACCTTAATAACTAGACCCATAAGCCACACTCATAAACCAATACTCATTTTGTTAACCAAAGAGAAATGTACTAGAAAACGTGGGGCGAGGAACGGACAGCTCATCCAAAATCCATGGAAATAAAAACCCATTTATGGCTGCACTTCCCAGGCTGGTTTTCCAGGATGGTCCTGAACTTGCTGGGTCATGGTACAATTCTGTGCTTTTACGTAGCTGCCGACGAGAAAGGGTGTCTTGTTGGCCCTGGCTTGTACTACCCTGCAAGAGGGGGCTTAAAATTTTCAAGCCTTGTGTTAGACGCAGCCATTATGAAAAATTAAATTATATAAACTTACAGTTGAACAAGTTATATTAAAAACTCATCAATCCCTAATGATTTTACTCTATTTTGCTATTATTACTCTACTTTATCCTTACTATGTGTGACTTTATTTGCTCTTCAGTTGAGGTGAATTCCATCAACCTGTAGGATGGAAATATGTATGTAATGGTGAGCTACTATGCGTCCTTCCCAACCTCAACATTCGATGATGTCACGTCAGCTGCATTGGAATTGGTCACCGTGGGAATGTTCACAGCACAGAAATCAGCAAATGCTATTAATCAGAACTCCTGGTGTCCCCTCACCAGTAGCTAAATCTGTATCAGCACACTATGGCATTCATTCCAGCTTTCCCTTAAGGGGACTAGAACTCTTCCTCGTGGGGGCCAGGGCTAGCAGAACCGTAGGCCTGGTGACCTTTCCATCACTACACGCATGGCACGTCCCACCCAACTGCGTACCCAAGTCAGAACTGGCCTCGAGTTTCCAATTAATCTACCGATGATTTACTATTTCCACTATCTGCTTTGAAATCAGTCTGACTCAGAAATGGAATTATGCATGCATCAGCAAGAACTCACACGAGAACAGTATCTGCAGGGAAAAATAATGCCACTTGACATTTGTGTAATCCCTCCTAATGTTCTCATAATTTCGTGGATTATCTTTACGAGTCTGCGTAACCACCACTGTGTTGTTTCATTGGCTCCATTTCACGGATGAAGAATGTGAGGTTAGGCGACCCCTCCAAGGTCATGTATCCAGTCAGTTGCCCTGCTGGGACCCGACACCCAGAAATCCAAATTCAGGGCTTGTTAGACTCCATCGCAGATTATTGCTTTTATGTTGATCTGTTTTGCAAACGGGAATTTTTCAAACGATCAACATCTGAGTTCCCTTTTTCCCTCCTTCCTTCGGTTAGCAACGTAGCCAATGATGATGCACCCATCCATCTCTATGTTTATGAATAAAGACCTCCCCCCGCCCAGCACCCCTGCTCCCTAGTTTGGCAGAAACTACATCTACACTGCCATCATGTCCTAGATAAATCAGATCCAAACACACTTTGGTTTGAATTCCTAAGGATGCTGTAGGCATGTGGGAAGAACTAGGAAGTGTTTTATACTTTGGATCTAAATTGTGCAAATCAGGGGGGGAAGGTCTATAATATCCAATTTAAATCAAATTAGAACAGTCAATAAAGAAGCCAGGTTTTGTACTCGGTGGTGAAAAGAGATACATATGCGTGTGTCTGTGTGGGTATGCTCGTGTGTGTGAATAGTTTGTGTTAGATACACACATCCACACTCCATGAGGGCAAAACACACCATACACACATATGTACACACATACACACGTGCGTGCTTGTGTGTGCATACGCATGTGATAGTTGCTTTCTCCATCCCGAGGAAGCTACACACCAAAACGGGAAAAAATTGCCGCCCTTTATCAGCTATGTACACATTTTCTCCTTGCAATATGTCTAAAATGATTTTATGACTAAATCCTGGGAAAAAATGCGAAGAATGCCTGGCTAGATACATGCTTTTCCAGTAAAAACACAACATCGCTTATTAACTGTAGCACTTGGAGGAGGCTTTCGACATGATGTACATTTTTGTTTTAGCTTGAGACAAAATCCTGTTTGGATTTAAGTTTTCTTTGGCTTTAAGAGAAAGTTTCACCGATGGTACCACGTGGGCCTTCGGGCCTCCAGTTCACGTTCACCAGCAGAGGACAGATTAAGTGCTAGTCCGTTACAATGTCTCAGTCCTGAGACTCCAGCCAGGGTTAAAACCTTGAGATGTCTTCTCAACACATGAAGCAGAAATAACTGTAACAACGCAAACAGCAATCCCATCTGTCCCCTTGTCAGGACTTTTGAGACTGTCAACTGACCGACCTTGTGGCCGGAAAGCATTTGAGAGGAAAAGTTAAAGGCGGCAGCACTTAACGGAAACAAAGAAATTCTTAGAGGTCATTGGTGAATTACTAATATGGGTATCCTGAGAATAGATGACAGAGTTTCCAGTTTCTCTCACAATTTTGGTGGGTGTGTGGGGATGACTTACAATCATGTTTGGTGACTTAGCCAACATTTTCTTGGAAAGAAATTTCCCTACTGTTCTACTAAAGCTGTAAGTAAATGGGGGCCGAGGTGCTGGTCTGTGCCGAGGACACTTTACAGTAATTCAGGCTGTCAGATTAAAAGCAAACACTTTCTCAGCATTTCCAAAGGCTGAAAGAGTGAAAAATGTGTTGTCTTCTAAGTATATCAGGGTTAAGTCATTTGTTGGCCTCACGGCTCCAGAAGACAGGATGGAGGTGTGTACGGTGGGGGTGGGGGGCAGGGAAATCACCTAATTCTCCCTCTAACCCACTGGTTCTCAACCAGGGGCAGTGTTGTCCCCCACGAGGGACACTTGGCAATGTGTGCAGACATGTATGGTTGTCACAGATGAAGGGAGGTGCCCACCAGCATCCAACAGGTAGAGGCCTGGGTGTGATCCTTCACATCCTCCAAGGCACAGGATGACCCCTCCCCCAATGGCCACCCCACAAAGACTTATCTGGTCCCAATGTCAGCAGTGCGGTTGCTGAGGTATTTCTCCAAAGGAGACGTACAGTTGACCAACAGACACATGAAAAGATGCTCAACCTCACACATCCTCAGGGAAATGCAAACCAAAGTCACAATGACAAATCACCTCACACCTGTCAGGATGGCTACGATAACAAAACCCCAAGAAACAACAGGTGGTGTTGAAGGTAGAGAAAAAGGAACCCTCGTGCGCTGTTGGTGGGAATGAAAATTGGGGAACACAGTATGGAGGTTCCTCGAAACATTAAAAATAGAAGTACCATACGATCTAGTAATTCAACTTCTGCGTTATTTACCCAAAGAATATGAAAACACTAATTTGAAAAGATACGGGCGAGCCTATGTTTACTGCAACATTATTTACAATGGTCAAACTATGGAAACAGCCCGAGTGTCCATCAATAGATTAATGGATAAAGAAGATATGGTATATATACACACAGTGGAATATTACTCAGCCATAAAAAAGAATGAAATCTTGCAATTTGCAACAACGTGGATGGGTCTGGAGGGTATAATCCTAAGTGAAATGAGTCAGAGAAAGACAAATACCTTATGATTCCACTCAGACGTGGAATTTAAGAATCAAAACGAGTGAAGAAAAAAAAGTCAGTTAAGCGTCTGACGTCAGCTCAGGTCATGATCTCACGGTCCGTGGGTTCGAGCCCCGCGTCGGGCTCGGTGCTGACGGCTCGGAGCCTGGAGCCTGCTTCGGATCCTGTGTCTCCCTCTCTCTCTCTGTCCCTCCCCTGCTCGTGCTCTGTCTCTCTCTCTCTCTCTCTCTCAACAATAAACATTTTTTTTTTAATTAAAAAAAAAGAAGATGTAGTAAAACGCAGCTCTCCCTCTCCCGCCTACGACTTTTCTGGGCTCCTGCAGAGACTACTGTCCATCCTACGGCACCTGTAGGCTGAGGCAGTTCACCCTTCTCAGCCCCATGCAGGGGCTTGTACCCTCCTTCGAAACTCCCTTCTCTTCTGACTCCACAGCCAGCCCCGTGACATGCCATTTGCTCCTATTTATTGCTTCAAGGTACCCATTTTCAGGTCACTTTCAGCCTTGGCATTTGCTCTGGAGACCTGGCTGATGGCATTCCTATCGGGCCTCACCCCAACCGTGCAATGTCTCAGTGACCACATGGATGGGCATCTTATGCAAGGACTCCCGGTTCCTTAATCTTTTCTGTTCCTTAATTTCTCCCCTTCAGATCATTCATTCATTCATTCATCAAACATTATGGTGCGCCTCTTTTGTACCCGACTCTGTGCGAAACATATCAAAAACACCATATTGTTTTTCTAGACTCAAAGAGATTACAGGCTAGACGAGGAAGGGGAAAGAAAGTCTGTATTTTGGTGCCAGCAAGGAGTTTCAAGAATCACAAGCCAGAGAAAGGTTCAAAGACGATCATGGTCTGTTCTTTGCTAGGGTGGGATATTTTGGCCACGTTTGTTGGCTAATACTCTAACCCAATAGTTCCCACACGCTGGTCTGAGAACCAGGCCCAATCCATGGAAACAAAGAAAGATGATGACAATATAGTAACTTTATCATAACACTAAACTTCTATGATTTATTCTGAAATTATGTTATTCTCATTTAGGGATGTCAAAATATTCTTTCCTTTTAAAAAAACATTAGGTAAGTTATTTTTAACTTTTTAAATGTTTATTTATTTATTTTGAGAGATTAAAAATTTTTTTTTTTCATGTTTCTTTATTTTTGAGAGAGAAAGAGAGGCAGAGAGACAGGGAGAGGGAGAATCCCAAGCAGCCTCAGAGCCTGATGCAGGGCTTGATCCCACAAACTGTGAGATGGTGACCAGAGCCGAAATCAAGAGTAGAATGCTCAATTGAATGGGCCACCCAGGTGCCCCGAGAAAAGTTATTTTATTTTATGATTTTTTTTTTAACGTTTATTTATTATTGAGAGACAGAGAGAGACAGGGCATGAGCATGGGAGGGGCAGAGAGAGGAGGAGACACAGAATCCGAAGCAGGCTCCAGGCTCCGAGCGGTCAGCATAGAGCCGACGCGGGGCTTGAACCCACGAGCCTCGAGATCATGACCTGAGCCGAAGTCGGACGCTTAACCGACTGAGCCACCCAGGCGCCCCTAGAAAAGTTATTTTAAAGTGTCCTTATATTAAGACAAAGATTTGACATATATATGTTAGTTCCCACTAATGAAAAAACCTCACCCTTGAAATCTACCAGTGGCTCTCGAAGCCTGCCTACGAGAACTTCCTTCTATGGGAGACAATCCGTGTGCAGGAGGGTTAATGAGACTGGCTTTGAAGCCACATACGCATGGCTCTTCACATAAGATGGAGAGATGACCAGTTGTTCTTGATAAAAATGGGAGGACTGACGGAAATTAGGAGAGTCCTCCAATGCCTCTAAGCAACCCCTTGTTACCACCTCTAATGAAACATACATGTCTACAGAGGAGTTCAAGAAGTTGGTGTCCCCCCCCCTTCCTGGGGACGGTGGGGCTCAGGACCCTAGGGGCAGTGGCAGAAGTCTCAACATTAAGAGTTAAGAGGTTAAGAGTCCTTGAAAGTATATGGGCTTTGGGTTTTATTCGTGGGGCAGGAATTTTCTCTTCGGAACGCCGTCCTCCCTCTGCACCCCGGAATGCAAGCTTGGGGCTGGCTCTGACAGGGGGGACGCCTCCCTCCCAGCAAGGTCAGCTTCTCTCGGTCATAGAGAGAAAGCTTCCCGTGGATACTCTCCTCCTTGGGGTTATCTTCCCACCTCTTCTCTCGATGAGGGTGGCTCTACTCTGGGGGGGCAGACATAGGACGGTGAGCCTGTGACGACAGCAGTCAAAGGGGCTGGGTTGCGTGGTGAGGACCTTAGGTCTGAGGGACCAAAGGGGGTCCCTGCGCCTCCCCCTCCCCGCCACGTATGTGCTCTCCTTGTGTTTTCTTTTTTTCGGTTTTGTATTCGCTTTTTCTTTCTTCTTCAACTTTTTATTTACATTCTAGTAAGTCTTGTTTGCCGGAGTAGAATTTAGTTACTCATCACTTACATCTAACACCCAGGGCTCCAAACGAGTGCCCTCCTCAATATCCTTCCTCGTGTTGTCATGGCAGGAAGTCTACCGTTTTCTGGCTCCCCGACCACTCTCTCTTCACGTCCCTTGCTCTTTCCTCCTCTGCTACAGTGAACCCTGTCCCCGATCTACAACATTCCTAGCCCTGGGCTTTCTCTGGGTGGCCTCCTCCAACAGAATGTGACTACTTACTCCTGGACTGAAGGCCCCCCGTGTCACTGACCAGATTCGCATTCCCGGCTGCTTGTGCCGCGCCTGGTTGTCTGTCTCTTAAAGCCCAGAAACCTTCAAAACGGCCCTCAGCCTCTTCCTCTCCCGGCCTGCGACATCTTTACCTCTCACATCTTTATTATGTTTGTAACTGGCCGAGTAGCGTGCCATGCGCAGGGGGAAAAAAGTAAGGAAGCAAAAGAATTCAATTTTGTAAAAAAATCAGATAAGCAAAAACTAATTTTTGAAGATACTGAAAAGTCTAAGTGCTCACTATTCACATGCATCTCTCTCTCACGCTGGACACATGAATGCATTTTCCTTTCTGAATGAACGTCCACTTTATAGAAACTTGATTCCCTTTTTTAAACTTTTTCTTTAATGTTTATTTATTTTTGAGAGAGAGGGAGAGATAGCACGAGCTGGGGAGGGGCAGAGAGAGAGAGGGAGGGAGACCCAGAATCCGAAACAGGCTCCAGGCGCTGAGCTGTCAGCACAGCCAGATGTGGGGCTCGAACTCACGGACCATGAGATCATGACCTGAGCCGAAGTCGGATGCTTAACCGCGTGAGCCACCTAGGCGCCCTTAGAAACTTGATTTCCTAAGTAGAATCTAATTTTGGAAGATATCGTCCCAAAGCCTCACAACCCCGAGTTTCATTAGAAGCAGGGTACGGAGTAGAGAAGGAAACAAGGGGGAAAAAAAATTCGCGGAGGAAGTTCTAAAGTCGGTGTTGACCTCTGAGCTCTCTTCCCCTGCCACCTTGGCGGCTTCTCACAAATGCATAAAAATTGGGGTGAAACGGATATATAACTTCTAAGTTATCAGGACAATAAGTTTGGTTAGCCAAACAGGAAGCTTACTTCATTAGTAGTGTGCTCCTGCGAATGGGGCTCATTTTCCTCGTTCACTAGGCATGCGAAGCATGTTGTCATTATTTGGACAGTCACTATCTCCATAAGTCAAGCAGATGGGGAGAGGTGGAACTTTACCCTGACGAGAGTTTAACGCTTCCAAGGCCAGCAGAAACTACTTAACCACCAAGACTTCTTCTAGGATACGACACTCGTGTCGTCCCAAGTGTGGAAACTGAGAGATTTGTGGCTGGGACTATTTTATTTTATTTTATTTTATCTTATTTTATTTTATCTTATTTTATTTTATTTTATTTTATTTTATTTATTTTTAATGTTTATTTATTTTTGAGACAGAGAGAGACAAAGCATGAACGGGGGAGGGTCAGAAAGAGAGGGAGACACAGAATCCGATGCAGGCTCCGGGCTCTGAGCTGTCAGCACAGAGCCCGACGCGGGGCTCGAACTCACAGACCGTGAGATCATGATCCACACCAAAGTCAGAAGCTCAACCGACCGACCCACCCAGGCGTCCCAATTTTATCTTATTTCATTTTCTTTTTATTTGAGCATAGTTGACACTGAGGCTTTTATTTTATTTTATTTTATTTTAATGTTTATTTATTATTGAGAGACAGAGAGAGACAGAGCATGAGCATAGGGAGCATAGGAAGGGCAGAGAGAGGGGGAGACACAGAATCTGAAGCAAGCTCCAGGCTCTAAGCTGTCAGCCCCGAGCCCGATGCGGGGCTTGAACTCAAAAACCGCGAAATCATGACCTGAGCCCAAGTCGACGCTTAACCAACTGCACCACGCAGGCTCCCCACACTGAGGCTTTTATTTTAGTTGGAGCAGACGAGATGATGAAAAGGTCTGATCACCCCCAGAAGTGACCTTGGCAGGTTTTGCCTCCCTCTAGTAGGAAGAGTGCCCACTGGTGGAAACATTTTGAGTCTCTAGGTAGAGGAAATTCTCAGTATTGACTTTTAACTGTTCAGTTCCAGATAGTTGCAATAAAAGTATCATGTTGAACTCTCACCAACATAACTGGGTATTTTTTTCCCCCTCAGGGCCAAGAGCTGTGTTCTAGGGATCCCTAGATTCCAGAACCTCCGGCTGCTACTTTTTCTCCATCACCAGCTGACCCCAGGGCTGAAGAAAAGAAGACCTGCCTATGCTGCCTGTTCTCTGTTTCTTGCTCTAACATTTGCTGGTCACTTATTTCCCTGGGATTGAGAGCATTCTCTTTGCAGAGAATTATTAATGACTGTTTCCCTTTCTATTTGCCCTTTTCACGTAGTTTCGTAAAACGGGTAGTGTTTATTGGTCAGAAAGAGCGTATAGTTTTGCTAGAACTTGTTTTTAAAAATGGTTGAAAACAATTGAAATTGTTTTAAAAAACAACCAGCTTAGAGCAATTTTCCGGTTAATAATACGCACCCAACCCGCGAGCCAAGCACAACAGAAGAGGAGAGACAAGAGAGAACATAAAACATTACTTATGAGATCCTCCCCACGGTTTAGGATCACGTCTGTAATCCATGCAAGGCTTCGCTGGAACAAATTATGAAAGCTGTTTCCCCTTTCAAGTGAGAATCATTTACATGGGCTCAGACCTCTCCCGTTCTCATCTATTCGACTTCTGCGCTCACTGACATTAAGCAGGAGCAGAGAACGTCTGATGTCAGCCCCGGCTCCTGCTGTGTTCCGGGTTATTGTCTCTCCCTTGCACAAAGTGAAGGGGGCAATGCGGCATGGCAAAAGTTGGGGCCTCGGAGTGTCTAAGCTTTCTGCGGGATTGAGCATGAGAATTATTTTTGTTCCCTGGCATCCAGTGATGTCTTACCTCTACAGAAAAATTTTACGATGCCCTACACCTTTCTTCTTGCCAACCTAATGAGGGAGGTGGTTTTAACCCAGTCTGATTTCCAATTTGTAGATAAAGGATTGTCAATGACTCTATGAAAAGAGTGTTTTGGATTTTGAGCGTCTTGTTGATTTTACGTACATGTACAGGTGCATACGTGTACGTACACAGAGAAACATATTATGATGCACACACACCCCCCACACACTCAGAAAGATTGGGGCTCTAGGGGCGCCTGCGTGGCTCAGTCTGTTAAGTGTCTGACTCTTGGTTTCGGCTCAGCTCATGATCTCACGGTTTGTGAGTTCGAGGCCCGTGTTGGGCTCTGTGCTGACAGTGCGGAGCCTGCTTGGGATTCTGTCTCTCTCCCTCTCGCTCTGCCCCTCCCCTGCTCATGCTCTCTCTCTGTCTCTCCCAAAATAAATAAACTTAAAAATAAATTAAAAAAAAAAAAGAAAGATTGGGGCTCTGGCATGAAGTAGAACTTTGCCAGATCCCAAACCCAGCAGAGCACATCCAACTTTGGACATGCTCGCTGCCTTCACACCAGAACCATAAACACAGAAGGCATTTAGGGCCGCCTCATACGACAGCAGGCAGTAGAACGGAATCCCAGGGCCTTGGCTTCCCAGGAGAAAGATTGGGCTTCTTCCATTTTCTAAAGAAGGGGAGGTGACAGGCTCTCTGAGCTAAGCCACTTTCACAGCACGCTTACTGTGCTGTTCCTCAGTGTCATCTCTGACTGCCTTGTCATCCTCCCGTGTCCCCCCACTTCTCCTGGCCCTAAAAGCAGCACAGACATGCAGAGTGGCCGGTCTACAGCTTCTGGGGACGCACATGACATTTCAGGGCTCCGTGTGCAGCTCTTGGAGTAAGTGCAAAGAAAATAAAATACTCTCCCTGTTACGATTAAAAGAATAATGATCTTCGTTAAAAAAAAAAAAAAAAAAAAGCTTAAAGTAAATATGACAACGTAGTGACACTGGAGGGAGCTCTCAACATCTAGTGATAGGAAAAAATGCTAAAATTAAATACTCTAAAATTAAAAAGAGAAGTTAAGGTTTGGGAGGCTCGTGTGCTGAAGTCTGGCTTGTGCTGGGCGCTGTGTCCATACGGACGTGGGTCCAGAGCACCAGACAATTAATGATATTAATACAGATGTGGCGGCGGGGGGGGGGGGGGGGGGAGGACAAGAAAACTATCCCCAACTCAGGACTCCTTAGCCAAAAAGGAAGGCCAATTATTCTTGGCTTCTACATGACCTCTGAAAAGCATACCCTGGCATCTTTTCCTAGAAAGTTCTTTTAAGCAGAGTATTTAAGAGACAGAAGAACATAACAAAAGGATCAGAGAAAGCGAACCTTGTTGCAAGGGGGCACAGTTTTGCTCTCCCGTTTCCCACTGGAAGGTGAGGTGGGAGGAAAGGCTCTCCGGTCCCCCTCTTCCTGCCCAAAGCCCCCTGTGATGGAGGAATGGCTCACATCTGCCTTCTGGTCCCAAAGATGACAGGCTCTGACCTCAGAGGCTCTCTGATATACATGTGAGGGGACATTTCGACACTCTCGGGGCTCTCACACTCAGCCCCTCTGCTTGACGCTGAAATGCGACCTGGCTGGAGCAGGGCAGAGCCTGCCTGGCACCGTCCCTTCCTCGGTTACCGTCCCCGGGTTGTGTTCAAGCAGTGTCCCCAGCCCCAGCCTGCGTGCACATGCACACACTTCAATAGGCAGTTTGTTTGTTTTTTTTAACGTTTATTTTTGAGAGACAGAGAGAGGCAGAGTGCATGTGGGGCAGGAGCAGGGAGACAGGGAGACACAGAATCCGAAGCAGGTTCCAGGCTCCCAGCTGTCAGCACAGAACCCCACGCGGGGCTCAAACTCGTGAACCGTGAGATCATGAGCCGAAGTCGGACGCTCAACCGACTGAACCACCCAGGCGCCCCTCAAGGAGGCAGTTCTGATGCATTTCCTGTGAAATGCATCTTTGATAGTCCATCCTTCAGCCCCAGGGGTAGGACGGCGAGCAAGGGGCTGTTCATTCAGGCTGGGAAGAGTGTCCAGCCTAGACGCACGCCCTGTATCTTATATTCATAACGATCACTTCTCCATTCACCCGGCTCGGGTCTCGGAAACTCCCCTTCTTCGCTTAATGATATTTACCGAGCACCTAAAACATAATCCACTGCGCTACATTCGGAAGGTGTCATGGCATATGTCTAATTTCTCAGAAGCAAGACTTTCTCATTTGGGCTTCTCAGAATACCAAATGCAACCTGCCAACGAGAAATCACATTCGCACAACCCCTTCCCCGCCCTGGAGTCAGAGTGTGATCCAGGTGGGAAGAGCGTTTGCCTTTAAGCGCCTCTCAGCACACACGACAGAAGAGAAATCTGCTCTGGGTTAATAAGTACATCCCAGGCACACAAAACTTAATGTCAACCTCTGATTAAAGACACGGTCTCTACTCTTAAGGAGCTGTCTATTTATAGCATCCTAATAAAAGCCGAAAGTCCTAGCTGTGATGCTACAAACGACTATACGATTGGAGCATAATAGTTAGGTTATTATGCCATTTTGTGTTTTATCCGAAACATCTTTATTTTAATTTCCCGACCCAGGGATTTCGACTCCAGTTAATGCCGGTTTGACGGTGTTTCTCCAATGTCCATTATGATGTCACATACCTTGTGGATGGAAATTATCCGTGCTATAATTCAAAATGCTCTCAGGGAGCCGGGCACAGAAATCAAACAGACTGGTAATACAGGAAGCAATGAAACAATCTGTTTGTAAAGCCGAGGTTCCATAAAATGCTAGACTAGGAGAGCTCTCAGAGATGAACTATCCCAAACTATCCCTCTGGCGGCTGAAGCGGCCAAGGTTGCTGGTTGCCATGGCTGGCTGGAGGATGGCCGGGGCCAGAACCACAGCTCCTGCCCTCTATTCTTCCCGTCTCCAGCCCTGGCTGATACTGATGATACCCTGTGCAAAATCCTGCTAATGTCCTTTACGGGACTCTTACGAGATCAGTGCTCCTACGAAGGCAGTACGTTTACTGGAGGTGACAGAGACGCAGAAAATGGTGAAAGGCACTGGGACTGGGGGCTAAAGCTGTGCTTCCGGGCTTTACCTTTGCTTCCTACTTCTTCATGAGAGGAGAGTGCATTAACCAGCACAGGAGGGACCATTTGTGACGCGTGCTGTCCGTGTTGGGAGAGGAAAGGCCACAAATAAATGTTTGGGGCGTGCTTTCTCTTGCTTTAATTTTTTTTTTTTTTTTTTTTTGAGACAAAGAGAGACAGAGCATGAGCAGGGGAGGGGCAGAGAGAGAGTGAGACACAGAATCCGAAGCAGGCTCCAGGCTCTGAGCTGTCAGCACAGAGCCCGACACGGGGCTCGAACTCACAAACCGCGAGATCGTGACCCGAGCCAAAGTCGGCGCTCAACCGCCTCAGCCACCCAGGCGCCTCTTTTAAATTTCTTTTTAATGCTTTTTTTTATTTGCTTTCTCTTGCTTTAAATGCAGACGGAGTTGATGGTTCTTAAAACCTCTCCCCCTCCTCACTGCCTGTCGTCTGTCTCTTCCTTTCTTTTCTCCTTCTGCAGTTTTCCTTGACTGAATTAAAACAAGAAACTAAAGAAATGGAAAGCTTGGAGGAATAATGAGGTAAGCAGGATTTCTGGACTCCTTTCCTTTCTAAATTAATCATACCCAGAAGCACCCAGGTTGAATAATTTCTCAAGAACCTAAAGGAAACTTCCAGCTAGCTCTGTACTGATCTACTACCAGACGGCTACTACCTGGGCCGTCTTCTCTTTAAGGTCAATGGGAACTGAGTGAGCTCAAACCTAACAAATATTCTGCATTCGTAACATCTGAAGGCACCACCAGACCATCCACAGGACAGAATCGGATTGGTGAAACTTCACAGCAGGAGGAGGAGGTCAGAGATCGGCAATGAGGAAGTCACGTGACGTGCCCGAGGTCACAGAGGAGGTGGCAAGAATGACTGCAAACTTGGCTTAAGGTAAAGGCACCACCCTTTCTCCAAAGTTGTAACTTCAGGTTCCTGAAATAAGTACACTATTAAAATATTTTTTGAGAAAAAGTGTTCTCCCCTAAGGTCATGTCTTTGCGATCCCAAATAACACGGATGGGGCACCTGGGTGGCTCAGCTGGTGAAGCGTCCGACTTCAGCCCAGGTCATGATCTCACAGTCTGTGGGTTTGAGCCCCGCCTCGGGCTCTGTGCTGACAGCTCAGAGCCTGGAGCCTGCTTCGGATTGTGTCTCCCTCTCTCTCTGCCCCTCCCCCATTCTCACTCTGTCTCACTCTGTCACTGAAAAATAAATAAATGTAAAAAAAAGTTGAAAAAAAAAAGTTGAAAATAACATGAATGGAACGCATAGGTACTGATGTGCGAACGGATGGCCACTAGAATGAACGGCAGTAACTCCTCTCCCCGTGGCACACTGAGATCCCTGAGAGATGTCCTTCTCCCGGTCAGTCGGTCTTAAGGAGTACGTCCCGCATATGTATTGCCCTTTGGATGCTGAAGATGGTTTCATTCACGGTATCCTGTTTACTTGTAATGTCAACTCAGTTAGACACCGCAAGGTGCTTAGTGAAAACTATACTCCAGCTGAAGCTGAAAAGCAAGGCGATGACGAAGATGCCCACGGGCACAGCCCTGTTAGCTCGTTGTGGACGGAGGGTGGAAGCCCGTGCTCTGAAATCCCAGATGAGTAGGTCTCCATCATTGGGTCACACGTGGCCAGAAGCCCCACGGGGGCTGCATTCCCACTGTGAATCCCGGCAAGTCTGGGTAGCACGAGAGGCAGGTGGATCGATGTTCTATCTGTGCGGAGGCTGTTTGATGCGGAGAAAAAGAGACAGTCGCTGCCAGTAAAACTGGTAAGAACGTCCCATGGAACCTGAAGTTCAGTCATTCTTGGACCTTCTCAGCAGCTTGCGTTTTAGGAAGGATCTGACCCTGAGTAGAGGGGTCAAGTGAGAGATATTGAAGGGGGGGCACAGTGCTGTCCATAAAAAGGGATAAACATTGGGCACATCTACCAAGCCAGCCTCTTGGGGATGGGAGTGGGAGGGAATACTAGGTTCATGAAGAACACAAGGCTGCCATGTTCTGTGGTCTGAAAAGAGAATTTTTTAACACTCAGGAGTGGAGGGGACACCCTGCACTACCCCTATCTCTGCTTGGCCAGAGAGTAAAAGAATGACCCATCACCAACCCTTTTCACATCCACGGGAAGAAACCGGGGCCGACGAAACATCCCAGAAGGGTGTCTAAAGGCCAGACCATGAACACAGAGTGATGGAGGGAGGAGAGTGGGGGAGGGGGCGCCACGGGGCTGGAACCTGAGTTTGGAAGGTGTTTAGGAGAACCTGGGTGACACCCCAGGAATATGCAGAAGGACACATACGCTGTGGGGGTGGACGGGAGATTGGGAGGAAAGTGTTATATCACAGGTATATCAATGAGTATTCCTGTAACGTAGCCTCAGTATGGCATAGCCTTGTGAAATCTGAGTTAGTGTCTCTTCTAAGCAGATTGTTTTAATTTTTTTTTAATTTTTATTTATTTTTGAGAGAGAGAGAGAGAGAGAGACAGAACATGAGCGAGAGAGGGGCAGAGAGAGAGGGAGACACAGAATCGGAAGCAGGCTCCAGGCTCCCAGCTGTCAGCACAGAGCCCGACGCGGGGCTCGAACTCACGAACCACAAGATCATGACGTGAGCCAAAGTTGGACACTTAACCGACTGAGCCACCCAGGTGCCCCAAGTTCTAAATAGATCGTTTGAAATAACAGCCTCACCAAAGCATTTCACATTTTCTCTCTCTCATGCCTACATTCTACTACTGGGAAACATGTTAACAGAACAGCTGTTGTCTGAAACGTTTTCCTTCATCGAATGGGTATCCTGAAGATGAGGAGGAGGAATGTGATGATGGCAACAAAAGTTAGCAATGACTTAGGAGTCATCAGCAGGTAGACTCTGTTTAAGATCATTGTCACTTAATTGTTATCAGATCCTCCATGGTTTCGATGCAGAGAAAATGACGATAACGTGGGGAAACAACTTGTCCAAATTCGCACAGCTAGCAGGTAGCTGAAGTAGAACTTGAACGCAGTGTGTCTAGTTCCCACACCTCGTTCTCACCTCGGAACCCGGCAGAAAGTCTGGCACGCAGTAGGCGCTTAATAAATACTGGTTGTGGAACAGATGAAGTGGCCACCACAATACAGAGGCTCTAACCCCGCGGTAACCGAACGGCACCGTAAGTTCCATTCTTCACCTAAATCGGTTAAATACACCTCCGTCATTTAACACAATAGAAACAGTCATTATAATCGAACAATGTCACCGGATCGATACTTTCTGCTAAGGAATAAATGACTCTGACTTGCTGGTGACATTTATTTTCCAAAACGAACTCCACTTGGTCCCGACATTTACAAACCAGCAGGAGGCGGGTTACCTGGAAAAGTTGCTCTGCTCTACAGAATTGCCTTTGCTTTGCTCTCGCCCTCTCTGTGCAAAGCACAACAATAATAAAAGCAAATAAAAAAAAAAAACCACATGATAATTGTAATTGTCCTTTATGCACCTACTTTTTAAGCCTGATGAAGAATCTGACTTGTGGTTTATGTAATTTATTAAGCTGGTTTATGGAAGTCTAAGGTTGTTCTGAGACCATTTTCAAAGCTTCTAGACATGCAGGCCCGTCTTGGCCATTCCGTCTCACATACCTTGGTCTATGGTTTTTAAACAACTGCCCGTCTTCTAGAAGTTCCACACAATTGTAACGCCCTGCTGGCCTTCTGCGGGGGCTGCGTCTGGGCTGACACTATGGTGTTGGATGAGAAGAAGCTAAAACAAGGCCCAGGTTCAAGTTGGCTCTAAAGCAGGTTTTCAGCATCTGAAAACTACCCTTCAAGAACTGAGCTTGCGTTCCCATTCTCTGGCTGTGGAGGACAGATGTCAAATCACCAAAAAACGTCAAACCTTGAAAACTGAATGAAGACCTTTTAAAAAAAAATGTTTACTTATTTATTTTGAGATAGGGCAGGTGAGCAGGGAAGGGGCAGAAAGAGAGAGAGAGAGAGAGAGAGAGAGAGAGAGAGAATCCCAAGTAGGCTCCATGCCGTCAGCACAGAGCCCGACTCGGGGCTCAATCCCACGAACCATGAGATCACGACCTGAGCCGAAACGAAGAGTCCGAGGCTCAACCGACTGAGCCACCCAAGCGCCCCATGTAGGAAGAGCTTTAACGGAATGGTGTCTATGAAGCGGAAGATGACATTGGGGCAGGCGTGTAGGGACCTGGGTCCTGGTATCACCTCAGCCTCTGATTTGCTGTGGCCCCGGGCAAGTCACAACCTCTAGCTACCTTCCTTACCACTTGCAATTTTGAAATACCATGACTCCACTTTGTACTTAATTGAGGCCTCTTCCCTGAAGGAATTTATAATCTAGTTGATGACAGAAGACCCACTCCCATCAGCCAATTACACAATCAAGCAAGTGCTGAAAGTCCTTTCACGTAGGAGAGCCTGAGATGACCCCTGAAGAGTAAATCTGATGTGCAAAGGTCAGGCACGGGAGGACATTCCTCGCTGATGCCCGCATGGGATTTCTGACTAAGACTCGCTTCACGGACTCTGGCAGGCTGTTTCTGAGGTAGCTACGTTTTGGAGATTATGATTCAACCAGTGGTTTGTCTAAACCTGTGTCGGGGGATGCCTTCTAACATACCCCCGCTCCGAGCCAAGTGTATCTGCACAACATTCGAGTACATAAAAACCCAAATATAATACAACTCCGCAGTGCAATCCTTTGTTTTACTAAATTATTCATTATTTTCCAAAGTCTTTATCATGAGTTCCCTTTAAATCGGGAACCCCCAGTGAGCGACAAGCATCTTAAGAATCACCTAGATTGAGGTCATACACAGCATCGATAGGAGAAAGTGCGTTTCAGTTAAAGGTTCTCCCAGTGTTAACTGTCCTTTTCTTGGATTAGAATGGCCAGTGCTGAAGAAGGAAAATACTTGGAAAATAAAAGTCTAGAAGATGCTTGCCGATATTCGTCTCTACGCCTGAAGAAAATGATTATACATTGTGCATAATCAAAAATAATTACACATAAATAATTTTCGTGTCTCGTGGACTCTGGGCTCTTGCTGTCCCTATTAATCTTACTGATACCACATGGTACTTCAACGCTGATATTGAATGAAAGTCAGTGACAGATCTGTAATAAATGAGTAAGTAGGCAAACGACGGGAGCTTCAGGGCCCTCTTCAGAGGCAGTGACAAAGCTCTTGAGGCTGTGGCTGTTGCTGCAACCTGCAGAAATTTTACACACAGTCAAGCTCATGGGGAGCTTCTATTTTCCTACTTTTCTAGGAAGCACTGATGTCATAGGCTAGGTGTTTTAAGACGTCAGCAGAGGGGACGGGGGTAAGGATGGGAGGAAAGACACAGGATGGCCGATGTGCAGACCAGTGAGGAGGTTCGAGGTGACCAAGCTCCTGCCCGTGACTGACCTGGTAGAAAGACGAATGCCATTGCGTGCTAAGGATACTGCTGGCTCACAGCGCGAAGGAAGGGGGCTTCCCTGTCACTCCATGTCCTGGCTTAGACACAGTACATGCTTTTCCTTGATATCCTCAGAAAGATGTGATTTCTCCACCGACTGAAGCCCACTATCTCCTGATTCATAATGTAGGATTCAATTTGCCCTTGTGTTTCTATGTCTTGTTCCCTATATGTGGCTTGTCTCCCTCAGTGGACTGTCAGCCTTCTTGAGGCTCACTTGTATCCTTTCGCTCGTTTCCCTATCTCCTAGGATCTTGCACTGGGGAGCTAATAAATGTTAGTTGAGTACACGACTAAATGCGTGAAATACAGGTTTGCTGAGATCAGGGCAGTAAGCATGCTGTTGGATCTTGCATGCAGATTCTCAGATTTGATCATCTGCTGAAGTTAATAGGAATGTTGATTCCTTGAACTGTGAACCACAGAATACAAAACTCTGCCAATGAAAAAGCCTCTCCTTCTGCTGTTCATGCTTCTAGGCATCCGGTCTAGATCTTGCATCCAAAGACTCAAAGTTAGGAGATCTAGTTTGAAATAAGTCGGAGACGCTATTAACGATTAACGCACTGCCTCAGGCAGCCTCCTGTGTGTCCTTATTTCCAAAGAGGTTAATACTGCAGTCCATTCCTCCTTATTTCAGAAGCCCCTTAGAGCACTGTGACTAGACTGCACACGCTCCTTCTCTGCCCAGATTTACACTACTTTAGATGTCCCTTTCCAAAAACAAAACAACAAAATAAAACTCCACCAAGTAGCTGAAGTATATTCAAATATCCATAGAATTCTATCCATGGCAACAGTCTCAGGCTTCCAGAAATTTAATTTCCAGGGTCCCCCACCTCAATGGACAATAGAAGAAAATGGGCCTCACTGTCACAAACTTCAGCACCTCTCAAGGAACTAATTAAATCTCCTAGGATGCCCTCACCCACACCCTAAGAAATTTGAGGGGTGTGCAAAATCCAAACCCAATTCAACACCATCACAACAAAAGCCCTTTACTTATACAAAGCCTCATCTTGGATCTCTTTGTCTCTTTCCCCCTACAGACTAGTAAATTTTCGAATTCCCCAAAGGTCATGAGTTTGGCAATGGAACAATGGCATCCCGGGAGGGAACGCCTGGGTGAGGGACTTTGCTGCCCTCCGGGCCACACGGCGGGGCTGTTGTCTCTCTTGAGAGCTGCAGGCGTCATCAAAGGGGGAAACTCAGTCTCTGGGGTCGGGGTGAACGCTGGATACCTGCCACGCAGGTGGGTAGGCACAGAACCAGACCTTCTGGCATCGAGGTCCTGCCCTGCCATGACTGCCCGGGGAAGGAACGTCCTAACCACCCTCCGGCATTAGGGTGATAAGGTTTCGGTCTGTTCAGAAGAGGAAAAGAGTCATCTCAACCCCCCACCCCAACCAGCTTGAAAGTGAAGAAGGGGGAAGGAAAACAGTACTTACTAAGCACTTTGTTTAAATGTGCCAATCACTATGCTGCATGTTTTGGATCTCATCTGCACACAGCCCTACAGAGTAGGAACAATTCCTGCATTTCAAGACAAAATGAAGCTCCAAAGAACAGCCTCGAAAGGGCACGGCTGATATACCATGGATGCAGGATTCAAACCCAGGCCTGTCTGGTTCTTAAGTCCATGTTCTTACCTCACATCATGCTGCGTCTCAAAAGGAAAGACTGGTTTTTAGGTGTGAAAATATAGCTTGGCCATTTTGTAGGAGGGAAGATTCATGACTCATCCTTTTTGTTCCCAGCTGGGGCTTAACGTCCGCTTACTCTGAATTTGACCCTTTTGTCCTGTGGGCTCACAGCCACACCATGAGAGCCCAGGAAGAGAAGCCTGGCTAGCGGTTAGATCATACGCAACAAATGTTTAAGGGATGGTTGAGTGTGAATGTGAATCTGGGGGTGACAGAATAAATGAATGACTGAAACTGATGAGGCCATTCCACGGCTCAGTTGGCAATCTTGGTCTCATGAAAGCAATGCGTCTTTTTTTTTTTTTTTTTTAATTTTAAATGTTTATTTACTTTTAGGTTTTTTTTTAATGTTAATTTATTTTTGAAAGAGAGAGAGACAGACTGACAAAGTGTGCGTGGGGGAGGGGCAGAAAGGGAGGGAGACACAGAATCCGAAGGAGGCTCCAGGCTCCCAGCTGTCAGCACAGAGCCCGGAGCGGGGCTCGAACTCATCAACCGTGAGATCATGACCTGAGCCGAAGTCGGAGGCTTAACAGACTAAGCCACCTGGGCAGCCCAAGTCTTTTTGTTTTCGTTGTTAAATACGATGTTGATTATTTATAGAAGAGATGCTTAATGTAAGGGGTAAAAATTGAACTGTTTTCCGTAGCCTAAAAGGAGCTAATTAAAATGTGGCCAGTCAGAGATTACATACTCAGAGGTGTCCCAAAGGCCCCTGGATTCGCATGGCACAGATAGTCTCACTCCCCGCTAACGCTTCTACTAGGTGTTAGATACTTGATACGGAAGTGATTTCCACCCTTCTCCTCTCTCACCGTTCGGAGAATCCTGGTCAATTCCTAGGTTGACCGTGCACTGAATGAGGTGGCGAGACGGACACATCTAGCCAACCGAACCATCGGAACGTGAGGTCACAGTGCTTATCGGACCCTGTGAAAATCCATCCGCCCCATTCTGGTATGATCACTGTAGTGCCTAAGCCATGGCCCTCACTCTCTCCACTCAGAATTCACTTTAAGCTATTATAAGGAAGCCAAAGATAAAACAGCTTCTGCATAATGAAACACTAATCCCCGGAGTGTGACGCCCACGACACAAATGAATGCTAGACAGAAGATAACCAAATGTCTAGACTTATTCATAGTTCAACCCGGCACTCGTGGCTGCCTCAGCTTATAAACCATAAACCGGTTTAAAAATACACAACGGAACAACAACAACAACAAAGGGCTACACCCAGCAGCACCTCTTTATTTGGGCCTCTTGATTTGAGTTCATTTGTACTTATTTATCTATCCAAACACAGGCACGCCTTCGAAAGCTGATACCAGCTTCCTGAAAATAATATGCAGTGGGAAGCTTCTGGAAGTGATGATGACCTTTCTTCTCTCTTTTCATAAATATACTGGTAGACTGGAATATTTCCTAACAAGCCCCCCCCCTTTTTTTCCTGGCTCTTGAAAATTAAGTTAATAAGATTGCACGATTTAAAGGATCTGTGGATTTGTGTTCAGCACAATGGACTGCAAGTCTGGCTATCTGGATTCTAGAATGATAATGTCAGCTATAATTGGCTGAGTATATTATATCTCAGGCATTACACCAGGAGCCCAGAACATGACCTCATTTCATTTTATAACAGCTCTCTAAGGTACCCATTCTCCTACCTAGGATACCAACTGTGTCCTCTGGCAAATTACCTTATGCCTTGGTTTCTCCAACAGAAATAATAATTTTAAAACAGGAAGACTTAAATAAAATAAAATAAAATGATGGCCAATTAATATTAAGCAGCGAGACAACAGTTGCTATACGCGTATATAATTGTAACACGAGCAATTCATTTTTCTTTTATGTCTTTGTCAAGATAGCTCTTAAAACATAGTTTCTAATAAAAGTAAAAACGGAATTCAAATTCCTAAGATCACTCTGGCAGAAGTTAGATATTGCTAGGGAAGGCCTTATTCATTTGTATCCCAATGGAATGTACTGATTCCTGCAGGGGGGGCCTTTAACATTTCCATTTCATTATGTAGGCGAAAGAGGGACCCATGACTGAGACTTGCAGGAGCCTGGAGTCCCCTACTCCAGCCTTGGGAAAGAGCTAGGCCACTGCATGTGACAACTTTAACTTACCTTTGACTGTTTAATGAAGACGAGGTAAGTTAAGTAACATTTTTCTTAATGGAAAACAAAACAAAACAAAACACAAAAGCCCTTAGTTATTGCCCAAAGAAATGTCCAAACCTTATCTGTTCCACTGTTATCTAGAGCTTTCCTGTTCTAAGTATGGAACAAAATGGATTCTGAGAGTCTCCTTCCCTCTTATCTCTTCTAGAAGCAAGAATTCTCTAAAGGCAGGACAGGGAAGGAGGGAACATTTTGAATCATTTTTTTCCCTCTCTTCAAGCGAGTGCAAGGAGAATCGTGCCTGGTGAGGGGACACGGGGCCAGCACTGAAGTCACTTATGTAAGTAATAATGACTTCCACCCAGAACAATCTAAATTAGAGAGATTTTACTGGCCCAATAACTAATGTCACATTACACACTTACTTTCCTTTGTACCCTCTATCTGTGTGGCCTTTGATAGACAAAGCTTTTGCTATAACCATGGAGTATACAACAGGGTGACCGCAGAGTATGATACAACAGGGCAATCTGTGAGATATAAGAGGAATGACTACGTTACGGGGCTGTCGCAGGGATGTAATGAGACAACGCACAAAGAGCACTTGAAAGAGTGCCGCTACGTCCTAAGTATTCCATACACGCCAACTATGGTTCTTATTCCTCTCAGTATATAGAATTCTATTTAAGAGAGGGCAGACCCCGCCGAATCCCATCCCATTTTCAACCTATTGCTTTCAAGGTTCCCATCTCTTTCTCCTTGTGTTATGGCTATGTCCACCTTCCTCCAGTAGACCTTCAGTGTTTGGAAAGCAGAAACCCTACCTCATTTCTCACCGTATACTCAGTAGAATGTGGCCTAGCCCCTCGCACCGTATAGGCCTTTAACAAGTCTTGATGGAATACACAAACGAATACAGGAGTGAACAAATTAATATACGTTGGAAAACGCCAATCATTTCCAAGCCACGATCCTTAAGGGAAATCAGAATGACAAAGCATTTGATTATATGCCTCTTCAATAAATAAAAGGAGTGACAACTTTTTTAATGGCTTTCCTTGTTTTGTTTCAGTTTATGAATACTACATCTGGCTACCAAAAAACTGATGCCATTTGGGTTTGAAGAACAAAGCCATGACTCTTCCCCAAAGAAGGCTAATCATACATCATCAATATCCTCTACTTACAGGATACTACCACTCGATGCAACAGGACACGGAGATCTAAGTCTAATAAATAAGTAGATATGCAGCAGAACAATATAGCCAAACTCCATATAACATTATTGAACATACACTGGCAACGATGATCAGTTCAAGACAAACCATATTCAGTAACAATTTATATACATGTGTACTTTTTGACAACTTACAGACTGTTACAGAAAGACAGGACTACATAAATCTAGCATGGAATAATGATTTGCAGCAACCGGTTGGGGACTTCTAAATTTTAGCTCGTTATCAGGAAGAGACAAATGTGAGCAAAATGGGACATCTATGTTTAGAATATGATTCTCCAGTTTTCCACCTGCTACTACCCTAATTCATCCTTTAAGACTTGGTTCAAAAATCAACTTCTCAGAAGCCCTTTATGTCAATTCCATCTTTAACCTCAGTGCTCTTGAGGTTAAAAACTATGTGAATGAATGAATGAATGAATGAATGAATGAATGAAAAGGTGGAGAAGTGAGCTGGGGTGATTAACGGAAGCATGTCCTGAATTGTTCTGGTTCAGGAAAAGATTCAGAAGTGAACATTGTAACAGAGCTCAGAAAAGATATTTGGCACATAATAGGTGCTCAAATGTTCATTAAATGGAAGAATTAATGGAGAATTCTTCCTGCTCAACTGTTTATGTCTAGAAGATGCAATTTCTGAAATTATTTTCATTGCCAAAGTAGATATTGTTCCCTTGTGCTATTATGTGCTTCCTCTAAACTATGAATCCCTGGTTCCTTGTAAAAAGTTTTAGTTTTTGTACAGAAATGGATTTTGTTTTGGCCACACTAAGCAGTGCTTCTCTGCTCAGGCACATTAACCACCCACTCCCGCCCCTGAAAAAGCACAGAGGCTTTCAGAAATGTGTGGCCTTTGGAATAAAGGAGAACGTGCACAGATCCACTGTAATGCATGGCATGGCATAAGTCAAATCAAAGAAGAAACAGAGAAGCAAGGATCGCTCGTGAGATTTGGACTGCCTGACCACGGAACGCTCAGAATAAAATCGTAGGTGCTAACGGTAACGATCTCGTGTCAAGGACATAACAAACTTCTATCAGTTCCTTGGACAGACAGAATTGGTTTGATGTGGACCTAAGTCATGGTGTGGAGTTTTGCCCACATGTTCTTACTTCAGGACCTTCTAGGGGATGGAATTTACCACACGGCATCTGGGTGGGAACCTCATGTTTGCCCGCAGCCTGGGACTTTATTCCTGCTCTGCCCACAGATGACTGGTCAGCCCTCACTGAACCAGCTCCTCCTTTACAGCCGCGATTTGGTTTAAGTGATGCCACCTCCCACCCAAAGTCCCTGCTTCCTCTTCTATTGAATGAGGATAATAAGAGTACATATGCTTCACAATTGTCATGAGGTTCTGATGAGCTGATACACGCAGCTATGTTAGCGTGGTGCCTGGCACATAATAATGTGCCAATAAATGGTATCTATTAGAATCATTATTGTAATTCATAACCAAGCCTCCACTCGTTTGCCCATTACTTATCCAATTTTTTTAGCGTATTTTATATTTTTAAAAGTAATATTCCGAATGAATGATTGAAGATGCCCACATGGCTTGCCATAAGAAGGACTACTCTCCTCCCTTGTCGGGTGCTGTGCTATGCACGGAAGGTGCCATTCTCAGAAGCTGCGAGACCCAGGATGGACCACATTCTATGCTTTCCTTTAAAGAAATCGGCAAATGGGAGTGCCTGGGTGGCTCAGTCGGTTGAGCGTCCGACTTCAGCTCAGGTTACGATCTGATGTTTCATGAGTTCGAGCCCCACATCGGGCCCTGTGCTGACAGCTTGGAGCCTGGAGCCTGTTTCGGATTTTGCGTCTCCCTGTCTCTCTGCCCCTCCTCTGCTCGTGCTCGCTCTTCTCTCTCAAAATTAATAAATATTTAAAAAAAAGAAATCAGCAAATATGACAGCAAAGGGTGCAAGGGGAGCCTTGAGGAGAAAGGGATATGAGGGAAACATGGCTGGACGTGTGTGCTGAGCAGCTGGCCATGTGTACCGCTGAGGTCCAAGATGCAAGCAAGGTTAAGCCGGGAGGGAGGCAGAGACACAGTGGAAGGAATCTTGGGGCTTTCTGCCAGCATCTGGCAAAGTCCACATCTCTCCTCCGATCCAGCCTCACTCCCAGCAGAGGGCAGTGGAAGCCTGTGGGGTGTGTGTGTGTGTGTGTTGGGGGGGGGGGTGGATAATTGACCAGTAACCGCTGCTTATCCCATTGTCTACAGCGCTTTGAAAGAGACAGCCTCATTCTTTGGTCTAGTTGGCCACCATCAGAGGGCATTTAGTTTCGGTGCAGAGAGATATAAGGACCAGGGATGGTTCGGGGTGATGGCGCATTTTATATAACATATATACACACACACACACACCACATCGCTGCCTTGGAGGATATAGCCCGCAAATATTCTGCTGCAACGTCAGAGTGCCCTTACAATGATGGAAAGCCACACGTTAATGCCAATTAGGTAGATCCCCACGAAATAATTTGAACCGAATGGAAATTACAACAGCACCGGTGTTCCCCATAAACACCGAGTTGGAGTGTTCTATGCTGAATTTTACTTCTGTGTTATGAAGGCGGCTGCTGATACGGTGGTATGACTTCTGCCGTCTCTGGGGACCTTCAAACAAATGAGCTATCTTGTAAGCCAGTCCCAGAATGCCAGATTCCTAAATAAATACTAAGATGCATTTACTATTTGTATCACTTAAGAGGTTGAGGATGGGGGGAGGGGAACGATTCCAAACACATGCACGTTTTTATTTAACAACAGCTCAGCTATTAGACAATACGGGGTCCAGTTGATGCTTGGACAATGTGGGGGGGTCAGAGGCACCAACTCCATGCCACCCCATAGTTGAAAATCCACAGGTGACTCTGACTCCCCCGAAACTACGAAGAGCTTACTGTTGACCGGAAGCTTTACTGATAACATAGACAGTCAATTAACACTTATGTCATACGTATTGTATGTACTATCTATTGTATTCCGACAGTAAGGTTAGCTAGAGAAAAGAAAACGTTATTAAGAAAAGCGTAAGGAAGAGAAAATACATTTACAGTGCTGCACTGTATTTACTGAAGACAAGTCATGCCTAAGTGGACCCGTGCAGTTCAAACCCGCGTTGTTCAAGGGGCAACTGTATTAGGAAGACTGTCCTAGAAGCTGTGCTGGTGTCCTGAGTAAGTCTACACAGCATGCATACAGGCAGACATCCATAAATGATGTTGTTACTCTGCCCCAAAGGGATAAAACTCAGACCCAAACAATCCGGTTAGTCGCACCCTGGAGCGGACTAATTTGTATTCACTGTGACAAGTCTTTCCTCTCAGACCTGAAGTAATTATTAGAAAGTGAGAAAACAGACATTACTTTTGGGAAGCTGGGACGTGGCTTTATATTCTAAGTTGCCACCAGATAGAATGACCCATAAAAATAACTTGGAAGGCTATTACCTTACAACCAGAGCATATAAAATCTGATAGTTACAGACTGTGCCCCTGTCATGTGTATTTTAATTAAAGGTTTAAACTGCTAAGAGACAAAAACTGAAAACATGGACATAATCCATCTAATTTTGCATAATTTCTCGTTAGTTGCATAGCTGATTGTCACCCTGTCTGACCCCGATGTCCATGTGATGTGTGCACATTTCCTGGCTGGGGGCGTAAAAACCCCTTCTGCTGGGTACGACGATTGCTATGATTTCCTCTCGACGCGCACGTGAAACCGGAAGGTTCCCAGCTGGAATTTACTGGAAGCACATTTAGGACAGGGGACCACTTGGTATTTATTTACGAGGTTCATCCAATTCAAGCGGCCAGGGGAACGTGAGCTTTTTGTTGTTGTTGTTCCTGGCCTTCTTGTTCTAGGTTTGTATCTAATATGGTGTGGGAGGACATCAGTCCACACGCCCTTGAGAGGGCGAGATTATTCGCACTAAAACTAACACGGCACATATCAACCGGCGGTGTCGTTTTAACATTAGCAAGGGCAGAGCAGGGAAAAAAAAAAAAAAAAAGAAACAAAATCACTTAGTGCACTAACAGTTACATTTGCCCGCCCCTCCTGGGATAAACCAGGACTAAAATAAGTAAATTAAATTTTTTTTAACATTTATTTATTTTTGAGAGACAGAGAGAGACAGAGCGTGAGCAGGGAGGGGCAGAGAGAGAGGGAGACACAGAATCTGAAACAGGATCCAGGCTCCGAGCTGTCAGCACAGAGCCCGACGCGGAGCTCGAACCCACGAACCGCGAGATCATGACCTGAGCTGACGTTGGATGCCCAACTGACTGAGCCACCCAGGTGCCCCTAAAATAGGTAAATTTTAAATAATAGATAAATAAGACTCTGAGATTACGAGGTGAAAAGGGATGTGTAAGTGTTCAGACTTCTTGGGTTTGAGTCTTTCCATTTCCTCTGAAAAAGGCGTTTTTCAAAACGTGGATTGAGGGGCGCCTGGGTGGCTCAGTCGGTTAAGTGTCTGACTTGGTGTCAGCTTATGTCATGATCTCGCGGTTTGTGAGTTCGAGCCCCACATTGGGCTCTGTGCTCATGGTGCAGAGCCTGCTTGGGATTCTTTCTCTCTCCCTCTCTCTCTGCCCCTTCCCCGCTCTCTCACTCTCTCTCTCTAAGAAAATAAACTTTAAAAAAAAGTATTTTGAACACAAAAAACCATAGAATTAAACACCAGGCTGCCTCCTATATATACAGGTCATTGTATTATATGATGAGGTTATACACAATCCCAAGGGCGAGGGCAAGGTCAAACACACGTGCATGTGGGGGAGGAGTGAGTGTGCACACGTAGGCTCACATTCCTACAGACCAAGCGGGCAGTCATTGGGACAACCACCAGTACGACAAATTAAACTCGGCCACAGTCAAGTCCCACCGGAACCTTCCAAACCTTTGTCTGAAAACACTGGACGCTCCGAGACAGCTAATACATGGCTGTGTTTAGTGCTGTTCTTCCTCCTTGACTTGCACAGCTCCCCACTTCTTGGAGACACTTGACAAAGAAGGGTTCTGAGCCTCTGGAACCTGGTGAGGAGCATCCGTGAGTCCTGTTCCTGTCTCTAGAGCGAACTCTCACTAATAAACCCAGGGGCGGCAACATTAAGAGGCCCCGCCGGTCGCTGAGCAAATAAAAAATGGACACCATCCAACTAGCTACACTTTTATCTTTCATGATAAAGACCCAGTTGTGACTCCTCCTCCTCCCCGGGTGGGCAAATACGACACAAAAATGAACACATGGTAACAGCAGTTGCAGGGGAGAGATGTTTCTTTGATCTGTGTCACCTCTGTCCCCTCCGCTTTCCTGACTGGGACCAATGAGGTCTCATTTCAGTTCTTTCATATTTTTACAAGCCAGAGGGAAACCAGAGATGTTAAAGGTTCACTATGGGAAAAAAAAGAAAGTATTTCCAGTAAGGTGCTTTAAAGAAAAAGTATTGTCTTAGCAATTTTGAAGTTTACAATACAGTATTGATGACTATGTAATCAGTATGCTGTGCAACGGGTCTCTAGAACTTATTTATCTACAAGTGGTTGCAAGTTTGGAGCCTTCAACAACGTCTCCCCAGTCCTCCTCCTCCAGCCCCTGGTAACCACCATTCTGCTCTTCATAGACCCTACAAAGACCCTGTTCTTACCACACAGAGAAGAAATGATCATTATGGGAGGCGATAGAGGTGTTAGCTAATTATGGTGGGAATCAGACTGTCAAATGTAAACGTGTCAAATCAACACGTCCCATTGCAAAACGTAAATGTATCAAATGCACCTTGAACTTGCAGGAGGCTATGTGTACAATTGTATCTCAACAAAAAGAAGAGTATTGTCATCTGACCTGTGATCTGATTCAGGTAATGAATTTTGGAGAGGGAACTCTAAAATTCATTTTTTTTTTATTTTTTAAAAATGTTTATTTACTTTTGAGAGAGAGAGAGAGAAAAGGTGAGTAGGGGAGGGGCAGAGAGAGAGGGAGACACAGAATCTGAAGCGGGCTCCAGGCTCTGGGCTGTCAGCACAGAGCCCGACGCGGGGCTCGAACCCATGAACCGCGATATTGTGACCTGAGCTGAAGTCAGATGCTTAACCGACTGAGCCACCCAGGCACCCTAAAATTCATTTTTAATGAAGGGACATTGAGTGATAGGGCTGGGGGATGGAGAGAATCCTTATAATCACACACCAATCTCTGAATAATATTTTCTTTGTTAATCAACAAGTCTGAAAACTGAAATGCCATCTCTGATGTATTACTGTTCGAGTATGATCTCAACAGTCCTGAGAGCAGGTGGTGAGCACCGCCTAGAACTCAGGTTTGCTGGCTTTCCATTTCTTTTGTGACTGTTGCTCTGAGGTAATTGCTGCTATAAGACAAATCAGAGCTACGGGTTCAAAAGAAGGCAGGTGAGAAGCACATGAGTGTGTGTGTGTGTGTGTGTGTGTGCGCGCACGCGCAAGTGTGTAGGGGTGGGCTGCACCCACAATTGTTCGGCCATCTGCAACCATCCACACAGCCCATGTGGATAATCACAGTTGACTTTTCAGCCTCGTTGGGAGCCTGACTTTACTGACTGTACCTCTCTATTTGACCCCGGCGGCATGGGCCAAGTTCGCCTATGTAGTATTGATATGGTGTTGACTTATTTCCAGGCTTTGCCCATTGTTCCAGGCACAGGGACACAACAGATCATGCCACACAACCAACTGGCTATTCCGTGGAGAATCAACTGGAATTCTCCGTGTTGTCCTTACCTCCACATTAGAAGGTAGAGCTGCCCCAGCTAGAAGGGTGGTCAGGGGAATGTTCACAGAAGCCTCTGGAGGATCTCCCTGGGCATGGCTTTATGAAAGAGAGAATCAGCTAAGCTCTCTGAATGGATTAGGAGTCAAGGTGAAGAGGAAAAGAGAGACATGTTCTAGGGGTGATGGGAGTGTGGGTGCTCCATGACTCCCTTAAGGAGCCATCCAGGACCTTCAAGACGATTCAGAGCTGCTCCAGCCTGGCTGGAAGCAGCCCCACTGTTGTTCCTATGTCTCCTTTGAAGACCTTCCAGGACCATCTGATGGGGCCAGGTCTGGGTCGGCAGCTCCCTGTTATACTGTCTACCCAGGGCCTCCTATGAATGCGAATTTCCAGATGCGTCTGTGGACCCTAAGACTGTGCCCATTACGTACAAAAGTAATCAACTCAACACAGAACAATACCCTCGCTATTGCCTTTCTTCATCTAAAATGCTGCAAAGCACTAGATCTCCTAACTCTTTCATATTTTAAAGATGCTTGATGTCAGGGTTCCACGGGCCAGATCCAAACCAAATATCCTCAGGTGCCTTCTGTCTTAGGACCCCTCCATACCCGCAAACTTCACCTTCAGGGAAAAAGGGAGCCCGCTTTGCCTCACTGTGCCAAGCTGCTCACCAAAAGTGACCCAACAGGCACCTGCTTTCCTCACTCAAGTGTACTTGTTCAAAATGCCTTTCTGGACAGTGGCATTTTAACAGTGTCTACCCCTTAACATATGGTCTAGAAATGTTCCAAACATATTACGGTAGACAAAGTCTAGCTATAGGTCCTGCTTACCCAGTGGCGAACCGCAGAAAAGTATAATTCATACTCCCTAGATGCTGTAGGTTCTCCATACTTTCTTAAGAATCCTGCCGACTTTTCTTTCTCCTTCCAAAGAGCAGATTTCAGATGTTTTTATAAAATCTTTCCATTGCGAAACGGGTCCCTAAACCTCCAGCGTGGACATTTCTCTTGTAAATCCCAAGAGTTTGTTATCAGATTTGCTTTTTGGTCCTCACGATATCCATCCTACTTGTGCTGCTCACTTTCCAAAATTTAGGAATGAGAAGTCATGTGGGAGAGGTGGCAGGACTGAGACATTCGTCCCCCCCCCCGACACACACACACACACACAATGTGCCCGTCACATGCTCCCTCGTTCAACTGCAAACATGGCGGCAATGTCACGGGTGGTGGCCCATGTCCCATAACCTGTTTGCCAGCGAGCAATGACCCTGTGCTCCGGAAAGAAGAGAGAGTGTTCACCATTTCGGCATGGTGACATTACAGTTAGATTTCCCAGCTAGCCTCAGATGCTCACAGACCGCTATTAACCACGGTCTGCCGCAAGCATATGGGGAAAGACAGGCTGGAGTAGATCACAAGGGAAGACTCAATGGCATATTTGCCCACAACACTGCTACAGTAGCATAGCTTAGAGAGAGTGAGAGGCAAGGCATTCATCCGCTATTTCATTCTGGAAGGAGGATCATTTTGGGGGAAATCTGCAAAACCTTGTGAGGACAGAAGGCAACATTGCTTTCAAGTCATGAGTAATGAGCCGTTTGGTAGGAAGGAAGTTGATTCTGTCATTCATTCTGACAGGGCTTCTTCACAGAAAAGGAGGGGGGCTGAGGGCGGGGGGCAGCGGGGGGGCTGGCTGGGGAGGCGGGGAGAGAGGACAGAAGGGTGAAGCCAGCCAGGCAAATGAGAATGAGAAATTGCAATTATGGACCTTATGGAGAAGCTGCTGGTAAGCCACTCTGGCCAAAGGAAAATGTTGATTGGACCAGTTTCGGAGGGAAACAGACAGCCCTTCTGGAAGCAGATGGATGACAACTCTCTGGGAGGAGGCTGTGTTGTTCATGTGCGAAATGGTCTTAGCCAAAGAGTAAAAGTGCCAAGCCATGTATGTAAGCAGGAGCCACCTGGCCTTCGTGTGGTGGAGGAGCGGGGTGTGTGTGTACGTGTGTGTGTGTGTGTGTGTGTGTGTGTGTAGGATGGCAAGACTTTGGCAACAAACCTCTAGCTGAAAACTCCAGACCATTAAACCAAGCAGGTCTTCATTTGTCTCTCTCTCCCTCTCTCCTTCTCTCTCTCTCTCTCTCTCTCTCTCTCTCACTCTCTCTCTCTCTCTTTCTCCTTTTTTCTTTCTGGTTTCCCTCTCCCTCCAGTCAGCACTCTCCTCCTGCTTTAACCCTTCCCCACTTCTGCATGTATCTTGTCTTATGAAACCATAAAATTGAGAAAAAACCCAATAGTAAAAGATCCAGTTCGAGGCAGGATTCAGGTTAAGTGAGTAGAAATAATCTGCCGGCAAAGGACAGAGTCGGAACAAGCCCCTCTATAGCCTCACCTGAAGCCCCCTCCCCGCTCCCCGCCCCGAGTCTATCCTCATGGACTGGGTTTCCTGGGTGGGTGGGTGGGGGGAGGCAGGAAGAACGGCAGGGGTTGGGGGAGGATTTTGGTGGAAGTGGATGGTCCAGGTCCAGAGGTGGCCTCTGATGGGGGCCATGTCGTCTCCGGGGCAGATAGGATAGACATCCCCCACCAGCGTTTCTCCACCTCGGTGCTACCGACATTTTGTACTGGCTAATCCTGCTGTGGGGGGACTGCCCTGTGCATGACGGATGTCGTGGGGGGTGAACTCAGAACCACTGAGATAAGCTTCATGGAGGGTTGGCTGGTTTCAAGGGGAAACTACTCTCTTGTTTCTTGCATGAAGGTTAAACACACACACGCACACGCATGCAAGCACTCAAAAACACACTCTCACACATCCAACATTATTACAAAGGCCCGAAGAAAAGGTCGCTCTCATTTCTGATTTTTTCTCATACTTTTCTTCTGCCTGATTTGTTGTGAATGCATCTGAAGCTGGGGCCACAGCATCAAGGGCTCCATTTTTAAAGTGACCTTAACTGCCTCCGCTGTTTAGGGCCTTAAGCCCCAGAAGCCTGGATGGAAACATTCAGGCAGGATACAACTCGCGTTCTTTCATTCAGCTCCTGCAAAATAATGTTGCATACATATGCATGCCTTATAATCGGGCTCTGCTAACTGTCTGCACCCAAAAGAGAAAGCAGACGTATAAAGACGATTGAAAATGTATTCCACAGGGCTCTGAGGTTGTTTTGAAAGACTCTTGATTCCTCACAGATTTTCAGTGACTAGAGGGATGGGGGGCTGTAGGAGGCTTGCTGCACTCTGAATTATTTAGCTGACTCAAATGAACAGATTTCACATTGCTCAGTGTACCTGATACTGACATTGCTGTTTACGGATCGGGTCTTTTCTGCGTGTAGAGTGAGAGCACACGAGCATAAACAAGACACGGCCCGTCTTCTCCTGTATGCTGGGACTACCAGCAGCCAATGTCTCTTAAGTGCTCACGCACCGCTGTAACACCTTGGCTTTCATCCAAGCCTCGCAACAAGGTTGTGAGGTAGCTCCTCTTCAGCCAAGTTTGCAAGGGAGGAAACTAGACGGAGAAGGTAACTGTGTAGCCCGATTCCAGTGCTGGTAGATGGCAGAGGGCGGATTTGAACCCCGGGCAGGCTCACGCCAGCGCCTGTACGTCTAACTGGCATGCCGGGCTGCCCTTTTCTGCTCCGGCGGTCACACAGCCAACGACGCTCTCAGGCAGGCGGTGCTAAGCATCATAAATAGCAAAGAAGTCTAAAAAAAAAATTAAAATGGGATCTGGTAACCCAAAGGAGGGACCGGCTGGCTTTGTGGTTAGATGGGTTTGTGGAGCAGACAGGTGTTGAGTGGGGATGCTGAAGTCTGGAGGGGGGTGCTTCGTGGGCTGGGTCGGAATGAAGGGGAACACGGATGCGAATGGGTAGGGAACGTCGGAATTACAATGGGAGTTAGGCGTGGCTGGAACATGGGCTACCGACGGGGGGCGGAGGGAAGAAAGGCTGGGGAGGCTGACAGAGATCACCCTGGCTACCAGTCCCTGCACCTGCTTCCTCCTCGTCTTGTGCGGGGAGCTTGGGGGTTTCTGGTGAAGAGAGGGCACCTGCTGAGCGGTGGCTGTGGTATGCCTCGCTTCTTAAGAACCTTAGATTTCAACTCTGCCCCATTACCCCTTCTCCATAAAGAGACAACCCGTCTTGTAAATGCCTTTTCCTTCACTGACTGGACGGACCCCACGTCTCCCACTGGCACGGGCAGACACGCAAAGATAGCCGACGACACGGTGCTCGAGAGATGCTGAGAGCCCTTTCAGCGAACGAAACAACAGCGTCAGAACTTCTCTTAGGACAGGACCCGAGTTGCACAGTTTAGTCCCATTCGATCCGCATAAGAACCGCAAGCACAACCATTACCCTGTCGCCCTTGACAAGTGGAGACACCGAGGCAGAAACGGCTAAGGACGCCCTTTGCCAAGGTCACACAGTGAGACAGTGTGCCGGCTGGGGCCCACACCTCGGTCTTCGATTCCCATTGGAAGCTAACTGTGGATGGATCCGGGGTGGAGGGGGCCATCTGCCCCCCACTGCATTTTCAAACGTGAGCCAACAAGTCCCCCGTGTTTCTCATTTCATTGTCCAGGTCATAGCAACTATTGAAATAAAGCTATACAGTTAGTTCAACATCAGTCAAAAAGGAGAGAGAGAAGGAAGGAAGGGAGGAAGGAAGGAAGGGAGGGAGGGAGGAAGGGGGGAGGAAGGAAGGAAGGAAGGAAGGAAGGAAGGAAGGAAGGGAGGGAGGATAGAACAAAACAGGAAAAGACCCTAAGTTATTGAGAGCCCAGCCCATGGTCTGCAAAGCTGACAGTTATTATGCGTAATTAACACAAAGCAAGGTTCTGTATACACACTATCTCCAGACATGTTTTTGAAACAAGGGTTTTGCCTTTTACCACCAATAATTTGTCTTGTTGTATGTTGTTACTTACACAGATGTTCCATAATTTTTTGCATATGGCTCAGCCAAAGAAAGCGTTTTCCCCTTCCATTTTTGGGAAAGATGAGATTGCCTGTGTGAGGGAGAGAAGAACGTCTAGTTTTTACATAATTTCTATGGGGATGAGGGGTTGGGGGTGGCTGGGGTGTGTGTGTGTGTGTGTGCGCATGCATGTGAGTGTTGTGGTGTGTGTGTGTGTGTGTGTGTGTGTGTGTGGTGACAGGTTCCTCCACCCAATCCTACAACTGCATCTTATCGGACTCTCTTCACGAAGCCATTCCTACAGGACTGGGGAGTCCTATGTACATGCAGGTTAGTGGCATTTGCTGGGATAACGCATTATCAAAAGCCTCTCTGAAAAGGGCCTGAATATTTACCGAAGAAAAAAGAGGCGGGAGAGATGGGAATACATGGGAGAATTTTTCTCTCTCTTGGCAGTCTTCACAACTGAACACATCAGAGCCTCCCGTGCTTCTGTGACGGCCCTGCGTGCAGTCCAGTATGCACATATACGGTATCAGAGGACAATGCTGCCCGGCGATTTCTCGGGAAGGAGGATGTGTCTATGCGGATGTGGTTTATGTCCAGGGGGTGGGAGTGGTGGGGGGTGCACATATCAGAGGGAGGGGTGAGATGAAATCCAAGGATACTGGGGTTTTTACAAGAGAGAAATCCAACTGGCTGGAGGGATGGGGGGTGGGTGGCGAGGGCAGATTTAAAAAAATATATACATTTTCTCTTTTATTGCGATGCTACCAATTGAGAGAACATTCTGCTGGGGGGGATGTCTGCCAACGACTTCTAATTCAGTTTGTTCTACCCGTTTTATTTTTAAACCCAAGTGCAGATTTTATCCCTGGAATGTTATAGAATTGGTGTGGGCAGAAATGGGCAAATTTACTTCAGAGGTGTTTTATAACAACTTGGAAAAGACCCTCTAAAATTCTCCAAGTACATTTCAGGGGTGAATTTCATTTCCTTTCTCTTCTTCAGAAAGCTACTTCGATTTTTTTTTAAAAATTTGCACTTTACAAGGTAAAACATGGTGATAATTTTGAAAGCATTTCAAGATAATGGTACTATCTATTAGGTGTTTACTATAAGCGAGGTAGTTGGGAGTAGATTGCACACTCTCTCTCATTTAATCTCCCTACCACTTTATTATGCCCATTTATGGGTGAGAAACCAAGGTAGGGAGGGGTGCCAGAGCTGAGTTCAAATCCCAGTCCTGACAATATCAAAATCTTTCTTAGCCACTATGCAAGTGTGCTTCCATATATCAATGTCTGGCACTTTGTGCTATTAACCAGGCTACTTATTATTCCAACAGGACGGTGGCAAAGGCAGATTTCCTTAGCTTCCTTTTCTGATGAGACCCTGATGCAGCCGAAGGAGGCTTGCAAAATCTATCCAGTCTCTGAGCAGGAGTTTTGGGGGTGAGCATCATGGTAACAAGAGAGTGGCAGAATTGGTGAGTGAGTGAGTGACGTGTGTGTGTGTGTGTGTGTGTGTGTGTGTGTACTTTGAAATGCCACAGCACCAGTACCAAAAATTGCTTGTCCTACCTTGGCAACATTAAAGAGCGGTAGAATGTCCCTCCCAACCCCCCGTCCTCCAAAAGTATTTACTTCAAAAATCGATTTCCTCTGTCACTATTTATCGCAGCATTTTGCTCAGTGGTTCTGAGAAACCGCATGGAAAATCACAATGTTACACTTGTTAAATTGACCCTGCAGGGCTCGACCGCTAGAACATGCATCATCCCAAGAGGTAAAAAGGCAAGTCTGCCAGGCTCATGCTGAGAATATCATCATGAAACCAACAAGGATATGCAAATCTGTCTGTTCTATAGCTCATTTGCATAGTTTTTCATTGGTTTTGTAGAACCTCTATACTAAATGTCAATTTCCTTTTCTTTCCTAAAGCTTATTAGCTGTGTGTGATGTTTACAGCTTGAAGACCAAACAGATTTAATAGGTAAAACATTTAAACGGTATAATTAAAAAGCATGTGAGAGGCTCGGATGTAGATCAAACGCATAGATATACTTGTGCTGTTAAAATATGCTTTCCAAGTTTGGAAGATGCAGAGGCTTTATACATGTCTGTGCACGCATAAGCTCCACCACAAAATTTGCTTAACCTATTTTTTTTCTGCAACGATCTAGAAAAAGCAGAGAGATGTGCTTACAAACTACTAAGGGCTTGAACCTAGTTGCTGAGTACACATTTTACTCACAACGAAATCTGAATGGAAGTCTGCCAACGTCTGGGCCGACGTTCAAACACTCTGAGTTTCTGTGTATTCCAATCTCTCAAAACTAATGTTTTAAAACTCTTTTGATATTTTCTGAGGCACTACAGAGCTAAATCCTCACCTCTAGGTTCAGAGTAACATGCAACAATCATATTCTGCTCTAAAGATGTGCGAAGGCCTTTCACCGTGCAGCGTTTAACTTCCTCTACAGCGTCAATACAACGAACACGTGATGGGTTTTGACCCAAATTATTTTCCTTTGTGCATCAGATTTGGGAGCTGGGTGAAAAGAGGCAGGTCTGGAGAGATCTTGGAAACATCTATGAAGACTGAAAAAATAATTACCTAAACGGGAGGCAAAAAAATCTTATTTTCTTTTTTGCATTCCATGTGGGCAGGCTGAGCACATACCTACTACTGGTCATTAGTTCATAATGGCTCTGCCAGAAGGTAATTGGTGATCCACACCTTTGGAACACTTCTTCACTGGCAACGTTAATACAATTAGCGGATAAACCAAGTTCCGCGTGGACCGCGGGGGGAAACGGCTGTACGATATCAAGTTAAACTTTATATCTGGCCTTTAAGGAAGAAAAGGAAAGCCAAGTGGTCTTAGGAGATCTTAGAGGCGGTAAATAACTGAGACCTGCCGCTACAAACAAAGAGAGATGTCTTTCCAGGTGAAACATCGTCTTGCCACACGGAGCCCAGGTGAGGCTGCCATAAAACACCCCTGTCATGTTTTAGTGCCTTTGGGGCCACGGGCACATTTGTGCTTGATGGAATTCAGCTGTGCAGCTCCTTCCTGTCAAACACAATCCATCCTGTTTTAAGTTCTTTCTTCGGTCTGACGTGATGGGCAGCGGGACGAAACAGGTTGGATTAAACAGCATGAAAGAGAACGAAAATAAGAACAGTTCTCAAACAAAAGCACAACTAGGGATGCTGCGGCCGCAGTCTGCGGACCTAGGTCTTGATGGCTCTCCGAGGAATTATTTCCAAAGCCCAGGCAAGCCACAGGTGGGCCCTGTGCCCCTGTTTCCTCATCTGGGAGACGAGGGTCACCACACATCCTCTAACCTCAGAGAATCTTTGAAAAGCGAGAAGTGCCGCGAACACGGACGCCAAACTATTATCTCGGGATTCAATGTGCCCAAATCCGATGGAAACAAGTGAGACCCTAAATTAATTTGATACCTTATGCTATGAGCTGCATTTTCCAAAAGCCTTTGAAAACTGGCATTTATAATATTTTGTGGGTTCATCCTTTTCCGTGTTCAGACACATGTGCACACATCAAAACAGACCCAGTTAAATCTGAATTATCCAGTGGGGGATTATCCAAGATTCTTACTGTTTCTCCCTTTTCCTGTTGCCCATTTTTTAGATTCTCTGGCAATTCCTCCATGATTAAGGAAAAGCATGCAAATCAATCAATCCCCTTCCTCATGCACTGTAATTTCAATTATCTGTGTTGCCTCAGCCTCTATTGGCACGGATAAGTGAGGACGTGCTATTTGTACTCACAGTTGGATGTAAACATTTGTCTGCATTGTCAGGAAATGAAGCAGTGGCATAAATTAACTTAATCTCTCCCCCTTCTTTTTTTTTTTATATTTATTTTTGAGAGAGAGAGACAGACAGACAGACAGAGTGTGAGTGGGGGAGGAGCAGAGAGCGAGGGAGACACAGAAACCAAAGCAGAAGGCTCCAGGCTCCGAGCTGTCAGCACAGAGCCTGACGCGGGGCTCAAACCCACAAACTGTGAGATCGTGACCTGAGCCGAAGTCTGGTGCTTAACCGACTGAGCCACCCAGGTGCCCCTTTCTTTGCCTTCTTAAAACTTTGCTTACTGGGGCGCCTGGGTGGCGCAGTCGGTTAAGCGTCCGACTTCAGCCAGGTCACGATCTCGCGGTCCGTGAGTTCGAGCCCCGCGTCAGGCTCTGGGCTGATGGCTCGGAGCCTGGAGCCTGTTTCCGATTCTGTGTCTCCCTCTCTCTCTGCCCCTCCCCCGTTCATGCTCTGTCTCTCTCTGTCCAAAAAATAAAAAAATAAATAAAATAAAAATAAAATAAAAATAAAATAAAATAATACTTACAAAAACTTTGCTTACTGACTGGATATTTTTCTAAGATTTCTTTTTTTAATCTTTTTTTTAAAAAGTTTATTTATTGAGAGAGAGAGAGAGCACAAGCAGGGGAGGGGCGGAGAGAAGGAGAGACAAAATCCCAAGCAGGCTCCATGCCGTGAGCGCAGGGCCCGATGCGGGGCTCCAACTCATGCCCCGTGAGATCACAACCTGAGCCGAGACCAAGAGTCAGATGCTTAGCCCACTGAGCCACCCAGATACCCCAAAGATTTCTTTCCTAGTTTTATATCTACATACCTGCCTTTTAAAATGGAAAATAATGAACAAATTTTAACCTTCCTTTGATGACTCAGCACTAGAAATAACAATCTATTTGTTATGGGTCTATACTCTACAGCACAGTTTTCTATCTGCTTTTGAATATTCTTCTCACTTCCTCTCAGCCTTCTTTTTTCATCCAACAAATCAAATACGTGCGGACTGTCTCCTGTATGTCAAGCGCTAAGCTGTCAGGGGGTACAGGTTGAATGAAGAAAACCGGCAGGGTCCTACACTCGTAGAGCTTCCATTCTGGTCGGGCAGGAAAGATACGACATGATGGCACAAATAGATAAGCTTATATGTGAAAACAGCTCTCAGAGAAACGTGCAGGGTGATGGGGAATCGCTCGACATGGTGGAAGGAGGTGGGCGAAGCGGGCTACCCTAGAGGGAGATGGAAGCGGGGGGGATGGGGAGAAGTAGGTAGATCCAAACGATATTTAAGACACGGGACCAGTAGGACTTGGTGGCAGAGGCAGAGGAAAACAGAGAAGAACACTTCAAGGATGGCTTTTGGGCGTCTGTCCTGGGTAACCAGATGATGCCCGTGGCCGAGGTGGAGAACGGGACCAAGATGAGATTTGGTGGGAGGGAGAGGGTTATAACTTTGGCCCTGAACATGTCCAGCAAAGGTGCCTTTGTGATATCTAAATGGAGCTCGCTGCCAGGCGGGCCGCCGGGTAGAGAGGCCCGAGGTTGTGGAGAAATCTGGCCTGAAGGTATAGATGCAGGAGTCTGCGTCCATCATGGAGCTGGGCGTTGGGATGAGATCGTCGGGGGTGAAAACGGAACCGGAGGAGAGAAGTGGCCCAAGGCCGAGGCCGCGAGGAACGCTGGCACATGGGTGTAGACAGCATTCAGAGGAGGAACGCTGAAAAGGGCATTCGGAAGAACGGACCAGAAGGGGGAGAATGGACATCAGAAGAGAAATGGCATGAAGGACGCCAAGGGAGGAAGGTGTTGTGGAAAGGAGGGAATGAGCAGCACTGGCCAGGCAGTTGAGAAATCAAGTCAGAAGAGAGTGGTAAGAGCACACAACACATCCAAGGACGCGGAGATCACAGACGACCTCAGCAGGAGACGGGAGTGTGGACTGGAGTGGGAAAGGGCCAAGCCGGGGCCAGCGGAGCATGTATGGGTTGTCTTTTACCAGTGGCAGCAGAGGGTGAGGCTCTGCAGACGGGCACAGTCAGGCTCATGTCTGGCTGCTCCCATTGACCTATGAGATTGAAGGCAAATACTGAATTTCTCTAGAGCTCCATTTTCTCGTTTGTACAAGGAGAGAAATAACCTACCTACGGGGCTGTTGGGAGACTTAAGAAACACAAATCACTTCGCCCAGTGCCTGACGCGTAGTAGCTGTTCAATAAATGCTAGTCTTTTATTGACGTCCACGCTCTCTTAACCAATTTATTTGTTGAGGATCTACGTGTCAGGCATTGCATTAGACGCTGGGACAGAATGATCAACCACGACAAAAACTAATTACCCACCCTCACGGAAATAAACACACAGTTTCACCATGAAATGCTTTCCGTTAAATGGTGGTACATGCTAAGGAGAAAAAGGAAAAGGAGCTAGGGCAGGGGTCTAGAACACAATTTTCAAAAGTCTGTCAAGAGACGCTTCATAGAAGGGCGCCTGGATGGCTTAGTCGGTTAAGCATCCAACTTCAGCTCAGGCCATGATCTCATGGTTCATGCGTTCAAGCCCGTGTCGGGCTCTGTGCTGGCAGCTCGGAGCCTGGAGCCTGCTTTGGATTCTGTGTCTCCCTCTCTCTCTGCCCCTCCCCCAGTTGTGCTCTGTATCTCTCTCTCTCTCTAAAATAAATAAACATAAAACAATTAAAAAAGTAAAAGAGGCTCCATGGAGACAGTGACACTTGAGCAAAAGCCTTGAGAAAATGAAGAAAGCAATGTGGTGTCTTAAGGAAGAGCATTTCAGGTTGAAGGAACTGAAGGCGCAAATGTCCTGGGGTAGGCCCCTGCCTGACATGGTAAGAAAGGAGCATCGAGGTGGGGGCTGGTGTGGCTGGGGCTGGGGCTTGTTAAGTTGGTGGGGGGGGGGGGGAGGGAAGAGAGCAGGAAATGAAGTCAGGGGCCGGGACAGGGGTGGCTATGATGCGCTCTTTCGGCCATAATAAGGTCTCTGGGGGGTGGGTTGTGCAGGAGACAGAGGAGTCAAGGGCAGCCTCAGAGCCTTTGGCCAGAGCAAATGGAAGGAGGGGGCTGCCATTTCCTGAGGTGGGAAGAGTGGGAGCGGCCGGTGAGGGAGAAGGGCAAGGGCGCATACAAATGGGGGTGCTTGCCGGGTGGGGGGATATCCGAGTCTGACACCGAAAGGAGAGGGCAGGCTGGAGAAGCTGTCAGCTTTGACACGGTTTTAAGAGATCAACGGGAAAGCCGAAGAGGTCTGAGGACTGAGCTCTGGGGCTGCCGAATGTTGAGAATCCACCTGCTGCTACCCTCACTGTTCCGCTCGGTAACAGGTGCACGGGCTGCATGGAAGGTTCTGGCCACGGCCGAGGTGCATCGAACCGCACACGCAAACGTCACACACGTGAGGGCTGCACGGCACAGGTGCGTGGCAGACTTCCGTCTCCTTCAGGGGACGCCCGCGTTTGTCACATGCCCCGTGTACTAAGCTGTCGAGCAGACCGCCAGTCAGCTGGGCCACAGGAAGTAGAGGCCAGAGGTGGCTGGTGAGCAAAGGGACAATTCATAACCCCGTTCGCTACTCTTCCACCAAACACTTAACGGATGAGACTCCCGGAGAGTTTTGCTGTACTATTTGCCAACGAGAAACACAGAAAATCGTAACTCCTTGTGTTTTCTTCCTGTCCTTACATGATTTCATTAGCGTATAAAGGATTGGTATTCCTCTTTGTTCCAGCGCACGTGCGGATGTGCTTTCTGTCCACTGCTTCCTAAATGGCTGAGCTGGCTCCGGGCAGAGTAGGATTTGGCCATGACTGAGGAAGCTGAGCGGCAGACGGTACAGAAGAGCTCCCTGCATCTAGAAACGCATTGCCCACAGGGCCGTCTTGTCCAGGAGCGGATGCCACGCTAACTGTGGCCCTGCTGACATCCGCATTCATGGCACGGCAGCGTGCTAGCTGGAGAGGCGGTGACCGTGGCCAAGGCCTCCTTAGAGGTCGTGCTTAGAGGGCCTGAAACGCCTGCCATCTGCAGAGCCAAGAAAGAGAACCACGGATGCTGTTGAAGAGCCTCTGGCTGAATTAAACAGCTCTTCTTTATCTGTCCTCCCTTCCTGTCCCTATTTAAAATATTATGAGTGCGACACATTACAGGGCTCTGATTCGGAACACAACACAGAAAATGCCAGCTCTTGGGTCAGGTTTCAGAGTTATAAAGAGGAAGGTAAAGAGGATGTTCAATCTCTCTGTCTTAGAAATAGTCGATTTTAGTTAAAAATGAGAAGCCCAGGGGCACCAGGGTGGCTCAGTCGGTTAAATGTCTGACTTCAGCTCAGGTCATGATCTTGCGGTCCGTGAGTTCGAGCCCCGCATGGGGCTCTGTGCTGACAGCTCAGAGCCTGGAACCTGCTTCCGATTCTGTGTCTCCCTTACTCTGCCCCTCCCCCACTCACACTCTATCTTTCTGTCTCTCTGTCTCTCCCTCAAAAATAAACACACATTAAAAAAATTTTTTTTTTAAATGAGAAGCCTAGTCATCTTTAGCAGTGACCTAAAGAATGCCAGGTTATTTTCCCTCCGTAGACTCTCATACTCCGAGCATATATAATTATATGACTAGTCCGCTCTACTGTTTGCATTGTCTGTTTTATGCCAGAATGATTTTCACTTAAAAACCCATCAAGGAGGATGCCAGAAAGATATTTAAGAAACAGACAAATTCATTAACAGCCCTTGTTAGGTGAGCGGGCTACCAAGAAACTCTTAAAATAATACGATGGAGAAAAGAGGTTGGCGGGTATGTGGAGAATGCCCTCCAGCCTGGCACCTGGGAGGCACTCGGTCAATGCCGAATGAAGAAAGAACTCTGGGAGAGGAAGAAGCAATTCGAGTTGCTATTCTAGTCTCTCACATAAGATGGGAATAAAGCTGAACAGAATCATTCATGGAATTTAATAAAGAAAGCCTCCCCAAGAGGAAAATCCGAAGTTCTCCTCTCATTACCGAATTTCTCAGATTCTCAGTGGATCTAAATTTAAACTCACAGGAAGCAGACCCTTTGCCAAAAGGTGCCAAATGTAACAGACGCTACGGACTTTGCTGATCCTGTCTTCCACGCCATGAAGGGCCTCAAAGAATTTGAAAAGCACAAAATAGAAAAAAGTGTATCATTTTCTTTTCTGTAAACCTATCCAGCTATTAAAAGCCAAGAAGGAAAATGTGATGGTTAATGGCAACTGGGCAACTACATTTGCAAAGTTTTAACAAGTCGCTTTGGGGAGGTAGGAACTTGCCGGGGTGTCGGGTTATCGGGGAGAGAAAGGGGCAGAGAATGACTTACCTGCCCAGATCGGTTGAATGTGTACCAGAAAGATCCAATGGGTTTTTTTTTTTCCACCACAGAGCTGCCATTTACTGAGAGTCCACAATCCTAACCCATCCTTAACCCTGACATACCTTGTATCTTTGAATGGTTTACGAGCTACTGACCTTGGTAATTTACAAATGACATATGTAACAATGTCAGTGATACCTCTGTAGGAGAAAGTTGGAGAAAAGGCAGTGAGGAGGCTTTATGGTAAGAAGCCCCAAATCTCCAAAAGATCCTCGCTGGAAGATAAACAATTTGGTGAGCTATTCGGGGCCCAGCAACATAACTGGCCAGGAGTCCCGCAGAATCCAGTTCATGGGGTGAAAGGAAGAGACCACAGGAGGGTCTAAAAGTGTCTGAGTGGTATGGAGCTGATAATCTGTTAAGATCAAGGGGCGCCTGGGTGGCTCAATCAGGTAAGTGTCTGACGCTTGGTTTTAGCTCAGGTCACGATCTGCCGGTTCGTGGGTTCAAACCCCGCATGGGGCTCTGTGCTGGTGGTGCGGAACCTGCTTGGGATTCTCTCTCTTTCCCTCTCTCTCTGCCCCTCCGCTGCTCATGCTCTCTCTCTCAAAATAAATAAACTTAAAAAAAAATCAATAAAACTAAGCTTCTTCCTAGGACTCAACTACTGAGTTGAGGAAAAACTTTTGAGAGCAAAATCCACCTTGAGCGAGGTCAAAGAAAAGCGAGGGGACAGATGAAAGGATACAAGTGGAGGGAAGCCAAGGAGACCGCTAAGAATGTACGAACCTTATTTTGTCATTTCACGGGAACAACAGAAGAGGGAGCTCTAGAGCTGAGTAGCTAGAAAAGCTTTTCTGGCCCATCCCTTGCCCCTAAATTCAGGGACATTCATTCACTTAAGAATGAGCGCCAAATAGCATCGTGGTCAAATCCAATGCACAGTTATTATGAGAAAAAGAAAAGGAATAAAAATCAGAGTAACCTGCTTCCCACAGAGACATGCCCCCAAACAGATGAAATCTTCAAATTAATACTTCAAAAGAACTAAAAGAAACTTGAGAAAACAAAACAAGTTAACAAGGGAACACAAATCTAATCAAAAACTCAGAAATGGAGTGATTGGGGAAAAGTAGTATTTGGATACAAGGGCAATAGAACCAAGGAAGTACTTAAGTAAAAGAAAAAAAATAATTTAGAAATAAAGACTAAACAAGAAGAAACATAAGAGGGAACACACACAACAGAGAATGCCCAAGAAGTATTAGAACATGGAAAGAGGGGCTCCTGGGTGGCTCAGTCGGTTAAATATCTGACTCTTGATTTCGGCTCAGGTCATGATCTCAGGGTTCGTGAGTTTGAGCCCCACATCAAGCTCTGTGCTGACAGCATGAAGCCTGCTTGGGATCCTCTCTCTCTCTCTCTCTCTCTCTCTCTCTCTCTCTCTCTCTCCCTCTCTCTCTCTCTCTGCCTCTCCCCCACTCATGCTGTCTCTCTCTCAAAAAAATAAATAAACTTTGAAAAAAATTAAAAAGAAGCACCTGGAAAGAAAAAAGAGTCTGGGACATCAAAAAGAAACAAAGAAAAAGATAGAAAGGATTCAAGACAAAGCCTCTGAAATAGAAGATGGGCAAAGAAAATCAAACCTAACATTCCAGTAGGAGTCTTCAAAAGCAAAGCCAAGTGATAAAACAGACAAATACTTAAAACTGTAACTCAAGAGGACTTTCCAGAAGTAGAAAAAGATTTGAAACTATATATTTAGAGGACACACCATGGAAAAACTGACCTAGAAAAAAGATCCCAAAAAAAATCCTTTGGATAATCGATAATTGAGGCAAAATGACCAAGTCATTCACTCGTCACAGACAGAAAATTAGAGTCAACCGACTTTTCAAGAGTCAGGCTTTACGGTAGAAGTTCAGAGAGTGACATTCCGGAAAGGCAACCTAGCCAAGGATTTTACACCCAGCCAAAATGACCTTCAAGTCGACAGCAATCTGTTATGAATCTGTAAAGGCCTAGGGAGGAGTTATTATTCCCAAAGTCCTTCCTTAATTATCCATGAGGGAGAAGGTGCAGACAATCAGAGTGGCTGGAAAGGCATGGATGTAAGGATGGGTGAGCATTAAACACATGATCAGCTATGGGTCTATTTCTCAAAGATGACCAAGGAGGACAGTACTGTTATATATATATAACAATATACAATATAGAGTATGGTTATCTACTCTGACCATGTAGGCAGTATAATGATTTAAAAAAAAAACACATGGGGGACCGTGCGAAAGAGAACGAGCTCACGGACACAGATCTAAGTGGGAGTAGAGCACAGCACTTCAAATCAAACCACAGAAAGAGGAGGGAAGAGGAAAGAAAGGGCTACTAGAAATTTCAATATCACTCATAGCAGGGAACCAAAAGGTAATACCTAAAAAAAAGAGTGTAGTTGATTAAGGGTATTATATTAAGGAATTTATAAATATGTTCATTGAGGCAAAAAATATAAAAACCTACCTGAATAATATAATTGCTTATACTGAAAAAATGAAGGATATATAAAAAATAGTGATGCATAGAGAAAAGAGAAAATAGAGTGAAAGGGACAGGAATGTGTAACAGACTTCAGTGACCTCACCTGCTTTTGTGGCTTTGATTTTTAGGAAAATTTAAATATTTTCTCACACTTATTGAACAAAAATAATTTTCTCAATGTCTCCTTTAAAAGTCTCAGATAGGGGTGCCTGGGTGGCTCAGTCCATCGAACACCTAACTTCGGCTCGGGTCACGGTCTTGTGATTCGTGGGTTTGAGCCCCGCATCGGGGTCTCTGCTGAGCCCACTTTGAATCCTCTGTCCCCCCCTCTCTCTCTGCCCCTTCCCTGCTCATGTTCTCTCTCTCTCAAAATAAATTAATTAAAAAAATTTTTTTTAAAGTCTCAGATAAAATTAAGTCAGTGGATGTAAATGTATATCCAGTTACAAACACACGAAGAGGAACTAATCCAAGTGATGCGAACACATTATACGTAACTGCTTATCCCCCACTCGCTGGACTAAAAGCTAAATCAAAACCAAACAAACAAAAAAAAGTTACAAGTTAAAAGCGACCATATTGGTGGGTGGGAGGGTCGCGGGTATTTTTATTTGGAAATAGTAGTGAGTGTAGTGGAAGACAAAGTAGGTGAGTGAATTATGTCCGGGTGATTGAGAATCGCTATTTGTAGCTTAAGAGAAAGGAAACTGATGTAAGATGAATGAGGTTAAGAAAAGCCTCATGGTACATCAGCGGAAACTCATGATGTATTTTATTTTAGAAAATACACACAGACCCCATAATACATATACACAAACACATACACATACACATGAAAGAAGTTTCCTACCTCTCTGTGCCCACTGACAAAACCCAGATGCAATGACTAGCCCTGTAGCCCAGACCGTGGTCTCCAAATACCATTTCTCACTGAAAGGAACCAGGTTTTCCTTGGAAAAGAAGCTGATCTCAGGCTTGGGGCAGGAATGTACAGGATGAGCCTGCAGCATCCTGTCATATCAGAAAAGCAAGGAAACTATCAAACACAGCTAGGACTATATTACCAGGACTCAGCAGTGAAACTGAGTAGGTTTTCAATCAATGGTCAAATATTAGGGCATTTGAGTAACAATAACGGTAATAATAACTATGATGACTGAAACACACCAGGTATGTTTAAAGCCCTATGTTCACAGCAGTAATACTTCTAGGAAATGGTGACTTGGGAGGACATCACGAAGAAAAATTATTTTGCAAACTGGTAAAGAAAGGGAAAGAATCAAGTATTAGTCTGGCCTTTTATACAGAACCTGGAGCACTGAGAAAACACATAGTAGGCAGATGAGGGGAAGTTTCTCTTCGTGAACAATGATTCCTTCTAAGACGTGAACAGAGAATAACAGAGTTAGACTATGACCACTTGCCATCTCTAATAAACTTATGAATGTGGACAAAGATCTCCATCTCCTGATGGAAATACACCACACAATGCCAGCTATGAAGTTGTCAGGCAAAGCAAAGCAAACAATGCCTCTAGAACTTCCTAGCAATTCCTAGGAAATGCCAGAGACAGAGGAACATGTTTAACAACACCACAGGGATGCACTCATCAAAATCCAGATGGTGGGAAACTCTACTGAACAAATGGTCTGCTTTCCTCAACAGAAAACATGGCAACATGAAAAAAGATGGGAGCTGAAACCAATAGTTTAAAAGAGCCTTAAGAGACAGAAATATTATTTATATCTGGATTCAAGTAAACTGTAAAAGAAAAAAAACCCCATAAAACACAGAAACCCTGCACCAACATAACAGAAACCTATATTTATAAGACAACTAAAGAAATATAAACACTGACTGGATATTAGATGATGTTAAGGAATCGCTGTGATGATGCTATTGTGGTTTTGTATAAAAGAAAGAACCCAATTGTTTATATAGATGCTAAAATACTGGGGCACCCGGGTGGCTCACTCGTTTAAGTGTCCCACTTTGGCGCAGGTCATGATCTCGCTGTTCATGGGTTCGAGCCGCGCGTCAGGCTCTGTGCGGACAGCTCAGAGCCTGGACCCTGCTTCGGATTCTGTGTCTCCCTCTCTCTCTGCACCTCCCCCACTCACACCCTGTCTCTGTCTCTCAAAAATAAACATTAAAAAATACTAAAATATTTATGATGTTTGGAATTTGCCTCAAAATAATCTAGATGCAGGGATGGTGTAGATGAAACTATATTCGTAGCTGCTGAAGGTAAGTGATGAGGGCATGGGAATTCATTTGACCATTTCTCTACTTTTGGACACGTTTGATATTTTCTATAATACAGCGTTAACGTGCCTTCAGGAAGTCGGCAGCGTTTCTCAAACGTGGTTTTCCGCAGCTGTCCCTTGGAGTATTTACTAAAGTCACATTTCCTACATCCGTCTACTTGGGGGTGCTTAATAAAATTAAAAGTATGCCCAACCCTAGATTTCTGAATCAGAACACCTGGGAGTAAAGCCCAGAAAACCGTATTTTAAATACACTATGTGGTCATCTGTGCATTGCATTTTGCCTTTAAGTATTTGCATAAAATAAATTACTACAGTTTTCAAAGGGTGTTAAATAATAGTTATTATTACCCTTAGATTGGACAACAGTACAATCTAAAAATGATTTTTCCTACTAAAAGAACCTTAGAGTAACCGAAAATATCCTTCACACACTATTGTTTAATTTCAGTAAAATGTTTTCTCTCTGTGTCATATGTCAACAGACAAGTGACTTGAAAAATGTTATTATGAGAGTAGGGCAATAGATCATGCTTTCTAATGTCTGCTCAGCATTTGGGGTTAATAAACTAGAGGAAAGAGCTCAATGTAACTTGGACAAAGTCACAAAAATATGCCTTTTTTATGGAAACCAAGCCAAGGGACAAAAGATAAGCAAAATCTTTATTAAAAAAAAAAACCAGTAAGTGATCCTGAACCCAGTTACCACGTCATTCAAGAACTATCCCTAGAATCACAAGACCTATTTTCCAAAAAGAGGGTTCTTTATCCTTGACACAAAGTACACGCTTCTTTCCGATAATGGCACTTCTCACTAGAAGCTGGCGGTTTGTTGAATGACTGTGTCTCTTCGGTAAGCAAACAGCTTGCCAGGATGATGAACAATGAAAACTAGACCTCAGTGGCAAAGGTACTGCTAAAGAACACAGGAGCAGAAAGGGACAGAGTCAGCACTCAGTAAGCACTCAGTAACTAGCACTGAGGTGCTAGTTAGAGTCTTAGAAGCTCTGTATAGGATTTCTATTTTAAGTCTTACTGAAGCATCTAGCTTTTACACTTGTTTCAAAACCCCAAGCATTCTACCAAGCGGCTTCGGAGCACATGCATTTTATTTATAAATTGTATTTCTCACTATTTAGTAACTATAATTAAGAAAAAAAAGCACTCCACACCTTGTACAGTAGGATATTACTTCATGCAGGAGTTAGCTTCTAACATTCTTACCCAGCACAAAGTGTGTGGGGTTTAAATTATCTCTGAGGTATATATATACATACATATATATATATATATATATACATACACACACACACACACACACACACACACATATATATATATATATATATATATATATATATATATATATACATATATATGAGAGGGAGAGAGAGAGAGACTCCCAAGCAGGATCCACGCTCAGTACAGAGCCCAATGCAGAGCTCGATCCCACAACCCTGGGATCATGACATGAGCTGAAACCAGGAGTCGGATGCTCAATCGACTGAGCCACCCAGGCACCCCTATCCGTGAGGTTTTAAGGTGTAAATCAGATCCTAGTGGTCTTCTACTCAAACCTTCCAGAGGCTTCCAACCACGTTCATGGTGAAATCTACAGTCCTGGTCCTCGTCAAGGCTTAGAACGCCTTATAGGATCTGATCCCAACTACGTGATACCCCTCACCCACTCACCCATGCCTCCCCCAACACACACAAATTTATTTCCTGCCTATCTCCTTCCTTTGTTCTGCTCTGACATACCAGCTTCCCTGTTCTTTTTTTATGGGTCAGACACAACCCTGTTCCTACCTAGAGCACTTCTCCTCTGGCAAACCACAAAATGTGTCCCCTTCATTCAGGTCTCTGCTCATACGTCTCTCTCTGATCACCCTAAGAGAGCAGCCTCCCTCTGTCTCTTCTTATCTAACTGTACATTTTCTCCAGAGCCTTCTTCACAGCAGACACTATATCATGCATTTCTTGTTTGCTTAATGTTTGTCTTTACCCTAGAGTGATAATTCTGGAAGGCAGGAGTTGTGCTCACTGCTCCAACCCAGCATCCATACAGTCCTTGCACAGAGAAGCCACTCAATAAGGATTAATGTGTGAATAGATGTCCCCTGTATTGCCCACCACGAACAGTAGAAAAGGTTCTTTTTTATACCGCCCTGTCCCCTAATTGTCATGAACAGTCAAGTTTGAAAACCACTGGGCTAGACTAAGGCACAAGAGGAAATCTACAACAGATGTGTGTGTAGGCATCCAAACCATCCAAACCACTTTGACAACCCAACTGGAGAGGAATCTAAAGTGTTCTTGCTGGTGTGCAGTGTTTCCTTAATTCCATCTTGATAGTAAGTCTATCTTCAATATTTACTAGATTTTGTTGTGCAGATTAAAGGAGACAATAGTAGAGTTCTCCAGAATGAGACTCTCAGTCACCCTGGTAGTTAACACGAAACTTCCATTATGACATGGTGGAGATGACTAACTGGCTGACGGGTGCAGCCATGTTTGTTGAGATCCCAAAGCAAAGCTTCTCCTGTCACCTCAACGCATATATTTGCCACCCTTTAAGTAGAAACACTGCAACCTGCCCTCCTTTTTTCCCTTTTTATTTTTAGCACATAAACTTAAGGGCTTCCTATGTCCACTCACATGGAATTTCACCAGTAAGCACCCTAATATAGCATGAGTGCCTCATACTCAATTACTGGCTCAGGCCAGACAACACAGCCCGGGTTCTTGTCCTTGGTGGATTTTGGCATGTAACAATACGTCAGCAAGCATATCGCGTAAAACGGTGCAGCGAAGTGATTTATTGGCAATGAGGTGTCAAAGGTAACATGCATACGGCGGGCCAATTGTCGGTGATGAAATCCCAAGTCAGAGGGCACTCGCCATGAAAAACAAGGTAAATCTGTGGCTTCTGAAACTGAATAGACATTGAAGAGCATCTCATTAATGTTATAATTTGAAAAGTGTTTTCCGTCTCTAATGGAAAATTTCAGAGTGGCCAAGGAAGCTATCATTGGTTCCCCACATTGCAAGCTTACCAATTACAGAATGCAAATTGTTTCATAGTGTTAATGGCTTCAACTTTAAAAGGAGCCATTTCTACTCTTCCTTTTGTGTTAAGTGAATATGTCTTAAATAAGTTTAAGTGAAAAAAATATCCCGAGATTGCAAGGTATCTGTTTGAAAAAAACACCCTAAAATACACTGTTCTTATTTGCAACTCCTTAGTTTAGGGAACCAGGATTTCTCAGTAACGTGCAACAATATTAAAAAAGAAAAAAACAAACTACTCCCAACAAAAGGGGATAAATTGGAAACTGAGCTTAGAGAAGCCTGCAGCTGTCATCTGTAACACTGATTTCAAATTTCTGTGTTCATCACAAAGCCTCATTGTTCTTTCTTCTTGGTTTTAGAAGTCAGCATTATACATTGAGATCTAACAAACATTATACTACCAACATTTTGCCTTAGCAGTTTTATATATTGAGGTTTCACGCAACATTGTGTTTGAGAAAGAAGCTGATACTAAAAATATTTATAAATCATCAAGTAAAGGCAAAGAATGATATCTGAACCTGGGGGTGATTGTCGCGACGGCTATGTCGTGCCTCAATGCAGGAAAGAAGAACAAAAGAAGAAAAATGAGTTCTTATGGAACTTTTCCTCCACATGATAGCAAACACTTGGATATAAGTCGTGTATCGAACCATGCCGTCTTCAGGTTTGGAGTTGAGTAGGCAAAGCGCTGGGGCAATCGGTGATGTGACATGTGTTTACCCACGTGGATAGGTTCCCAGGGAGTAGAAGAGTGGGGGTAGAAATCATTTCATCTGCCAGTGATTAAGCGGTTCCTGCCATCTCCTTTCCCCATCGAGTGCTCTCTGATTCAAGGGAGGGAATGTGCTGTGGTGGAGAGGACATGGGTTATTACTCTGAGAGACTCAGGGTCAAAGCCAGTACATTTATTATTAGCAGGGTAGCTCTGAGCTGAGTCACTTCCGTTTTGTTGAGCCCCTTTTATGTGCAACACAGAGATGGCAATACTCACCCAAGAGTTTGTCGAGATGCCTTTGCATTTCATAAAAAAATCATACACACAAGTCATCTAGCCCCTTGCTAAGTATTCAGTGAACAGCTTCTGACCTCTTCTTGGGACCTGGTAGAAATGCTGACTAGGCTGCTCCAGCCACAGGGATCAAATTTCTATCTTGGGAACGAACTTCTCAGGTGAGGGATACAGCGAACACCATTCCTAAGCATCATGAGAGGCCCTTCCAGGAATCCAGCCATGGGTCCCACTGCAGTGGTCATCTGCGACTGCGACTGTGACTGTGACCTCAGTCACCTGATCCAAGAGACAAAGAGATCCGGGAGGTGAGAGAGCAGGGGCTTCAGAATGGCACATTCCCGCAAGGCCAAGGAACAAGGCCATGCAGAACAAGATGGCAGCTCCGCAATGATTACAAGTCATGCATCAAAGGGCCACGGAGAATTTTGCTTTTGCTTAAATCAGAGTCAGTCTTCTCTAAGCATTAACTGAGAGCACCTTCTCTTCACATTTACAAGCAAGCGTTTGCCACTTCAGCTGTACAAATTATATAGGATTGAAAATAGTATAGTTGAGAGAAACGCGGAGTTTGCAATTAGAGTTCTTTATTTTCCCCCTTCTCAGAGCAAACGGGAACAAAGTGAACTGAAACATGGTTGTTTAAAAGGTTAAAAGGTTGTCATCCCCCCCCCCCACCATGTCCTATCTTTAGACTTGCTTTCTCTGCCTTTCTAAGATACCAAAGGTATGTGTCCTCTACCACTACAAGATGCTGTGAGCACAACACAGGCACACAGGTGGCTGTGTCCCTCAGCATCATGGGCACAGTCCTCCACGCAGGGGACCAAACATCAAGCCACTCACAGATTCTCTTTCCTTCTCTGTACAAGTCACGAGCTTGTAATATGGCTAATGGGTAAGACAGACGCTTACTAGAGCGAGGAGAATCCGCAAACAGCATTCAATTAGATCCACAGAGAGGCGGCTTGGCCTTTGGTGGAAGAGAAGCATGATGTTAAGACTGGGAGCTTCCTGAGGCCAAGAATTATATTTCCTTCTCCTGGCACAGGGCCTGCTGCTGGCATTCAGTAAATATTTAGGGAATCAATAAACTCAGGGTATGATCATGTGATGCCCAGATACAGTTGAGAATCCATAACTGCTCATGAATGGTATCTTATCAGAAAATAAACCTCTCCAGTCATAGAGAGTATAAAATGAAATTCCAGGGGGACACCTGAGTGGTTCAGTTGGTTGAGTTTCCGACTTTGGCTCAGGTCACGATCTTGTAGTTCATGGGTTCGAGCCCCGTGTCGGGCTCTATACTGACAGCTTGGAGCCTGGAGCCTGCTTCAGATTCTGTCTCCTTCTCTCTCTGCCCCTCCTCTGCTCATGCTCAGTCTCTTTCTGTCTCTCAAAAAGAAACACATTACAAAAAGATGAAATCCCGGCTGACAAAATGGGAAAGATTTAGAGGTATCTATCTCGTGTCCCAATGACTGTGGATCAGTCTTCAGAGGAAAAATGGATCTTTCGTGAAAAAAAAAAAAAAAAAAAAAAAAAAAAAAAAAAAAAAAAAAAAAAAAGCAGTAGGAGGGTAGTTTCTGAAAACTCATTTGTGAATCAAAACGAGAATAGACCAAGCGACTTAACATTCAGATAAAAGAGTAAAAAAGAAGAGATATTGCTGACTTCTTTCCCTCTCACTGGTGTGAAATTTTAAAGGCATACTTTGCTGTCAAATGGATGACATCAAATGAATTTAAAGTATCTATATAAACCTGCCTGTTCATCCCTCTTGTTCTCATAGTACATCATCCGTTCTCATCTCATTTCACCTCACCAAGTTTTACAACAGCATGCACATTTATGCTTTTACCACTTTATCTTTCGAAAATGTTACACACAATTAATTCACATTAAAACTCCACTACTAATTCAGCACCTCAAGATACGGAGTTTAAAGATTCTCGCTAGAGTTTAGCGCAAGCCTACTTTTCGCTGGCTGCCTTTTTTTTTTTTTTTTTCTTTTTAAGGTTTAGGAATGTTTACCTCATTTAGGCGCCTTTAAATTTACTTTATCGCCATCATTTGCATCAAATAACATACTGACTGGGAGTAATCTAGTCTTTAAGGTGAATCTAGATGAAACTTTATCACGTTTGGTGCAGAAGAAAGTCTTTGAGGTTTGAAGTCAGAACATTAAAGCGTCTGGGTTCAAGGCCTGTCTCTGCCACGTGCCGTTTGTGCAATCTTACACGACTGTGTCGCTTCTCTGAGCGTCACTTAGATTGTTTATTCAAATGAGGCTGAAAGGAAGGACTGGTCTAAGCAGCGCTCTGGGGGTTACATCAGCGCAAGGCAGTAAGTAAGCTTTATGAACTGTATACGAATTACATCACTTTGGTCATCACCATCGTCCTCATCATAATCGTCATCCTCATTATCACCATCACCTGGACTTAAAAATAACTCAAAGGGGAGAGGGTGAGAAGGAACCAAAAGGAGCCCCTACTCTGTACCCTGCATCATGGGATAGCCAGTACGCACGTCACATCACGGCGGGTCGCAGCAGGGGCCCCGTTACCTACACACAAATTTATTTCTGTTGTATAGAAGCAAATCATATTTCCAACTCTAGAAACTGAGGCCCAGGGAAGATTAAGTAACATGCTCAATGAATTTAGAATTCTGGTATGTTTCATGAATTAAACGGATAACTACTTATCGAACACTGTTTCAGGTGTATAGATAGAACAGTGAGCTAAGCAGACGGTGGACAACGAACTGGGTTCTTTTGTATTCCAGATCACTATTTTCCCCACTCCATGTTCTATCAATACATCCTGGCTCCCTCTCTTCTCTCCTCCCTCTGCCCAGGGCTCTGGAGTGTCAGGGTTCAAGGCAGCCCAAGGGCTAAGGTGATCAACACTCTGACATACAGGTAGCCTATTTGTGATACACTGGCTTGAGAAGCTCTGCATTATCTGTTCTGTAGTCTAGAAATGTCTAGAAATGTCTAGAAATGTCACTCATGTGTATTGATTTCCTCCCATGTTTAATTATTATTGCATTTATGTTATATGCAATTCCCACTATTATATGCAAATCAGCTTATACTCTTTTATTGCCATAGATTTAATGTTTTTATCAGGTCAGCAAGATGAAGTTAAAATGACTTTTGTAGTCGGTAGGTAAAACCAAACAGGCATCAAAACAACATTTTAAAAATATGCTTTTAAATCACAGCAGAGAGTGAAACTTACAAATTAAAGCAAAGAAACCAAGGAATTAATTTTTTTAACTTTTTTTTAATGTTTGGGTTTTTTTTTTTTTTTTTTTGAGAGCGAGAGACAGAGTGCCAGCAGGAGAGGGGCAGAGAGAGAGGGGAACACTGGATGCGAAGCAGGCTCCAGGCTCTGAGCTGTCAGCACAGAGCCCGATGTAGGGCTGGAATTCACAGAACTGCGAGATCATGACCTGAGCCAAAGTCAGATGTTTAACCGACTGAGCCACCCAGGTGCCCCAAAACCAAGGAATTTCTTAAACTTACCCCCAGTTCAGATTCAGAACTGGACCTAAATGCTGTGATCTATGTTATGCAAACTACCATCTTGTACATTGTTGACTCTTGCCCTTGTCTTGACTATTACAAGAAATAAGCAGCCTGGATACATAAAAAAGTAGATTTCAGGAGGACTCAGAAATGAACATCACTGCTGTGTATGGCAAAAATACGTATGACAGTCAGCGGGGGAAGAGAGGATGTGCGAGATGGGTCCTAAGTTGGTGAAAAACAGATCTGAGGCCAAGAAAACATGTGGCGGGTACTGAGCTGGGAAGACTGCATTAACTGGGCATGTACTGTGTGGAGAAGGCCCTGGGAGGCAGATGGGTTTACCAAGGAAGAAGAACCTGCCTTCAAGTAGCACAAAGACCAACTTGTCATAGATATATAGATACAGATATAGATATAGATGATATGATATATGTATATCATATCTATCTATCTATCTGATAACGGCAACAATAGAGCTATTAAAAAACTTCACTACTAGAAAACAAACAATCCAATTAAAAAATAAGCAAATGATCTGAACAGATACCTCACTAAAGAAGACCCATGGATGGGAAATAAACATATGAAAAGATGCTCCCCACATCACAGGGCATCAGAAAGTCTAAAATTAAAACAACAACAAAACACCACTACACGCCTATTAGAAGGGCCAAAATCCAGACCGACAATGACAAATGCTGGCGAACATGTGGAGTAACAGGAACTCTCACGCGTTGCTGGTGGGAACGCAAAGCGGTACAATTTGGCAGATTCGCACAAAATGAAACATAATTTTACTATACGGTTCAGCAATCACACTCCTTGGTCTTCACTCAAAGGAGGTGAAACGTATGTCCACACAAAAATCTGCTCTTGAATGTTTATAGAAGCTTCATCCATAACTGCCAAAGCTTGGAAGCAACCAAGATGTCCTTCGGTAGATGAATGGATAAATAAATCATGGTACTTCCATGCGATGGAATATTATTCAGTAATAAGATGAAACAAGCTACCAAGCTATGAAAAGACACGGGGGAATCTTAAATGCGTATTACTAAGTGAAAGAAGCCAATCTGAAAAGGCCACATACTGTAGAAGTCCAACTACATGACATTCTGGAAAAGGCAAAACTAAGGTAACAGTACAAAGATCAGGGCTTCGGGGGTTGGGAGGCAGGGATGAAGAGATGGCACACAGGGGATCTTCAGGGCTGGGAAACTATTCTGCACGATATCTTAGTGCTGGATATGCATCATCACACCTCTGTCAAAACGCATGGAACATACCCCAGAAAAGAGTGGACCATGCTGTAAACTAGGGACTTCAGTTAAAAATAATATATCAATATTGGTTCATACAAATGCATCATTCTACTGCAAGGTGTTAATAACAAGGGACACTTTGTGCGGGAAGGAGGCAGGGAATGTGGGAAATCTCTGTGCTTTCCAATCAATTTTTCTACAAGCCCCAAACGGCTCTGAAGAAATAGAGTCTGTAAATTAAAACATTTAAAAAACAAAACAATGGGGCGCCTGGGTGGCTCAGTCGGTTAAGCATCTGACTTCGGCTCAGGTCATGATCTCGCAGTCCGTGGGTTCAAGCCCCGTGTCGGGCTCTGTGCTGACAGCTCAGAGCCTGGAGCCTGTTTCAGATCCTGCATCTCCCTCTTTCTCTGACCCTCCCCTGTTCATGCTCTCTCTCTCTCTCTCTGTCTCAAAAATAAATAAATCTTTAAAAAAAAAAAATTTAAAAAAAATTAAAAAAACAAAACAAAACAAGATAAACAAAACAAAACAAACAAAAAACAATATCCTTCCAGATATTGCCTAGAGCCAAGTGAAATTAACCAGAGAAGACGCCATCAAGACGCCATCTAGACGACTCTGAGCCATGGTTTGAAGGACCAGAAGTGACTGGTCTATGTGTCAAGAACTAGGAAGACAAGGAGTCAGGTGGGGGTGTCTGCATGGGTGGGGAGATGTCCTCAGAAGAGTAGTTGAGTAGCACAGGCTCTGTGCTGGACTGAGAGAGAAAGGTCACACAGTAAATAAATAAGGTCACAAGGAAAATTATTGGAGGTAAAGGCTGGAGGTGTTCAACTGCAATTCGGAGTTTAAAATGGAATCTGAAAGGCAAACAGGGTGACTCCAGACAACTGGGAAGGGCCATAATGGAATCAGTACAGTATTCAAGGAAGGGTCTCTGCTAGGTCCAGGCTACCTGGAAACACGAGAGACAGGGAGCCCCCGCCACACGTGAGGCCACCATCACCAGTCCAGTGGAAGGGAAACAGAAGATACTGAGGATCTAAGGGAAAGTGTAATTTCCAGGAAAAGACATGGTGAGCTGCGATAAAAAAATCAAGATGGAAAAGTAGTAATTTCTCAAAAGTCCCGACTGTGAGGAAGGAAGTCAAGAGTGTAACACTCTATCAAGTAAGGTTCCTACATCTCTTCTCACCGAGATTTCCCATCCGACTGCCAGAGGAGCAGAGCAAGATGTCTGTGATAAAGACAAGCATGAAAAAGAGAAAAACAGGGAGGAGAGAGGGGACGTACAGTTGGCTAAGTCAGAGGACGTGCCCTTTTCTATCCATGTCATAAAAATATTTTCCCATGCCATAAAAATGTTTTCAAGATCTGTATTTAGGGGTGTCTGGTGACTCATTTGGCTAAGCTTCTGACTCTTGATTTTGGCTCAGGTTATGACCTCATGGTTCGTGAGTTCGAGCCCCACATCGGACTCTGCTCTGTCAGCACAGAGGCTGCTTGAGATTCTCTCTCTCCCTCTCTCTCTCTGTCCTTCCCCTGCTTGAGCTCTCTTTCTCAAAATAAATAAATTTTTTAAAAAAGATCTGTATTCATTAATAAGGGAAGATTTTCATGACATATTATGAAGTCAAAAAAAGTTGCCAAAAATATATCAATGATCCTGTGAAGTATAATTCCAGTTTCTAAAGTTACACGTAGAGGAAAACCGTGGATCGCGAGTAACTTGTTCTGCGAGTGTTTTGCAAGACGAGCAACCACGTCTAATAAATATTAACTTGATAAACGAGCAATGTCTTGTAATATGAGTCGTACGTGATGCAGAACATTCCATGATCACAACTGAGCCAATGGTTCTTGAAATTCTCTTTGATATATGAGTGCTTTGGATTACAAGTGTGTGTTCAGAATGACTTATGCTCACAAACCAAGGTTTTACTGTATTTATTTGTGTGTATACAGAAAACAGTCTGTCAGAAAACAACCCCAAATGCTAACGGTGGTGAACGTCTATGGGTGACAACACCACGGCGGACTTTTTATGCTCCTGCTCTGAATTTTCCTAACTCCTCTTCGAGTGATTGCAAAGATTACTTGGGAAAGACTAATGTTTTCACTGAAAAGAGTTAACACTCTTTCCATCCCATCATTCAAGTTCCCAATAATGTTCTCCTTGTTAAGAGTCGAGTAGTCACCGCCTTACATGAAAGCTAACGCTTGCTTTAGATCGGCGGTACTGCTTCTCATGACATAAATTACATCAACAGCCACATCCTGATGCATAAGGGAAAAAAAGGAATAGAAATTCCAAGGACGTAAAGTCACAAAAAAGTAATGGCATGAGCAGCGAGCCCAGCAGCAAAGGAAAATGCCTTGGGGAGAGTTGAGACAGAGCCCCCCACACTCCTAGCATTTGTTTCCCTGACTCTGGAGGAGGTGTCTTGATTAGTCTATTTAAAAAGTTGTTATTGTAAAAAAAAATCCTAGCTAAAATTAACAGTAAAGTGCACAAGATACGCAGAAACACCCCATGATGCAAATTATTTATGAAGAGACTGTAGCAGCATGACCAGGAATTGGCATGACTCACAGTTACTCTACAACAGAGACGTGCTCCCCATCAACAAACCAGAGGGATGTGCGTTCCAGTCACCAATGTCGGATTTTCGGGTTTGTTCTGAGATATCCATCAAACTGTTGCTTTAAATCCTGAGCGGGGAGTGGTGGTCCTCGGGGTGGGGAGGGGGTGTACAGAAGAGGTGTCCCAGCGGCACTGTTTTTAAAGATAGATTAGATCTACCATTTTCCCTAAGCAGTTTCATCTCGAAATCTGTTACAGGAAGTACCTTTAATCAAAAGCCATCTGTTTCCAATACTCCCTTTCTATGGGCATAGATTCACAATAGCTATTTAACTGTAGTTCATTTTTTAGGCATATTGCTAGTATCTTTCCTGCAGCTTTCATTTCTGTTGTGATCAAACAGGAGTATGAGAAAGCCAGAAGACTTAGAACAGTTGGCTTTAACCTTTCTCACCTGCACTAACAGCCCTGTCCCAAAGTTTAATAGGAGAAGAAGGTGAACTATCGCCCTAAAAGAAGACTAAAGATTGTCTGAAGATCCCATGTATTCGTGTCTTTCCTGTTCCCTCTGAAACACGGATATGCTCTCGGTAAGATACTCGATTTCCGGTTCAACCTAGTGACCACCAAATAGTTTCACTCTGTTTACCTACCAAACGGGGAGTTGTAGCAATGGCAATCGTCACAGAATAACGGTGGCAATGACAATATAAATGAGGACAATCATTTGTCTTAATAGCCTTGATAGTAACATCCTTGAGAACTAATAAACTCTGAGGCTAGAACTTAAAGTAATAATTTAGGTTAGGACTAACAAATTAGTTTATAAGGCAATAACCGTTACCTTATAAGGGGGGAAGTACCACCTAATGGTTATCAGAATAACTTCTGTTTGCAAGGGAGTCGCCGAGGGATTAATGAACTGTCACTGAAACCAGGAAGCCAGTGGATGTTACCCCTGGGCCATGAGTTGCTAACATACATGGACGTACACAGTTACAAATCAACCCAGAGGAGCATATTAACCGAAGCAGTCAAACCTTCGTGCCCTTTCTGAGGGGACTGAGGTTAGCAACATGCTAAGTGGATGTATGCGTTTATAAGATGTATGTGACTGATGTCGGAAATACTGCAATTCAGAGCACCCAGAAGCTCCGTGCTACTTAAGAATGCATACCAAACGGTCCTTCAGCGGCAAGGGGGAAGCATAGTCCATTAGAAGTCACTTCTAGAAGGTAGAGGGGACATAGATGGCCATCTTGTTGTCTTACTTTTGAACAGAAGAACAGAAACTTACTTAGACTGATGCTTCTTCTGAGCAGAAGCACAAACAACTAGGTAGGTTGGTGATAGAAAACTACATGAGAGGTGGATCCTCGCTTCTAGACGAAGGCTTTGCACCTACAAGTGCAGGAAGGTTGATCTGAAGGTTTCTAAAATCTGCCAAACCTGTGCAGTGGATAAAGTTGCTCTTTGGCTACCCAAAACTTCTAGAAAGGCAGCATTTTTAAGGTTCAATCACAGACACGGAGTGAGCAGTCAAAAAAAGATCTGATGAATGAATGAATGAATGAATGAATGGTTTATTTAGAGCTGTCTGTGTGTGACATTTTACCGAAGCCTGAAAAACCAACATCGAACAACGGACAAGGGTCCTGTCCTTAAGAAATTTCTATTCTACAGAAGAGACAAACTGTAAATAAGCAATTTTAATATGGCTGTGACACTTGCAGAAATAAGGCAAGGCTATAAATAAGGAGCAAACCGCGGGGGCGGGGTGGGCAGAGGAAATTCCTAAGAGAGGATCCGACTAAACTAATTCACACCAAGGTGAGACTATCTTACCAGTGGCCTCTGCCACTGTATCATTAGGATTTTGATAGAAAACAACAGGGAGTTTTGGTCAATACTTGAAGACCAGGACCGGTGGCATTTCAGGTATTCGGTAAGAGACTGGCCAAGAAGATACTTCACGTGAGGTCAGCAGGCGGAAGGTCTACCTCGTTCTATCATAAGAAAGGGTTCAAAGAGGGTAGGTATGTGTCTCCTTCGAGCAGTTGCATTCAGCAAGCACATAAAAGGAAGCCGGTGGAGGTCTTGAGCAGATATTTGCACACACATGTTCACAGCAGCAAAGAGAGGAAGCAGCCCAAGTGTCCACTGATGGACCAAATGTGGTCTGTCTATCCATACAGTGGAATACTACTCAACCTTAAAAAGGAAGGACATCCTGGGGAGCCTGGGTGGCTCAGTCGGTTAAGCATCTGACTCTTGATTTTGGCTCAGGTCATGATCTCACGATTCACGAGATCAAGCACAGAGCCTGCTTGGGATTCTCTCTTTCCCTCTTTCTGCCCTTCCCCGCTTGCTTGCTCTTGCTCTCTCTCTCTCTCTCTCAAAAATAAATAAATAAATGAAATTATTATTAAGTTATTAGTTATTTTATCTGAAGAGTGATAGTATAGAAGTCAGAATGGGTAGTATACGTATTGATCAGGTGGGGAGCTGCCTGCTTCATAATAGGTTGGAAACAAATGATACCCAGAAGATTTCCTCCAGGACTGGCTGAAATTCCTGCATTAAACAAACTCAACCTTTAGGTCCCCAAGCCCTTGCAGAATGCAAATATCCTGGCCAAAGTCCCTATCAGCTTCATGTGTGATTTCTCCACAGGTCAACCCAGGTACATGAACTGATTTCAGGCACTTGAGGGGAGGGGCCGGGTTAGGTCTGAAAAGGAGAAGAGGAAGATGTAACACTGACTGCAGACTCTAGAACCGCTGAGATCAGATTGTGCCTACTTGGAAATTTTCCCCACACCATACATGACCTTTTGCCATGGGTTTTCATACAATTTGTGGCTCCTCATTCGGACACTCACCCTTCCATCTGAAAGATCCCCAGCAATAAAAACAAACAAACGAACAAACAAACAAAAGGTATGACTTAACACCTAGAGTTTTATCAGAAGATCAACACAACTTCCGCCCCATATTTTCGACCATGGTGACCTATTTTATCACAGAAACTGATCTGAGTTTTCAGTTTCATCAACTGAAATATGGTAGTCAAATTTAAGATCAAGTTGGGATAAGTAAAGACACAGGTCTCCAGAGCTTTGCACTTCTGAGTTCGCTGCAGCAAGTAGGCGAAGCTTGAAGACTCCAGGTCTGTGAATGATGTACCGATGAGACAGACAGACCGGATCGGAGGGCCTTTTATGTCAAATGAAAACTGCAGCTCACGGCGATCCTTGTGGCCGGATTACAGAGTGAGACTAGACAGCTAGTTGAGCACAAGGCTGCCATGTTCTCTGGAGTCATCCCAAGCCTCCCGGCTGCCGGGCTTGAGATTACAATGACTGCCTCTGTGCATTAACCCAAGAGGCAGTCCAGGGTATCTTTGAAAAAAGTCCCACTCAGCCCGACTTCACTGTATTATTAACATTTCTAAATAATAAATAACAGGACGTGGTTCTGATCAAAGTGCTGACCTTCCTTGTGCACTACTCTGGTCTCCCGTGGATCAGCGTGGCCCCATCACTTAAAGTACCATAGAAAGCACAGGTGGGTAAGGAAAGAAGCTGACAGAACGTAGTGGAATAATACACAGGTGGCAGAATGTACACACACCTGCATCATCACCCCGCTTTCAAAAATAAGATTCTATTTGCTTCCTCTATACTCTATATACTCCAGGACGGACTGAATACATATTTATAAAGGGAAACACATTATTTGGATTAACAGTCCAGGCGAAACCTCATATACGGTCACGGCTCTGTACAGAAGAAGCATGGGAGTTGGATGTTCCTTCGGTCACCCATACTGTTCTGCTCTCTCTTTCACGGGTACTCTTCTAGTCTCTGTGCTGGAAGCCGGACCAGACGGAGCACAATGCACCAAATCTTTCTTTTAGTGTCAAACGCAACGAGTCAGTGTTTATGCGATGATCTGCTATTAAAGCAAATAGGCAGGATTAGGGATTCCGAAACATGCCATGTTTTCACTTCTATGTCACGTGAGTATGCCGCTCGCCAAATCTGGGCCCTTTAAATTACAAGGTCTCCCGCCGCACGTTTCTTTATCAGTCCTCCATGTAATTGTTTGACTAAGACTCTGATACAAACACCTAACACGCTTGCTGTTTCTCAGCAGGAAAAAAAAAAAAAAATGCCTTCGGCCTTTGACCCAACGCTGGGGTTCCTCAAACCCTTTCCTGTCCTTGAAAATACATCCCATTGAGGTATCAGTGCCTGCCAGTCACAGCTGGCACGTACAGGCGCTAAACCGCGCGGCCGTGCAGAGCAGTGCCCCCCGACTGCAGTCGATGCTGACATGACGCTCCCCTATCGGTGAGCACGAAATGAAGAGCTCATATGGCCAAGGGTCCTCACCGGAAGGTGATTTATAAAAGGCTGTTGGAACCCTTTAAATGGGGAGGACACGGGACTCAGCTCACCGGATCACATTCTGGGTTTTCAGTTTGCCTTCCTGTCTTCCTCTAGCCCCTCATTTTCCAAGTATTCTCAGTTATATGGTTAAGGATGCTGTCCATCACGCAAGGACAGAAGAAATCACAGACCGTCTGTGGCAGCCTGCACCGCCCTGCCTACACTCTTCTGTATTATTATTTTTTTCTTCTTTTACTGAAAAGTTTGAAAGAAAACATGGCAAATTATTGTCTCCTTCGTGCACATTTCGGCGCCCCTCTCCCCACTTTTTACCTATAAAAGATAATTACTTTCAGCATTTGAGTTACCGTCGGAGGCCTGAAACATCCCGTCGTCCCCACCCCACCCTGATATCGGGCACCTTCAGTGACAACAAACTGGCCCCCGAACGTATCGGTGAAAAACCACAAGTTCTCACTCTCGGTGACTCGAATTAGTGAAATGAAACAGTCGTTTCTATTTTAGCAGTTATAAAGAGTTACACTTCATAGTACAGTTAAAAGGTCAGTTCTAGAAATTAATGGGTGAGACCTGGTCCCGTCAGAGGGCAGAGAAGGATTTTTTTACAGTGCCCGAGGGCCCTTGGAACACACTGTCTGTCTATGTTGGGGTCGCTGGGAGACCTGTTGGAAAGAAGAGTCTTCAACGGGGGTGACGTCGTAAAATCGCCCGCCAGGAGACGGCACTTTCAGAGACGGTCTTTCAATAAACCCACTGGCAGATACTGGGGAATCCCAGTCCACAGGGGTCTGGCGGGAGCACGCCAGTGAGTGGCTGATGTGATAAGTGCTGCCAGCAAGATCTAACTCCCTCAAGGTGTTCTGAGTTGTGCAGACTTCATACGTCTAGGGCTCATGACCTGCACCTCTGTCTTCCTGGACCTACCTTGGAGAACCGCCGCCCTTTGTCTGGTCACACTGTTTAGAAAGCATATGTCAACTTGGAACCAGCTCTCAGCTGTAGCACTTCTGCCTTCCCCGAGCTACACCTGGGACATCTTTTTGGAAACGCCCCTCAATTGTCCGGGCTAAGAAATGCTTTCAGGCTTTTGCCATCCAACCACGTTTTTGTCGATCTTATTGACTGGGTCAACATCCTGATTAAAATCCTTCGACGACTCTTCTCCGGTCTTCCAGACAGACTCCCAGCATCTCGGCAGAGCTTCCTGAGAAGGCACTTCACGGTCTGGCCTCCTAGCCTGACGCTTCTGGCCGGCTCTGCTTTAGCCACTCTGGATTAGTTAGTTGTGGCTCCAATGCACCAGCTTCTCTCCTTACCCCTGAGCTCATCGCACATTGTCCACCATGCAACAAAGCTGCTGTCTCCCTCCTCCCTTGAATCTGGGCTCATTAGGCGGCTGGCTTTGGCCAAAGGGAGATGAGCAAGGCTCTTGCCAGCAGAGGTTGAAAGGCACTTGTGTGCTGGGGTCTGTCCTCTCTTGCTGTCCTTGGGACCCCTGAGATCGCGATATGAAGAAGCTCAGACCGGCGCGCTGGCGAATGAGAGGCCACGTGGAGCAGGCACAAGCCATCCCAGATGAAGCTTGCCTCTCCTTCAGCAGCTAGACGTCGGGATGAGGTCATCACGGTTCAACCAGTCCGAGCCAAGTGGGCTGGACTAGAAGCACCCAGTTGACATGCAGCATCACAAGAAATATGTTTGTTGTAGGAAGCCACTAAATGTTGGGGTTGTTTGTTACACAGTATGTACATACCAATACACTCTCTTTGTTTCCTGCCTAACACCCGCCCATTCTTCAAGTCTGAGGATGAAGGCCTCTCTGACTCCGGAAGTTGCCAGACTGGTCTGTATCCATAGCATCCCGTGGGTACCACTGATGGAACTTTATACTTGCAACAGTATAAAGTGGTTGCCTATCTTCTCATCCCTCCTAGTAACTGAAAGCTCCTTCAGCCATTGCGGATGTCCTCCTTAGAACACACACTCAGCAAACATTTGCTGAAAGAAGAGACAGGGACGTGTATATCTATCTTCTGGATTTTTCTATCTTGCACTCAAAAGAACTGCACTAGGTCATTTTTACCTACCAGCACCTAGATATGGTAACTACACAAAAATATATAATAATGTTTTTCTTTTTTAGAGTTTCACTCATCTCAACAGCCTTTGGGAATCTCCCTACTCTTTTTATAGACGAGACTATCATATCTTCCAAACCTACTGGGCCTTTCAGTTTGACTAATATGAAAAAAATCACCTAAAATTCCAAGGGCCCTCAGCAGATATGCACATGGATAAATCTGACCAGTGTTATCACCTACACCATCGTAACTAATCTACCATAGATGTCAAAGTAGCAGAAGGTTTTAACAATACATAACTGATTTCACTATCAATGCAACGACATTGACGGTTAATGACAATTGATATTGCAGAAGGACCATTTCTACGACAAAGAGACCAGCAAATGGTAGTTCTTTACCTGTTCATTTCAGCAACACATCATGATAAATTCTCTTCTGTGAAGTTTATCATCCTACAGCTGGCACAGTTACTAGGGAGCAATCACTGGGCCAAAACAACATGTTATCTCATTTAATTCTCTCAGCAATCTTGCAAGGTGGGTCTGACCAACACTATTTTAAAGGAAAGGGGAACAGGACTCGGGGAAGTTGGGCAGTTTCCCAAGGACACACAGCTAATGAGTGGCACGTCTGGGATTTGAACCCAAATAGGATTCCAAATGTCTCTTATTTGGAATAATACCTTTAAGTCTAATACCGTTGAGTGGGAGTGATAACTATCTTCCTTTGGAAGACAAGGAAATACAGGCACAGAGAACGCTTGCTCATGGTCGCAGAGGGGCGGGAATGGGAGGAGACCCCAGATGTCCATTCTTAGCCTGATGCTCCCGCTCCTGGACTGAACCCAAGGCATCTCTAGCCTTTCCTTAGTTATTACCATTTACAGTCATGCCTACCTCTGTGACTGACAACAACAAACTCAAGAGAGCCTACTGTGAATCTAGGTAGGCTGTGAAAACAAACATATGAAGCAGGAGGTCCATGAGGCCTAATTGGGTATCATCTGCCATACCCAGTTTCTTAAAAAATAAGCAATCGTCAAACCTTGGGGTGCCTGGGTGGCTCGGTCGGCTGAGCATCTGACTTCGGCTCAGGTCACGATCTCTCCGTTTGTGAGTGTGAGCCCCAGGTCGGGCTCTGTGCTGACAGCGCAAAGCCTGCCTGGGATTCTCTGTCTCCCTCTCTTTCTGCTGCTCCTCTGCTCACTCTCTTTCTCTCTCTCTCTCTCAAAAATAAATGAACATTAAAAAAAAATAGCAACCATCAAACCGAAAGGTTTTACTCTTCCAACTTTATCATAATTCACATCTCTACTAAAGGGAGCGACAGGCTGACAGGACCCATCGCCCTCACCTTGACATGCTATCTTTTCATCTGCACTCGTGCCCCGTGTGCTGGTGACAGAGTAGGGGCAAGAAACTCACTTCACAGAAAGGCCGAATGACTCTACTATGAATTATGGGAGCCGGTAGATACGCAGTCAGTCACCAACGGACATTTGTATGGTGAATTTCTCAGTGTCCTGAAAACGGGGGAAGGGAGCTTGTTCACAAGCAGAAGCGTGAGACCCAGAAAACAGGTAGAGTGACTGAGGTTGCCAAAAGGAAGGGAAAAGAAATCTGTTTGTACAGGCCACAGCTGTCCCCTTTCTGAACAATAACATCCTAATCTCGTGCCCCCTTTTCTTGGTGAACAAAGAAGAAAAGGCAAAGAAGACTGGAAAACTAGGGCTTGCCATGGTAGAAGAAGGGAGCAGTCTTTGTGCCCAGCTCTCTTTGTTCCGCAGAGTCAGTTTTACAATGCTTATAACGGGTAGCAACTCGTAGAAGCCCAGGGCATTAAGACTGCCTATTAAAGTCTTGGATTTTAGCCCTGGAGAAATTACAATTTTTCAGTTCTATGCAAACTACAAAGGCTGGCGAAGAAAAAAAGGAAAATGAAATGAAGAGCAAACTAACGGAAATTTTAGAAAACTATTCTAGCAAGACTGTTTTCATTTCTAGATGCACAGAGTGCAGCGTCTCAAAGTCCACGAGGACGGCCGTGTGCAGGCTGAAAGGTCCAGGTACTCGTGCAAGGGTCCTTTGCAGGGAATTTGGCCGGCATGGTGGACAAGCCTCATCCTGGCCCGACACTTGAGGCCAGAAGGGAGATGGTGAGCAAGATGTGTGTTGTAAAGACACAGGGAAAGACGTGGAATTTCTACATGGAAGAAGATGGCTTAGAGTCCAAAGGGTGACAAGAACTTGCCTGAGTTTTAGAAATGGAAGATTCTAAAAAGATTGCCACTTGTATCCCATTAAAATGTCCATGGGGGGAGGGGTTCTACTTAAGTCATTTTAGAACATAAGCACAAATAGAAAAAAAAAAAGACTGAAAAACCAACTTCCTCCAACATAGGCTTCAAACAATGAATTTTACTACGCCACCTAAAAAGCATTTAAAATTTTTTTTAATGTTTATTTATTTTCCAAAGAGAGAGCGAGAGAGACAGAGAGCAAGTGGGGGAGGGGCAGAGAGAGAGGAAGACACAGAATCCGAAGCAGGCTCCAGGCTCCGAGCCATCAGCACAGACAGAGCCTGCCGCAGGGCTCGAACCCATGAACCGTGAGATCATGACCTGAGCCAAAGTCGGACGCTTAACTGACCGAGCCACCCAGACACCCCTAAAAAGCATTTTATACTTTTTGAAAATTACTTTTTCTGAATCAGGCAAACATATGTATTTAGGTGCCTGCAAACAGTTAGCTTAATGTTCAAGAGGTACAGGTGATGAGTCAATTCTTTCCATAAGATTCCACTTAGCACGATTTACTGTATAGCTACCACTTGAAATTTAACATGAATATTCATCAGGGGAGTGGTTACATGATTTTCTGGTACTTGACAAATGATTGTTTTACCAAAGTGAAAAACTGGGGAGAATTAAAAGAACAAAGTTATCTTTCTCTTGGTCTTTCTCGACATCGGTCCCAAGGAACAATCTCTGCTGGTGAGAAAGAACCAATAGGTTTTGTTCGGGCTTTCTGACAAAACAATGTTATTTTGTTCCTGTTTGCACCTCACTTTTCTGTAGGGAAGCAAAAGAAAACAACACTCTTTTAGGGGTTCAAAGTCTAAGGTATGATATAGTGTGTAAGAAATAAGTAACATCAGTCATATTTTAACAAAGATGATGGATCCGATCAACCTCGGAGATGTCCAGGAACATGGGACTTGCTTGATCTCTATCTGAAAGAATTTTCAGAGGCTATTTCCCTCCTGGGACAGCCCCACTAGCTAGTCACTGCTTTGGTGCACAAGGATTCCTCACCAGTGGGTGCTTCAAAAAACACCCCTCGAGAAGTATTTTTACTTCTGGGTGTGGTTTCTGTCTTCAAGTTCAAGTTCAAAACACTATACTTACTTGGGTTGAAGGGCATCATTTCTTTAAGTGACCCGAGGGCTTGCTTCAGCTTTTGCAAATAAACATCTAAGACTGATCCTAAAGGAGAATGGTTCTCTGATGCTAGAAATCCCCACTCTATGTCTTTGTTGGCTGTCTTACAACATCGTTTCTGATGGAGAGAACTTTCTGACCATGAAGTCTCGTTTGCCCAGACGCAGGAGCAGGTAAGTAAGAGACTAGTTGTATCTGCTCTCCCTCCCTTGCCTTCTCAAAGCACACACAGACATCGGGCTAAAGTCCTGCCTTTGCTTCAAGGTCTAATTCTGATGTGCATCAGTGCTTGAAGCCTTCCCTGAAAACCCAGCTCTGAACACCCTTACCCACCATCCCTTCTGGGGCACCTGACTCCCATGCCAAGTCCATAGCCCCCCACCCAGGGCTCCGTCAGCAAAGTCTCCGAGAGCAGCAAATATCGATGACACATCACTGTTTCCCTAACGGACTTCAGCACACCTCGGCACGCAGCAGTCTTTTAATAAGTATCCTTTATTTAGTGAATTCCAATCTTAAAGAGAACACAAAGCCTTTTAACCTCAGCACTACTCGGCTGGAAAGCAGCCTCACCAGGTCGTGGACGTGTCCTTTCCCCAACAGAGCACGAATATTGTGGAAGATGCACGAGCGTTTATTTTTGCTTCCACAACGTCTGGGTGTCCTGTGTATCTCCCTCTCCTTCCCGAGATGCAGAGATGCCGGGAGGGGGGAGGCTGAGGGCTGGGGGAAAATGAAGCCAAGGGGAAGGGGACTGCCTGGAACGTGCTGGACTTTGCCAAGGCCTCAGGAAGCACCTCTGACATCAACTCTCAGAAGCAGTCGCTCCAAGGGCCTGCCGAAGGGGCAATGGCCAGGAACTAGTGACACCACCACTAAGACGTGGTTAAAGGAAGTCTGAGAAGTGCAAAGAAAAGGGTAAGGCTGAAAACGCCAGGAGACCCGAGGCCACACAAGATGGCCCCGAGTACTTGCACAGAATGGCTCAGTCAGAGCCTTCACAACATGCACTCCCATCCCCAGGACCGTCCAGAGCAAGGACTAAAAGCATCGAGAGGGGCTTCTCATTACTCTCACAGCAAAATCTCCCCTTCTCCCCTGATCCCCCTATCTACTTCAGGGTTTGGGTTTTTTTTTTCTTTTTTATGATAGTGCTAGAGAATTTGGTGTCACAGATGGCAAATCTAAAAGGTACAAATTGACAGACACGTGGGAAATTCCCAAATCACTCTTATCAGAGCGTGTGTATGTAATTCTCTCACTCTGGGGATTAGAAATTCAGCTGCCGTTTTTCAAAGCTTAGGAAGACAGCATAATGCTGTCTAAGTAGGCACACAGGTGTTTGTTTTGGCCCTCCTGTTTCTTCCGAGGAAAAACGTAACTCTTGCACTCAGAAGTTCTTTTGCAAAAGGGGTCAAGAAACACACAAAAATCCAAGAAGCCTTTGTTGTTGTCACCCTCAAAAGCCATGTAGGATGATGCCGCCCTAAGAAAGCCTTTGTGAATTCCCCTTCTCACACCGTGGAGCCGTTGGATGGACCTAACTGGTATAGGCATACTATTTCCTTGACCCAATTTGTGCATCATCCAGAAGTGAAGGAAATGTAAATGATGCTATTCAGTAAACGGTGAGTTTCTTTTTAGGTAGATCCTGTCCTTCAAGCCTGGCTCCCGCTTTGGGAACAAGTGTAAGCATCGAAGGTAATGAAATGGTGTGACGGTAAGAGACAAAACCGCCACCATTCACAGAAAGCCAGGTCAGGCGGCTCAAACACAACTGATGAAGCAAACCACTCAAATGGAAAATGACAGGAAATACACAAGGTGCAGCACCATGCAGGATTTTTTTTTTTAAGTATCAGAAAATCCCCAAACTCTATTGATAGTTCTATAAAACATTTTTTAAAACAAATTGTTTCCTTTCCCACATTTACTTATACCCATCACAGACATTTAGTGTCTATTTCTAAGGAAAAGAAAATAGATGATCTCTCCAGGCCACCCCCCTAACATGATGAAACGACTATCAGATGCAAGCAAGTCTCATGAGAACCGTGTTTATATTCCCTTTTCTAAGGGGTAACTAACACTTTCCTTAGACATTCAGTCAACTATTTACTGAGTACCCGCTCAGTACGCAGCCACAGGTGTTGTGGATCCATCTGATAATAATGATGATAATAATAATAATAATAATAATAATAATATCCCTGCTTTCATGGGGCTTACAGTCTGGTTGAGGAAATGGACAATTAACAAGTAAATATGTAATACATAGGTGATTCAAAGGAAAATGAAGTAGGCTAGCGAGCACAGAGGGACGAGGTGGGTGTTACACAGGTCAGGAGAGGCTGCTCTGAAAGGTAACTCGAGAAGCAGAAAAGCTTAAGAAAGAAATAGAGATCAGCACTGCCTCCTTGCATGTACGCAAAGCAATATTTGAGTGGAGGGGGACAGTTTTTAAAAACTTAGTTTCAAAAGTGGCTCGTATTTAATTTTCAAAAAAACCAATGACTTGTGGTTTAAATGACGAAATTTAAATTTAAATGACTAAATTTAATTTAAACGACTGATTTAAATGACTAAAACTGTACTCTTAGAAGGCACTCAAATGAACACCTTTGAGTTGTCCTATGGTATCTGGGAGGGTCCTGTGGAAAGGATGTCATGATGATGACAAACTCACACTCTATCTGTCTATCTATCTATCTATCTATCTATCTATCTATCTATCGTGGGTTTTTTGCCATAAGATTATGCTCAACATTTTATAAAGCAGTTATATGCACCTGGGTGGTGTAGTTGGTTAGGCACCTGACTCTTGATCTCCGCTCAGGTCATGATCTCACAGTTCGTGAGTTTGAGCACTGATGGAGCAGAGCCCGCTTGGGATTCTGTCTATCCCTCTCTCTCTGCCACTCCCAGTTGTGCTCTCTCTCTCTCTCTCTCTCTCTCTCTCAAAATGAAGAAATAAACTTAAAAAAAAAAAAGCGGTTGTAAATTGAAGTCGTGCCAAATCATTGACTTTTAGAAGCCAAACGGGGTAAAAGCAACGTCCAGCCTGCCTCCTCCAAGCTGATACATTATGCAACGTGACATGTAGGGCAGGAAGAACCACCAGAGGCCACTTAACTCAACTTTCTCATGTTACTCCTCCTAAATCAGGCCCCTGGGGCTCTAGGAGTTCCAAAGTTCCAAGGTTAACTGCAACATCATGCAGAAAACCCGGATCTCCTGACCCGTAGGTAAGTTTTCCTTACCGTCCCCTTCTTGTACAAAGATACCACAGTCTGAGACACCTCCAGGAGCGACGTTCATCTGCCAGAAAGACGGTGGCAGATTTGAGAGGCAGTTAGTGGCAACAGGCCGAGGGGTCCTGCAGAGGCAATATGTTTGTGGTGCAATCTGCAAGGAGTTCTGAGGACAGAAGCCACCCATTCCAATAGCTGCTATGACAGTTCCTCCAATGTTTCTCTACATTCCGACACCATCTATGCGCGAGCACACGTTCTTTGAAAATCTCCTGCCTTCCCTACGGCATAGGCTTTCGGACCCCAAGGACCCCAAAGTATGAACTCAATGTAAAAAAGCCCTAGGATCCTAAAAGATTACTAATGGCCAAGATGACTCATTTCACAACTTGCTGAGAAAACTGGGACCCTGCCCCCCTGCCACTCCCTACAAAGCAAATGCAGTCTGGAAGAGGAAGTCCTAAGCTCCGAAGGAGTTCACTAGAATTTAGTACTTTCTTCCTTTCTCTCAACACACTCCCTTCACAGAAGGATTTTAAAATTACTTTAGTTGGCCATGTGGCATCTTCAAGTTTACACTTCAGAACTTCTTTGAAAACCTCATTTAATGTTTGGGGTTTGACAGGGTATCACATGAGCATTTCAAAGCAACGGTTTAAAAAAAAAACAACCCACCAGATTTGAAACAAAAGCTATTTTGATTTTAGTATCTGCATTTATTCATTTAAATGCAACCTGAAACCTAGAGCGTTTTTTCCATAAGACACTTGTTTCCTGAGATGAAAATGCTTTCTAAAATGTCACCAGAGATAAAGAAGTCACCAAAAGTGTATTCTCAAGGCCACCTGATTGGGAAGATCATTTCTAGTAAAATGCACTACTACTCTAGGATCCAAATGATTCCTTAATAGTGACAGAAAGTTAAAAAAAATTTTTTTTAATGTTTATTTATTTTTGAGACAGAGAGAGACAGAGCATGAGCAGGGGAGGGGCAGAGAGAGAGGGAGACACAGAATGGGAAGCAGGCTCCAGGCTCTGAGCTGTCAGCACAGAGCCCGACGCGGGGCTTGAACTCACGAACCGCGAGATCATGACCTGAGCCGAAGTCGGACGCTCAACCGACTGAGTCACCCAGGTACCCCAACAGTGACAGAAATTTTTACAATAAGAGAGATTTTTTAGTAAGTATTCAAGTGCCTTACACAACACTGTGCCCCTTACAGGGACCCCAAACGAAGATGTCAACCTATCCATTAACAGGTTATTTGTTGTTGCATATAGATGTACAAAATAAAAGAGTAACATATAGACTTAACAAAATAACACTTCATGGGGGGTAGTGACTTGCCAAAGGTTTCAGACTTTCTTGACATGAACCATAGGACCAGGAATCGAGTTCGGGTCTGTTGACTCTGGGAGCTATATACTTCCACCAGAACCAGCATGATCACATGCACAAAATGCTAACACACTAAAACTCCAGTGTTTTCCACCAGTGACATGTGGCACTGGGAGATTTTAAATTTAATAAGCTTATTTTAACAGGACTATTTAACTCTGAGGAAATACGGGTAAAGCAGCCTATTTTAATACAAATTTTCAGAAAACCATGAAATTAAAAAAAATGCAGTGGAAATTTTATTTTTCAGTGTCAATGCTTTTCCTCCCTGATATACGCACTCCTCCCGCTGCAGTATCTTACTCTTTCAAAATCATTTGTGCAACTGGGAAAATAGAGGTGAAAAAAATGCCTGGAAAAGCTTCCTGACTGAATTATTAAGAAGCTAAAAAGAGGGGCGCCTGGGTGGCTCAGTCAGTTAAGCATCCAGCTTTGGCTTGGGTCATGATCTCACGGTTTGTGAGTTCGAGCCCCACATCGGGCTCTGGGCTGACAGCTCGGAGCCTGGAGCCTGCTTCGGATTCTGGGTCTCCTTCTCTCTGCCCCTCCCTCACTCATGCTCTGTCTCCCTCTCTCTCTTTCTCAAAAACTAAACATTAAAAAATTTTTTGAATAAGCTAAAAACTTATATAAAATTATAGATGTATACATACACACAAATATATGTATTTATGTATATTTAATATATACACAAATACATGATATATATATTAAATATGTATGCATATAAATATGCATGTATGTATTTTACACACACACACACACACACACACACACACACACACACACACAGAGTCCTGGTCAAAGCTGGTTCTTAGTTTTCTAAAACTTGAAGACAATACATTGACAGCCAATCCTGGGTTTCCTGCAGCTGTATTCTTTCCCCCATTAAAACTTTGTCAACTTCTTTCTTTTCTTTTTTGGACACAATTTAGCAATGAGGTAAAATCTCCAGAAAGCAACACAGCTGGTCCAATTTCTGAGTTTTGTGGCGGATAAGCTCCTTGATATCCATAGTGTGCTATCTCTTCAACTCCTCGATACTAAAGTTCTCGTGAAAAGCAACCGGCAGCTGATGCTTTACTAACCCCCAAATCCTGCCCCTGCACCTTAATACCAACCAGTAAATCAGCCCGTTTTGAATAAGAGAGGCACCCAAAAACCACCGACTGTATTTGCATACCTCAGATTTTTGAAAGCCAGGAAAAAAAAAATTCATTCCAGAAAAAAACTTCACATAAATAAACATAATTGCTGGGTGGAAATCCCGGTTGCTGATCCTTAGCCCAGAGGATTTGACTCCCTACCCACCAACCTAAAAGAATCGTAATAGCCCAGTTGAAAGAGTTTGCTCTGAACCTGACACTGCGTTAAGTGTACCAGGAGAAAGGGCGTTCCAACAGCGAAAGGAATCACTATATTCGTCTCTTGGACACCAGACGTAGATAATGAGCAGTGCCCCACAGAAGCCGAGAGAAAGACAGGCTCAAGGCAAAGAAAGACAGAACCACTCTTCTAAAAAAAGAAATTAATTGGATGATCACTTAGAACTCATGCTAATACCCCTTCATCGCCCTGGCTCAGTGACATCCAATGATTCACAAAACCTTCCAAGGCAAGCCACCGCAGCGCTCTGGTTAACTTACAACATTCACTGTGCGCTGTTCACAGGTAGCCCTGGCTTATCCTTCACCATGGAGACTTCCCACAAGACGCTGGAGTGCTCCCGGCTCAGGCGTGTTCTTTCTTCCTTCCAGAGGAGTGAGAAATACCTAGCACGGGAGTAGCAGAAAAGAAGAAAAAGAAAAAGGTAAATGCATCATCCAATCACTCCTTATCTCAACAAAAGAAGTCTCGCGATCAGATCAATTAGACTGACAGCTCACCAGAGACCATTTTCCAGTACCCTTGCCTTCAAAGAGAAATGTAGTATCTTTGCTCCTGACCCAGGAGACACAGCGTGGTCTGGCCAGCCTTCTCCCCCCAGGTCGCTCGCGACCCTCCCTGCCCTGTCCCTATCCGCAACCCCCGCCCCCTCCCCCACCACTGCCACCCATAAAGTTGAAGACAATTCTGGGAGACTTCTGATGCAATCCCAGCTGAGATGCAAATTTGCAACACAGCCTCAAAACATGCCAGTTGATTTCACTCTCTGCAAAAGGGAGGGAGCTAGGACCATCACCTTCTGCCGTTTTCATACCTCACTGGGTTGTTGCAAAGATCAGTAGGATCACTCTTGCAAAGTACTCACAGTTCCCGGGAAGAAAGGCACTATGTAAACGCCAAGTATTATTAGTGGTCATAAGCCTGTTACTGAGCTCGGAGCCAGGATTTAAAAGCCAGTTTTGGCCAGGCACCAACAGTCAACTATCCCTGGGGCACCGAAACGTGCAAAAGTCTGCACGGGCCGCTGTGCTACAACTCCCCTTCCATTGAGGGGTCCAGGGAGGCCCAAGGACCGGAAGCAGAGCTGTCGGGAGGCTCAGAGAGAGAGAGAAAGTGCAGGCTGGATCAGAGCCGGAAGCAAAGGGAAGGGGGGAGTGGAAGGTGGGTGACTGAGGCATGTGCAGGCGCATCGTTATTTGGTCCCTGCCACACGGCTCCCTCCGATTGCTGGTTTACAGGGTTTAGTGAGCTGGAGGTTTGCAGGGCTGTGAAATTTTCCACTTGGCTGTCTGCCATTCCCGCCCACCGAGGATAACACTTCCACACATACACAGAAGAGGCACGCTGAGGCCCTGCCGGAGAAGGACTGGAGAATTTTTGTTTGTTTGTTGCTTTTAAAGAAAAGACCTATTCATATCCTGATCCTTAATGTTTTCCACACCTGGACTTCTTGATTTTTTCCCCTCCTTTAGGACAGAGCCAGGAACAGCTTTCGCCGGGCCAATAGTATCACATTATTTTGACTTGCGTATTCTCGAGGAGCGTGCTTGAGGTACAGGGACTTACATGAGTGGTCTCGGGGACGACGAGACACGTTGGACTGAAGCGCTACGCCAGACCCCTGTCTGCTTCCCAATCATCCACAGGCGGCTGCCACGTTTCCCCTCTTAGAGCCAGAAGGGCGCCCCGAGCGAGGGCGGGACCCAGTCCTGGCACTGTGGGGGTGTAACGCTTTTGAGGGCAAAGTGTGGTCCTCGTCTCAGAAAGAGGCCAAAAGGAATGACAGCGAATCAGATTGAGAATCCGGAAAGCACTGACAAGTATACCTCAGATGAACTAAAAAAAAAAAAAAAACCGTCCCCCAAAAAGTTAGGACAGAAGGGAGAAAGGAGGTGTCTGCTATGATAATTAACCTGGGCTTTCATAGTGACTGCAGTTTACCAAGCTCTTTCTTCTTCTTCTTCCTCTTCTTCTTCTTCTTCTTTTTCTTCTTCTTCTTCTTCTTCTTCTTCTTCTTCTTCTTCTTCTTCTTCTTCTCCTCCTCCTCCTCCTCCTCCTCCCCCTCCCCCTTCCCCTCCCCCCTCCTTCTCCTCCTCCTTCTTCTTTTTAATTGAGTTATAAGTGATGCACCATATTATATTAGTTTCAGGTATACAGCGTGCTTTCTTATTCATTCATTCACCGGACAAGTTTTTACTTGGTGCTTACTCTACTCACCGGCTTCTACGTTCATAATGGTGAACAAGACAGACCGGGACCGTGCCTTTAAGGAGCTCACTGCCTCAAGAGGGACAGACGTGACAGAATGAGTGCACTCCACTTTTAGTTTATGTGTCACATCTGAGGATCGGATAGGCATGGAAAAGAAGGCATCAAGGAAAAAGAAACACTGTGATTTGCCATCACAGTGGGAGTTCCTCACTTAGGAGGGGCTTAGGAAGGCTTCTCTTACAACACTAACAGAGGCGAGCAGAAGTTTGCCAGGTATAGAAAACAGCCTCTGGGTTGTGTGATCCGACTGGAGCTGCACGACTAATTTCTGGTGTTTTATCTTTTTTTTTTTTTTTCCTGGCATTTCAACTGGGTCTCCTTTATCAACAAATGAGCCAGAGAACTGCTCTCGATACCTTGAAATAAGAGCCGTGTCTTCTTTCCGACTGCCAGGCCGTCAGAACAACAAACACTAGGAATTTCTGCTGGAGGAGTACGGTTCAGTGCAGGTAGGATACTTGATGTGACAGGAAAGGAACGGCTGGTTTCCTAATGCATCGCACGTCACCCCGTCATCACGGCGAAATAAAAGGAAGCTCTCTGTTAACACCTGCGTGCCACAGCTGGAGTTAAGAAAGCCCTCCCCCCGAAACAGCTCAAAACGGATCACGTTCCGTGCAAACTTCTGGAAGGATTCTCCTAGTGACTTGGATGAGGTTCCAAACTTGCTGGCTTCTGCTTCCCTATCAAGTGGTTTCTACTAGCTCTCTCTTGGACTCAAACAGCATTTATGCCCACCTTCAAGAGTGTCCTGTGAGGCTTTTCATTTGGTTCTCGGTTTAGTTATCGGTTTATTTACCCAGGTAAGCTCCATGATGCAAAGCAGTAAAAAGCAGCAGAAATGTTGTGTTCATCTGAAGTGTTTTCTTGTTCCCTATCAACTCCTCCTTCTACTAAGGAAAATCAGTTAATTCGCTTTCTTCATCCTGCAAAACTAAGGTACCCTCAGACAGGTTCATTCATGTTCTCCCCATGAATGAAGTAAGTTTGAAAGTGGTTGAAACAAATAGGCCAAACTTCTACTCAAGTCTCGTCCCATTTAAGGCATCCAGGACAAAATGCAATGCCTCCTACAAGTTTCTCGTATAACCAACAACTTTAATAATCCTTCAAGTTCAAAGTCTCGAAATAGAAATCCTCACTTTGACTTAGCAGTTTTGACAAACTTTAGCAAACTGGGAAAGAAAAGAGAGACAGCAGGAAAGAGGTCTTCCTGAAACCGAGTGTCCAATACTCCGCCATCAGACTTGGGAAATTATGCGACGCTGACAGTTTCATCCTCTGTCCAGAGAAGAAAATGACTCATTGCCAATTTCTCCTTCCCCTGACTGCCCACACCACTTACAGTCTCTTCCACATTATTTTGACTCAAGGTCCTTTTCAATTCGGCACTCCATTAGACTGTCTTTCTATACTCCGCTGGCTTGACTTAAGTCTTGAAGGCTTAAAAAGTTTATAAACTCCTAGAGGAAAGAAACCTTGACTTTCTTTTGCAGCCTCCTAACAGTGTCTAGTAGGAGAGCCTGAATTTAAAAGAAATGATCCATATCCAAAACCTGTTCTACGACTTAACCCTAACTCCAAAGGAATCACCACTCCATAGCTATAATTTAAGCCTTTCTCACCGGTCTCCGTCCTCCACGGACCCACAAGTGCCTACGAGATCATCCTACCATCCACATGAAAGCCCTCCATGAACTACAGAACAATTAAGCTGGAACTTCACCTTCTCTCTGTTGTTCTTCCACTCCATTACATTTTGACTCAGTGGCTTTTGAACAGTTGCCATATATACCCTTGCTTCTCATAGCTTCCCAAAGCCACCATCAAGGAAACCCCAGTAGATTATGGAGGCGGGGGGTGGAGGCATGGGTGGTCTGAAACAGTGGCTCTCGAACTTCAACCACCATCAGAAACACCAGGAGATCGCAGATGCCTGCGTCCGCCCCCCACCCCCTCCCCCAATTTCTGATTCATTGGACCCAGAGTGGGGCCAGAGAATGTGCATTTCCAACAAGTTCCCAAGTGATGATGGTGCTGCTGGGCCACGGACCACACTTTGAGAACCACTGCTCTAAAGGTAAGCCTTTTGGTCAATGACATGGGCAGACAGAGGCGAAGAATCTTTTGGGTGCATTTAATCACTGTAAGATGGCCATATTGGAAAGAATCATACCTGTCTTATTCTAGAGAGACGGCAATCGGCCCCAAAACCAAAAAGGCTCGCGTACCTCATAATCTGGGGAACGTTTTTGTTGCTTCAGTCTTGGACTGTTAGCCCGCTGTCTTCCCGCCGGCTTCAGGTTCCATTAGGGCCAATTCTGTCACTCATGTCTCCACCGGTCTCTTCCCTCTCTACCAGAAACTTCTTGGCCTAGACATACCCAGCCACTGCTATCCCTAGGAGACCTTCCAACAGTCTCCGCTATGTTCCCAAATAGCTGCTGTCTCTCTCCTGTTCACTGATGAACATGTTCAAGTGTGGTATAAATTCATGTCAGTATTTCACCAGGTACAGCTTAACCTGTCTCCTAAAAGCAGAGGCCTTTTCCTAACAGACTTTCTTCTAGTATTTGGTACAGCTCATCCATAGTTCTTGGAGTTTTCTTTTCCTTTTACTGAGCAGACTAGCGGTTTTGCCTGAACAGCATCTTTCTGGAACAATTCCCCCATTCTTTTGTCATCCGAACCGGGGTGACCTCGTGCCTTGGGTGCCGGAGGGGCACGTGACCCATTTCTGGAAGATCAGAACACGTATCCCTCTCACCATGATGGCTGATTTTAGGAATAGGCAATCAGAGCCAACCAGAGGCCTCTCCTCAGACTGGCTGGAATGTGAAAGTATGTACTCCCAAAAGCTTGTGAGGAAAGCCCTTTTGAGAATGAGGCTCTGTGATAGGGAACAAGGCTGAACGACACAAAGTGTGAGTCCTGACAACACTGAGGTCCCTTCACTCCAGCCATGCCAAAAGTTCGATTTACCCCCAGACATTTTAGTTTTGTTGTGGCCCCCTAGATGGCCCTCTGCCCTAGTGGACACACACCTTCTCCCAGTTATTCGATCAAGCACTAACCCAGGTGCTGCCATTTTGCAGCTAACATTAAGGTCTCAGATCAGTCGACCTTGAAAGAGAAAGACTATCCTTGGTGGGCCTGACCTAATCAGGTGAGCCCTTCCAGGGGACAGGCTCTTCCAAGAGTGAGATTCAAAATGAGAGGACATAGGGGGAGAGGGGGCAGCACCCCATGGCAAGTTTCTGGAGATGTCCACCAGGTGCTGAGAGTGGCACCCAGCCAATAGCCAGCACTAGAAAGGGGGCCTCAGTCCTACGACCACAAGGAAATGAGCTCTGCCAATAATCACGCGAGCTTGAAGAAGGATGGTGAGCCCCACATGAGAATGCAGTCCAACCAACACCTTGAATTCAGCTTTATGAAACCCTGTGTGGAGCATCCAGCTAAGCGCTGGTATCTGCCGAAGCCACAATAACATGGGTGTGGTTTTAAGCTACTAAGTTATGTTAATTTTTTAGGCAGCAATAGAAAATGAATACATACATGATACAATAATTTTTTTTTTTTTTTTTTTTTTTTTTTTGCTTAAATCACTTCGAATTTTATTTTATCTATTGGTCTCTTGGCAACCAAAATATCCCAGGACTCTTTTTTAAGTTTTTAAGTTTTATTAATTATTTTCGAAAGAGAGAGAAACAGAGTGCAAGTGGGGGAGGGGCGGAGAGAGCGGGAGACACAGAATCCGAAGCAGGCTCCGGGCTCTGAGCCATCAGCACAGAGCCGGACACGGGGCTCGAACTCACAGACCTGGAGATCATGACCTGAGCCGAAGTCGGATGCTTAACCCGCTGAGCCACCCAGGCGCCCCGAAAATATCCTAGGACTCTTGATTCCTCTAAGATGGAACTAATCTGGTGTTCCTCACGTTCTCCTGCTCCTCCTTCTTGGCTTTTGTCCCTTCTTGTTATTCCTTCTAACCCTAAGGTATGCATTTCCCGAGGTTACGTGCTCAGCCCTCTTTTCTTTCTGTGATAATTTCCATTTATTGCATATAGTTCTTAAGTCCGTATCCTTGGCCCTGGCAGCCCCCCACCCCCACCCCCACCCCACACGTGCTGGATACACGCAGTAGAAATAAATGATGTCTGTTTCAAAACTTCCCATTTCCCCACCTCAAACCAACCCTCCTCTTTTATTTCTGATTCTTGGTAAAGGGCATCATTGTCTTCTCTTCCTTCCTCTGTCTATAGGTTGTCAAGTCTTACCAAGACTGCACCCCATCCCCACACTGTCATGCCGACTCAGACTCGACTCTTTTTGCCTTCAGTCTTTTCCCTCTGAGTCATCGCCGTTGGGTCACACTTCTGAAATCGTCCACAATCTGGCGGTAAGACCCTCACAGTTTGGTCCCAGCACGTCTTCTGGCTTCATTTCCTGTCTTCCCCCTGGTGCACACTGTCCCGGCCAGACCGTGCTGTTCCTTCATCTCCGAGAGCCCCCATTTCTACTCCACAGGTCATAATTCAAGCCACGCCTACACAGACCTACTCCAGTCCTACCCCTCCTCGCTCCTGCCATTTTGCAACTTTCTCAATCGGAAGTACAGCAGCACCACCCTTAGGTGCAATTTTGCTTTCTGCACAGTTCGAGTTCCCCACAGTGCATCTGGGAGCAGATGATCTTTCTTCCGATGTAAAGCCAGAAGGTCAACGGTAGCCTAAAGGCCGCGTCATGGCACCTACGTCACTTGCCTCACTGCATCTCATCACAGAGACATTTTGTCATCTCACGTCATCACAGGAAGGGTGAGTACAGGACACGGAGATATTTTGAGAGACAGAGACCGCATGCACATAACTTTTATTACAGCATATTGGAATTACTCTACTTTGCTATTAGCTACTGTTATTAATTTCTTACTGCTCCTGATTTATAAATGAGACTTTATCATAATTATGTACATATAGGAAAAACCAGTATATACAGGGTTCAGTACTATCCATGGATTTGGGCATTCACTGGGGGTGTTGGAGTATATCCCCTGTGGGTAACAGGCCACTACTGTGCTTTTTTGAAAATGTGAACTCCAGCAGTTTTTTATCCTTTTTCTTTAGCATACTAATAGTTTTATTCCTTATGCTAAGACAGGTACCACTTCCCTAGGCAAACTGCACCAAACTCTACGTAGGCAGGGTTTATAACCTGCCTCTCTGTAAGCCTCCTGGTGCTCTTACAAATGCTAAACACTTGATAAATGCTTGTTGGCTAACTGGCTGAGAATGCGGTATTTTACTTTCCCTCTGACATGTCCTCAAGTCTCTTTACTCCGCGGTTCCCAAATAGGAGAGCTTCCTTTCTGGTGACTTGGGAGAAACATCATTACGTAAGCCTCTATGGAAACTGCTCCATCAATGAAATGTTCTGTAAGAGCCTCTTTTTCCAACTCAGGACTAAAGCTGGCTCTTTGTACTTTCTTTCTGAGGAAGAAAGAGAAGCCACCGGGGCTGCTGGAAGTCGCTTCCTTGGGATGAGCGTGCACAGCCCAGCAGGTCTGGAGTCTCTGTCTCCACTCTCAAAGGAGCACAAGCGTCAGTCATGAAGGGCCGACAGCTTCTCTTTCCCCGAAAGGCAATGTCAGTGCAGAACTTTCCAGAGAGTAGAGGTACCCAGCCAGATTTCAGGAAAAGCTGCAGGGAGGTGTGGGGTGGGATGTGGCCCAAACCAAAGGTATTCTGTTGAATCTGATTGATTCCTCGTGTCATGGGATCCCTATTCAATCAATGTTTGATGATTTGACGATTTATCCATTATGAATTCTTTTTCCATACTGGTAATCCTTGGATATCTAGCACGCCTTTGGGACATTCTCTACCGATATTAACTGGTTTGTGTCTAGGCAATAAAAACTAAGATTAGTATGTGCCTAAAGAGCACAAAATCAGAGCGGTAAATACGCTGCGAAAAATCCTACGATCAAACTTAAAAACTCATAATTCGTGTTGGTCATGCCACCGTTTCCTACTGCAGCAGAGCCTATCACACAAAGTAAGGCTTTACCCGCACACATTCAGACTCGGCAGGTGTCTGCATTTGTATGCAGGTTACATCTCCTAACGGGTACGGAGCAAAGTTTGCTAGGAAATATAATTAATGCATCCAGAGAAAAGTACGTCTGCATAGAAAAAAAAAAATAAAATGAAACTACATATGAGAAATACCTAATCTGCACTGAAGAGCTGTCAATAAACGACATCTCTAGGAAATTGTAATTTTCAAGACCAAGATGGCTCTTGCTCCTAATCGACAATTTCTTCCCAGCCCTGTTTGTTTAAAACCTTGCTCATGAGGGGTGGCTGGAGCCCAGCAGAAGGCACTTGGCCCGGGACACAAAGGAATCTTGCTCAAGAAGCCCGGACACCACACTGAGGCTACACATTCTCTGGGTTACAAGTCTGTTTCACACCACCATGAGTCATCACACGGCTTCTCCCTGAAGGAGTTTTATTCATGCCTGCTTGAGAAGGGCAGTGTTTAGTTTGGGTGTTGCAGAAGGGCTTGGTAAAAATGGGGAAGGTGGGGACAAAGCCGGTGCTTCATGTGTCGATCATTTACAAAGCCGCTACAGATTATGAGCAGTTATGGGCCATCTGCAGCCTTTGTGAGGAGTGCTCTGACTTTCAATGTTTGTCCTTCTCGCTCTAGGACAAAATTTAGTAAATGAGAACAAGATTTAGAACAAAATGAGTGATAATTCTAAGAAAGAGATTTAAATATTTCCCTCTTGTTCTCTTTTTGACATAATATGAAGAGGTATACGATAACATCTACAAGCATTTTATTTGGTCTGACTTCACAAGATACCAAATGACGGGTCAAAGTAAAAAGACGAGACAGAATCCACATATCCCTCCACCTCCATACTTTTGAACAGACACACATAGTAATAGAGCTCACCAAAGGTATTCAAACCCGGAACTCTGGAAGCATCCTATCAAAGCCACAACTTCCTTTCGATTTAAGGAAATACTACTACGTAAATGCACGGCTAACAACCAGGACCTCAAATCACGCTTTAGAGGTTCTAGTATGGTGGGGTGCCTGGGTGGCTCAGTCAGTTAAGCATCTGACTCCTGATTTCAGCTCAGGTCGTGATCTCACAGTCGCAGGATCAAGCCCCCCATTGGGCTCTGTGCTGCTTAAGATTCTCTCTCCTTCTCTCTCTGCCGCTCTTCCCCGCGCTCTCTCTCTCTCTCTCTCTCTTAAAATAAATAACTAAACATTAAAAAAGAGAAGTTCTAGTATGGTTACATGATTAAAAGCTATTCAAAGACTTTTTAAAAACAGGATTATTTTCCCCAAACTCCAAATCAGCCACAGTTTTAACTACCCAACTTTTGCATCGTGTTTGAATGAGAGAACTTTCCAACTTTTGCATCGTGTTTGGACGAGAGAACTTTCTGTAATTACATTAAGTGAACCTCATTTGTCTCCTTTTTGGTCTGTCTCACTGAATTAATAAAGCCAACAAATACAATGACCCTATATTTTAGTCTCTTTTCTCCTACTAGTCCAGGTAGCTCTCTCCTTGTTTAAATATTACAACCTTCTGATGCGATCAGAACATAAGTACTGCAAGACAAAAGTGTTGAGAACTTCTCTCCTTCTGGAGGAGGCTTACTAAAACTACTCTAGCTGAAAACTGAGACTTCAACGGTCTCAGCTGTAAACAGCAAGGAACAGAAATGCCACTTGGCATTAAATCTAGGGATTACCTGTTGAAACACCAAAGGCAGGTATACTTTGATGTGGGTTATTTGGTGCCGGGGAAGTACCGAGAAATACAATTATTCTTTTGCTGTGAATCTGGAAGGTGAAGGCTCGATGCCGTATTTGAGGCACAGATCCATTGTGTGTTGGTGGTGGGGAACACGGAGTGGGGGGCAGGGGCGGCTTAAGAGCAAGTTCAAGGACACATGCCCGCCAGAGCCCGATCGCAAGTAATGCTGTATAAAGAAATCCCTCCTAGTCCACTTGCTACGTTGTGTTAAGCCCAAAGAAAGGGAAATACCAGCTACTATTTTCTGAGCAAAGGACCCCAGCAAGACAGGGCCACGAATTGCCTGCAGGGTTTGCCTGCAGGGTCCTGAAAGTCAGTCAAAACACCTGATGATCAGGTTTCATCAGAAATCCCAAGGAGTTTCTTGACATACTGAACACCCTAAAAGTTTTCTGCATCTCTTTAAAAATAAATATTAAAAACTCCAGAGACTTATACCAACATGTTTGTCACACGGCCCGAGAACACACATTCTCAGGGAACAGCACCCCGCCCCCCCCCCCCCACACACTCATTTCTATCAGAAAAAAGAACAAGAGGTTTTCTCCCCTCCTCCTTCATTCTCCGGGTTTAGGGGTTTATCCTCAGATCATGGCTCAGGGGATTCTCATACTTAACAACTCCCAATATATCAAAAGAGGAGAAAAATCTCTCGCTCCTTAATTGTTTTGTCGAATAAGCTCTCAAAAGTTCATTTTTGTTACCTTTTTTCAGGCAAAATAAGAGGCCTTTTACCAAAATTCTATTGCTAAAACAATGGAATTCTCCTGGGAATGACTTCGTTATGGAAATGAAGTGACAGCTTCTTTTATCTAGCCAGGCAGAAAGTCTGCATTTATAAAAGGCATTCAGAGCTCTCAAGTGCTGTGTGTGGGCGGGCATAACATGCTATTTTTAATTCAGATGGCAGCATCCCTCCTATACAGGTCTTTCAAATAATCATAATCATAATAATACTGATCTACGAAGAAAAAAAAAAAAGATTCCCATTTCTGCTGACCCCGGCAGAAAAAGAGAGGAAAGAAAAAAGAAAAGAGAAAGAAAAAGAAACAAATTAGGAGAATGATGAATATAGCTTCCTTCCACCGTGGACCCCTCAGTAGGCTCAGAGATCAATCTCTAAAGCTATCAGACCTGACTATCTATTATCCAGAATTAAAAGCACTTAAGCTCTGTGAGTAACAGCCTTACATCTCACACAAATTTACATTTTTGTACGTGTGACTTTCACTGTGAATTTACAGGAATCACCTGTGCCTGCCGGGAAATGCCACGTGACTTCCATCTGTTCTCAAGAGTGAACAGTCCTTGGTGAGGCGGTGACGGATGAGTCCAGCTACGTGGCAGGGCCACAGTGGAAACCTGACTTCTAATTCCAAACACTGGAAGGTCCACTGGAGGGAAAAACGTATACGATCAGAGTGGAATCACAAGGATGATGCATGGAACAAGGCCTCCGGTAATGGCTAAGTGACTGGCTTAAGACCCACACCAGCAGGATTAGAGATTACTGAACAGAGGCGGTTAGAGAGATATTTTGCAATTGAAGTGAAATTCACATACCATGATTCATTTTTAAAGTGTACAAGAAAGTGGTTTTTGCCGTTATCTCATTCCAGAAGATTTTCATCATCTCAAAAAGAAACTTCATTGCCACCTCCTCTCCGCTCATGACAACCGCTAATCTACTTTCTGTTCTCTGGATCTGCCTACCCTGGATGTTGCATATAAATGGGTATCATAAAATATACGACTTCTTGTTGACTGGCTTCTTTCACTTAGCATAATGTTTTCAGGATGCATCGTGTTGAAGCACCTATCAGTACTGCAGTCCCTTCCTGACTACAGACTGGCTACACTCCAGTGTATATACAGACCATATCTTGTGTATCCATTAATCAGCTAATGGAAATCCGGGTTATTTCTACACTGGGGCTATTATAAAGAATGCTACGATGAACAATCATATACCTATTTTTGTTTGAATTCTTGTTTTCAATTCTCTTGGGTGTCCACCTCGCAGGTCGTATGGTATTCTATGTTTAACATTTTGAGGGGCTGCCATACTTTTTTTCCACGGTGGCTGCCCCATTTTACAGAAATGTATGAAGTTTCCAATCTCTTCTCTTTGCCAACACTTGTTATTCTCCTGATATTTTTCATTATGGCTAACCTAATGGGTATGGAGTGGGATCTCACTGTGGTTTGGACTGCACTTTCATAACCACTAATGACGTGGAACGTCTTACCAATGTGTTTGTTGGCCATTTGCAGATCTTCTTTGGAGAAGGGTCTTTCCGCGGCCTTTGTCCATTTAAAAATTGGGTTGTTTGTCTTTTTGTTGTTCAGTTCTAAGAGTTCTTTATATATTCTGGAGACCAGACTCTTATCAGATACATGATTTGCAAATACTTTTCTCCCATTCTGTGGGCTGTCTTTTGACTTTCTTGATAATGTCTTTTGAGTCACAAAAGCTTTTGATTTTGATGGAGTCCCATTTATCTGTTTTGTTGTTGCTGTTGCTTTAGACTTCAGTGTAATATCTAAGAATCCATTGCCAAACCCACGGTCATGAAGATCCACTCCTTTGTTTTCTTCTAAGAGTTTTATAGCTTAGTTCTTACACTTAGGCTGTTGGTCCATCGTAATTAATCTTTTGTTTATGGTATGAAGGAGCCAACTTCACTTAAAAAAATTTTTTTTTTAATGTTTATTTTTGAGAGAGCGAGAGAGAGACAGAGTGTGAGCAGGGGAAGGGCAGAGAAAGAGGGAGACTCAGAATCCGAAGCAGGCTCCAGGCTCTGAGCTGTCAGCACAGAGCACAATGTGGGGCTTGAACTCACGAACCATGAGTTCATGACTTGAGCCCAAGTCGGACGCTTAACTGACTGAACCACCCAGTGCCCCTAACTTCATTTTTTTATATGTGTCTCATATGTCCCTTCCCGTTGTCCCAGCACCATTTGTTGAAAAGAGGTCAAAGAGGTATTGAGTATGGAATTATTTTAGTCTGTTCCCTTTAAAAAAGGCTTGTTTGTTGTTGAAAAAAAATTCTGCAAATTAACTTAACTGACTTTTTGGTGACAGTGAATACATCCCAATACATTTTGAAGATGTAACAAATTGTCAAGAGTCCTGACCCACCAGGACCACAATCCTGAACTTTCAGGGAAGTCAACCGGCTCTTGGGTGGTACTTTTGCAGGGACTAATTTCCAAAAGCAGCAAGTAGTTTGAAATCACTTGGTTTTCTATTATTTTGGTTCATTTGTCTCTGTGTCTATTCCCCTCTAGTGAGCTGCTTCTGTCCCTTAGATTATCTAGACACCTCTGTTCTCTTTCCCACCCCAATACCAATTAAATTCGTTCTTTGGAGAGAACGTAATAACTCTAATTTATAGTAAGTCACTTCTAGTATGATGTACAAGTCCCTGTTTTAAGCAAAAAGAGCTAAAGTTTAGAATTCCAGGTATCATCCATTCAACCACTGGAAGAACGAGAGACTCAAATCCCCTTAAAGCATCGTTTCTCAAATTTGGCTGCACCGTGTGATCGCCTGGGGAGCTTTATAAATCCTGATGCCTGGGATCCACCTGCAGACACCCTCACTTAATTGGTCTGGGGTGCAGCCCAGGCAATGGGATTCTTTTTTTTAAAATATAATTTATTGTGAAATTTGTTTCCATACAACACCCAGTGCTCATCCCAACAAGTGCCCTCCTTCCTGCCCATCACCCACTTTCCCCTCTTCCCCACCCCCCATCTACCCTTAGTTTGTTCTTAGTCCTTAAGAGTCTCTTATGGTTTGCCTCCGTCCCTCTCTGTAACTTTTTCCCCCCTTCCCCTCCCCCATGGTCTTCTGTTAAGTTTCTCAAGATCCACATATGAGTGAAAACATATGGTATCTGTCTTTCTCTGCCTGGCTTATTTCACTTAGCATAATACCCTCCAGTTCCATCCACGTTGCTGCAAATGGCCAGATTTCATTCTTTCTCATTTACAAGTAGTATTCCATTGTATATATAAACCACATCTTCTTTATCCATTCATCAGTTGATGGACATTTAGGCTCTTTTCATAATTTGGCTATTGTTGAAAAAAACTGATCCCATTCATGACTACACCCAGAACCATAAAATACCTAGGAATAAATTTAACCAAAGATGTAAAAGATCTGTATGCTGAACACTATAGAAAGCTTATGAAGGAAATTGAAGAAGATACAAAGAAATGGAAAAACATTCCATGCTCATGGACTGGAAGAATATTGTTAAAATGTCAACACGACCCAAAGCAATCTACACATTCAATGCAATCCCAATCAAAATTGCACCGGCATTCTTCTCGAAACTAGAACAAACAATCCTAAAATTTGTAGGAAAGCACAAAAGACGCTGAACAGCCAGGCAATGGGATTCTAATGTGCAGCCAAAGCAGAGAGCCAGTGCCCTAAAGTCAGTCACCAAAAATGGCTACTTACGCCCTCCTTCCCCCCCCGCCCACCGCCGACTTCGAAGCCAGCCCCTCGTGCCACCTTGCACCACCTACAATGCATTAGGGACGTACATTCTTCCTTTTTTCTTTTTTTTAAGTTTTATAATCTCAGATCAGAACTAACAAAACTGAATTTCCTCCATTAGTTCTCATGTAATCTTCCTCCAAACCCTGTTTGTTACGATTCCCCATGACCAAAGACAAAGCAAACTCTGAGAGATTAAGCAACAGCCCGGCCATGAAACTTGCAAGTGGCAGACAAATGGATTTCAATGCAATCTTGTCAACCCCAAAGTCTGTGTCATTTGAGCCCTCCCGGTAATTTGAAAAGGGCCAAGTGTTATGGGTATGGTCGTATAAATTGGTACCAAGATCCACAAAGGGAGCAGCAATTTCGTATCTTCCATCCAGCACTCATCTTCCGGGATGGGGCTGGGGGCTGTATTCTCACTCAAGAGTATGGTGGGCACTGCCCCTGATATTTACTGTTCTTTCTATGTGCCACGGGTGTGTGTGTGTGTGTGTGTGTGTGTGTGTGTGTGTGTGTCCATACAAGGGAAGTAGGCCTCAGGGGTATATCTGAATTCAGGAAGCTACAACGTGATTCCAAAAATGCACCTGGGGCGGGTTTTCAGAGACAGTCGGGAAGCAATAATTCTTTCCAGTATCTGGTAAGACTGGCAACGGGCAATGAAACGCCTTTATTATGGCACCAAAATAACAAACACCGAGGGGACTAACACGTCATTCATTTGCGCGTTTAATCTGGTGCCTACATATGATTACAAAACTCCCATCGGCTGAAAACAGCAAGGCCGAAGGACATGAGGCACAAAGCTTCAATCCTCAAATATTCAGGCTCTTGAAGTGGCGAGGGTACAACTTCAAGCTGATACCTGACACCCGGATGCTGAAGTCCGGGACACAATAACGAACCTCTGCACGATAGCAGAACCAAGTTAGAATTGTCAAAATACATCGGGGATGGTGGTAAAGGCTTGAAGCGGAGTTTCAAGTCACTTTTCCTTTCTCTATCATGCACACTCAAACGTGTGGATCTGGGGATGAATGCTTGTGTGCACATACATAAGAGTGCACGTGTGTGCACACAGGCACACACACACGCACACACACACACAACAGGCATGAAGGAAAAACACATTTCAGTCCTGTCATTTTTCATAGGCCTAATGTACTTATCCTGAAGAAAAGAGGTGGTGGATGACAAGGCTATTATTCTCTGCCTGCGCACGACAGAGGAAGCTGGGAGAATTTCCGCACGATAGATTCAGATGCTAGAAGGCAATAAGGATTTGCTGGAGGTTTTCTGGTTTTCTGATTTTTATTATTATTTTTTTAATGTTGATTTATTTTTGAGAGCGAGAGACAGAGTGTGAGCAGGGGAGGGGCAGAGAGAGAGGGAGACACGGACTCCCAAGCAGGCTCCAGGCTCCGAGCTGTCAGCACGGAGCCCAACATGGGGCTCGAACCCATGAGCCGCGAGATCATGACCTGAGCCGAAGTCGGACGCCTAACCGGTTGCCTGAGCCACCCGGGCGCCCCTGCTGAAGGTTTCCTTAGACCAGTCTCAGAAGTTCCTTAGATGAGAAAAGTTTTCACAAGTGGGAGCTGTACCTGCTCATCTCCTAATTGTGGTGAATCTGTCAACGTTCTTTCCAGTATATCAAGACTTGACTCTTCAAAATCATTCTCTGTGTGCTCTGAATTGCTGTACTTATAAGCTAACTACTTCTCAAAGTGCTGTTTAAAAACTGACATCTTCCACCACATTTCAGGCTAAGAATGTATCTAAATTTGCCAAGTCTCATTGGTTCTTCTGAGAGAGCTACTTTAAAAAATATACTTGACAGCCAATCTCTTAAAAATGATTTGTGCAGAAATCGTGTTCAAATTACTTTATGCCAAGACATTTAAGAGAGAATGTGGTTTTCTTTGTAATAGGCTAAAAATAATGATATCCTTTATCTCCAACTGAACATGTACATATGTTGTATAAGCTGTTGCATTTAAACAAATTGAAAACAGTAGGATTCTGGCTATAGTCCATAAAGAAACAAAACTTGCCCAGAATATCATTTCAAGCATTAAAAAAAAATACAATTAAGTGTTATTTTCTACAAAGTTCAATCCTACATACAGAATCAGAGTTGTCAACCAGGTCTGAGGCAGCAAGTGATAAAAGTTATTATCTCAACAACACACTGGAAATTGAGAAAAAAGTAACCAGGGCAGTCCAATTTTTACATAAGGAAAAAGAGAATAAGAGGAACGTTCGTTTATAT
>NW_026526732.1:118486158-118693658 GCF_024362965.1 Panthera pardus | reverse complement strand
GTCAGAAGCTTAACCGACTGACACACCAGGCACCCCAACTCCTGAGCATATTAGTATTTTTTTTAAGTTTTACTTATTTAAATAATCTCTACACCCAACATGGGGCTTGACTCATGACCCCGAGATCAACAGCAGCACGTTCTTCCAACTAAGCCAGCCAGGCACCCTTGCCCCTTCCCCGTGTTTTTTTTTTTTTTTTTTTTAATTTCCAGAAAATATGCCATTCTTGTGTAGGTCAGACCACCAGCAGTCGTTCAGAAAAGGATGACTTTAGTGTTAATTCTTCCCCTCACTCACTGAATGGTAGCTAAGGCATTCAAATTCTCTGGAAAGCAGAAGCCATTTCTATGCTGAGTTAAAAAATATTAATGTCTTATTCAGAGGTGTTAAGAGGATTGATGAGTTACTGTTAGTAAATCACTTTGCAATTCCCAGGTCAAAGATGTGAAATGAACATTATCATTAGTTGTTTCAGTAGAATTTCAATGACGAACTATGGTCTAGTGGGGCTCATTAGGATAAAAAAAAAGCCCGTAACTTTGAGATAAGAGGGAGAACTTTGTTTGCAGTACTCATTTTCACCGAAGTGAGAAAAGCTCATGTTCATGATTATTAAAAATATCATCCTATACCATGTAGTAAGTTGATACAGGTAAAAGTTAACCAAAGGATGTATGGATGGATGAATGGATGGCTAGATGGGTAGACGGATGGCTAGACAAATGGCCAGCTGGCAACTGAACACATATACTCCTCCATGTTATTATGGCTACCTCTTTAGAACGCTGCCTTCCCAATCCAAATTATCACTGTCGAAGATCGTCGTGCTTTAAGGCTTAGAATATGATGGATTTCAATCATGGAATCAAATCGATGAGTTTGGTGTTGGAAACTGACCATACAGATTTGTCCGGTTTTTGAAATAGCACAAACCCTTTTGGTTTACTATCTGTTGCTTTTCTTCCCTTTGTTGCCAAACTGATAAAACAAAGATTTTCTATTATATTATACTTAGAAATTCTGATCTCTAGGAGATGCTTGAAATTAATGAATAAATAAATGGATGAACAGATAGGTATGAGGCATCCCTCAGTCACAGTTTTAAAGATCAGAAAGAACCTCGAAAGATTTCTCATACCTCTAGGAAAGACTAAACTTCAAACATACCAGATGAGTATTTTTTTTTTTAATGTTTATTTTTGACAGAGAGAGAGACAGAACATGAGCGGGGGAGGGGCAGAGAGAGAGGGAGACACAGAATCAGAAGCAGGCTCCAGGCTCCGAGCAGTCAGCACAGACCCTACGCGGGGCTCGAACTCAGAGTGCGAGATCATGACCTGAGCCAAAGTCGGACGCTCAACCGACTGAGCCACCCAAGCGCCCCAAGTTTATCTTTTATCATGTATGCCTGATATACGGTAAGGTTTTTCCCAAAAGCACCGCTCAGAAAAGAATGACTTCCCTTAATTTTTGAGTCTTTCTAAAGCTTATCATATTATTTGCTGCTCCATAAATATTTTATTTGAAACCACAAAGTTCTCTTTATGTAAAACACGCTCCCTTGAAACCCGTGGGACCGACTGCTGGTTTCGCACACCTATAAAAGTCACCTAACAGAATTTTTTTTTTTTTAAGAAGAGAAAATACATTTAACTAGGAACTATTCTTGGGAGTATGGCTTTACAGTCACAAATACTGGATGCCATTATGAATTTAAAAAGCATTTTAAAGATTGCTTTCAAAAGCAACATGGTAAGTGGTAGTTGTCTAATTCGTGAATACATACTCATTGGAAGAATGGAGAAAAAAGTCTCTTAATAATATCAGTTGGGACCCATGTTACAGTAATAATCCCCAGAACACCATACCTCCCCTATGTCCGTGGTCACATTAATTGTGTGAGCTTGGCTATGCGATTTGGTTTTGGCCAGGAAACTATAAAAATATAATCCATACATATAGAAAGAGGTACTTGAGGCTGGGAATAAAATTTCTGGTGATAGCATCACACACATGCAAAACACAGCACATCTTAAATGGCAGAGATGGAAGTCAAGACGATGTGATTTAGAAAGCTAACTACATGAGATGACTCACAAAGTGGTTCGTAAGATGATGAAGATACAGCATTGTAGATGAAGGTTCTAAATGAATTACTTCACACAACAGAAAAGTAGAAAAAAGGACTATTTGTACATTCATCTACATATGACCTCAAACATGTTTGTGAGACTGAATAGTTTAAGTACAAATCTGATTGTTTCATCAAGATCTCTAAGTTCTTAAATGTTTCCAGTCAGGTTGACATAAAAACCCATTAAAAAAATGGAAGATGGCTTAAATTTGAACTTTATGGTATATCTCAGGCCAGATCTCTTCTTGATGTGGAGACCCGAAGACTCAGCCGCCTACCTGAAATACCCACTCAAAATAATTCTCGCCACCTCACGTCCACTGGAATGGCCACCATCAAAAAGAGAAAATGGGGCGCCTGGGTGGCTTGGTCGGTTAAGCGTCCGACTTCGGCTCAGGTCATGATCTCATGGTCCGTGAGTTCGAGCCCCGCGTCGGGCTCTGTGCTGACATCTCAGAGCCTGGAGCCTGCTTCAGATTCTGTGTCTCCCTCTCTCTCTGCCCCTCCCCTGTTCATGCTCTGTCTCTCTCTGTCTCAAAAATAAATAAACGTTAAAAATAAATAAATAAAAAACAGAAAATAACTGTTTGTGAGCATGGGGAGCGATTGGAACCCAGTGCACCTGCTGGTGAGAATATAAAATGGTGCAGCCACTTTGGGAAACAGTTTGGAAGTTCCTCAAAGAATTAAAAATAGAGTTACCATATGACCCAGCAATTCTACTTCCGGGTATATGCCCCAAAGAATTGAAAGCAGGATCTCGAGGAGGTATTTGACCGCCCACGTTCACAGCATTATTCACAATAGCCAAACAGAGGAAGCAACCCAAGTGTCCATCAATGGACAAATAAAAGGAAACTGACATATGCTACAATAGGGATGAACCTTGAGGCCGCCTCGCTAACTGAAATAAGCCAGACCCAAAAGCACAAATAATGCATGATTCCACTTACGTGAGGGATTAAGAGTAGTCAAACTGATAGAGACAGAAAGTAGAGTAGTGGCTGACCAGGGGCTGGGGGAGGGAGGAAGGGCAGTTATTGTTTGATGAATATGGGCGTTAAGTTTTGCAAGATGAACAGAGTTCTGGAGACGGAATGCACAAGATCAATGTACTCAGCGCTACTGAACTTACATCCAGGAATGATGTAAGATGGCTAATTTTACACTGGGAGTACTGTACTGCAGCTTTTTGTTTTTGTTTTTGTTTTTTCTAAGTCTCATGTAGAGGCGCCTAGATGGCTCAGTCGTTTAAGCGTCCGACTTTGGCTCAGATCACGATCGCACGGTTTGTGGGTTCGCGCCCCGCGTCGGGCTCTGCGCTGACCCCTCGGAGCCTGGAGCCTGCTTCTGATTCTGTGCCTCCCTCTTTTTCTCGGCTCCTCCCCCACTCGCGCTCTGTCTCTCAAAAATAAATAAAATGTTGAAATTGAAAACAAATTTTTTTAAGAGTCTCATGTAGACTCAACATTTTCAAAAATCTGCCACGTGCCTGTGCCCCCGCCCCCCGCCCCCCCTCCCCCCCGTGTCTGTGAACGGCACATTCATTTCGTCAGCTCCTCAAGCCAGAAGCCTGGGAATTCTCCTGGTGAGCATGTCCTTACCTTCATTCACATCAAAACTCTGCAAAGTTCTGCCAAGCTGGCCTCGAGAATGAACTGTATCGTGAACCCATCTACTCCTCTGTCACGTTACTGCCACCAATCAAGTCCAAACCACTGTCACTTCTTATCTGGTCAACTGCAGGTTTTCTACTCTGCTTCCCTGCTTTTCTTGTCACTTCCCAATCCACCCTGCGTGTTTAGACGCTTGCATAAATTCCCAGGCACGCAGAACAAAATCAGATCTCCTTTCCAGATCGAAAGCTCTGCACTATCCATGGCTTGTCACTCTAACGTCATCGTCTCCTACTCTTCTCCTAACTCGCTCTAGCCTCCAGCCATACAGGTTCAAGTTCACGATCTCTGGATGCAGACGGGACTTCTCACCTCAGGACCTTTGCATATTCTCTCCTCTCTGCCTGCACTCTAACTCCCATACTATGCCCCTTCTCATACTCAGTTTAATGTCCTCTCCTACGAGAGCCTTTCTTTAACCGCCTAATCTAAATTGGAGCCATCCCTCCCACCCTGTTCTTCTTTCTCATGTGTGACTGTTCTCTCTCCTTCATTTCTAATTATACTTATTTGTGTACATGTTTATCCCGTTTCTTCCAGTAGAGTAGAAGCTCCCGGGAGCAACATGGCACAAATAAATTTAGAGAGAATAATGTCCGTGGAAAGGGTCATGAAAAGAGTAAAGCAGGCTAAGAGGACTAGGTGCTATTTGAGACAGGACAGACAAGGAAAGCCTCTTGGAAGTGACATTTGCGTGTTCACCCAGGTCATTTTTCTGCTCAGACGTGCACAACAGCTCATCTGACTCTCCCATTTATGGTCACTGTGCAACCATATTTCTGACCATCCAGGACCCTCCTGGGAGCCTTCTGATCCTTCTCTCTCCACACCCTCTCTACCCTCCATTCTTCCAGATGCGGAATATTCCTCATGCTGTCTGTCCTATCCCTTCCTGTCTGGAAAATGACATCACTCCCCACTCCAGTCTATCCTCCCAGTTTCAATCAATTTGCCTTCTTGGTTCAAAATCCCTTGTTGCTGGTTCCTCTTTGCTTCCTGAATTAAGTCCAGACTTTTCATCCTAGACTACCTGACAGCCCACACTGGCACCTCAACTTGCCTTTCCGACTGTATCTCACGCTTCCCCCATCACAGGCAAATGGGCTGCTTCTTAGCCCCCGCACATACTCTTCATTTTCCAGAATCTGTGCTTTTTGACTCATTTGCCCTTGCCACACCCACCTCCCTATCCCTGTTGCGAATTAACCCATATCTCAAGTCCAATTTGAGAATCACTTCGCCACGAAGATGTTCCCGCTCTTCCCGATCAGAAGCGATCATAGAACGCATGTTTTCGATTTTATCATACATATTGTCACATTCTGTCTTAAGGCCATAATTACTTGTAAACGTTCTCCAGTCCCTTTACCGGCACAGACTGTCTCCATCACTGATCACCTTGCTATTCACCTATCACTTCGCTGTGCTGTGGTCCCGGGACCAGCAGCACTGATGTCATCGGGGACTGTCTTAGACATGCAGGATCTTAGACTCCACTTTAGACCCGTAAGAGTCAGAAGCTGCATTTCGTAAGATTCCTAGGTGCTTCCTATGTACATGACCAAGCTCACAGGATCCACTCAGTAGCCACTTCTCCGGCTGAATTGACTGGAAAAACAAAGTATCAAAACCAAAACATGATTTACATAATTCATTCAAAGATAATTGCGAGTGACTAATGCTTTCCCTATATAAAACCATATCAAAGCTATATAGACAGCAGACGGTTAACGATATCAACCTTCTGAGGAAGGAAAACAAATTGTGCGTTGGCCAACTAAATGGCTGAGAACGTTTTGCGGTTTCATGAAGCGTGTCTATTTGTGGGTGGGAAGCCAGCACAGGGCTGGCCCGCTACTGCCAGTGCCATAATTCTCCTCCTGTAATGCATCAGTTGGCTGTGAAAATATTCACATTGAAGTTTTAGACTCCTGTGTCACATCCAGTAGGTTTACAATTCAGATGTGCCGTAGTAAGACGTACCCCGATTTGACGGAACGATAGCATTCCTTTCTCCGCTCTGTTAACAAAGCTTGCGATTTCTTTTTCCTACACGATAGACAAATCGCAGTCAGGAGACAGACTTGAGCGGACACATACTCAACCACTGTGAAGGGGGCGTTTTCACGTGGGGAGGATCCGGGGAGTTGTGGAAGCCGGGAAAGGCCTTCGAAAAGGGCACCGTGCTGGCCGCTAGAGGGCACGACAACGCGAACACAATCCTGAACCCATCCCTCCCACGGAAGGCTATTTTGCTTGTGAATTAACTCCCGCCTCCTAAATGGGCAGGGAGCCCACAGCTTCGGGGACGGGGACGCGGACACAACACCCAACCTCGTTTGTCTTTGAACACAATGGCCGTTGAAGTGAGTAAGCCTGAAGTGGAGCATCCAGCAGGACTGGGGGCTGACAGGCAACACTGCCTTCAGGTGGCTGTTTCCACCCTTCAGACGTCCACGACCTTCCGGGATTCCTTTTCTCCCTCGGAATCACCTCAGCAGCAACAACCGAAAAGCACACGACTTCCGTCTCCTCTCGGGACTGTGGACGCGTGTTCTCAGACGTTTGGGCTGATCTTACGTCTGCTGCGAAAGTGCTTCCCGGGGAGCAGGGGTCAGGGCAGTGAGGGCAGGGGGCCTGCAGGCGACAGCGCTCGCTCTGAGGGGGACCAGGGGGAAGTGAGCGTGTCCGTCCAAGGCCTCAGTGGCTGCCCTACACCCAGAGGGGCCTCCCAGGCAGCCTGGCTTCCTCCTGCTCCGAGCCCCTAAGGGCGAGGCTCTGACTTCTCCTCCATCTTGCTCTTCACCAGGCCCCTCGAATCTCTGTGCAGACTCTGGGGTTTCATCACCGGGCGGGGCGCCCTCGAGGCGGCCAGAGGGTAGCTGGCGGCACAAGGCAGGAGGGCCGCCCTCCACCGGGCCTCAGGGTGGTGGGGATGCCCTTCCCCTCAAAGCCAGCTCCTCAGAAGTTCTGCCCCGACGCCGCACGACAAAGGGCTCTGCCACAGAGTTTTCATACATACTTCTCCTTCCCCAGAAAGCACCATTTGTTTGAGAACCCGTAAATAGCTCCCGCAGAAGACACAATTTGCTCGAAATGCTTTGGAGCCGCGCAATGCATTATGCTGACAGCACCAGGAAATAGCAGAACGCGAAAACAGGCACATCTCCCGTCACCTCTCAACTCCACGGAAAGGAGTGCACGTTAAATGGAAACCAAAGCCAGCGTTGTGCTTACTGGGCGCTCCGCTAGGGACCTGCACCCCATACTCCGAGGATGAAGTCAGCGCACCCGTTTTCCTCCTACTACTAAATGCAAAAAAAAAAAAAACCAAACCCCCAAAAAACAACACAGCACTTCCAAGCTCTAAGCACTTGAGAGGCACTCCCTTTTAAGACAGAAACAAGTTTAGAAGGCAAGCTTTTTTATTTTTTTCTTCCCAATATGTCCAAAAAAAAGCCAAGAGGACCAGAAGGGGCTGAGGAATGTGTGCAGCGGGCCCTGCGATCCGCTTTCTCAGGGTCCCGTCCACGGGTCTCCAGACACCACGAGCGACGGCAGGTCAGGGCGGGCACCAAAGCCGGAAGCCTCGGCGGAAGGCACCACAGCGACGGGGACGGCAGCCCGGACCCTGTGCCCACCGCCATCGGCACCCAACCGGAAGTGAGTAGCAAGCGTCGCTTTCTAGGAATGCGGTGGCTGGCATCACGTGCCCTCCTTCCGCGTGGGTTTGTTCCGGCCAAACAGGACACAGCAGAGGCGCGGGTCCGAGGGCCCCGTCGGGCTCAAGCTGCGCGTGTCTTGGGCATCAGTCCTTTCGGCGCGAGCATACTGCAGAGGTGCGGCCAACGGTGGGGGGTGGGGAGGGGGGGGGCGTCCAGAGTCCCCTCTGTGCCGATCTAATCTCAGGTCTCAAGGTTTCAGCTCCTGACTTGAGGAAGACATATTAAATACCCAGCAACGTGTTGATCTTCGTTAAACCACGAACGGCCTCTCAGACACACCCTGACGGGACACAGGTTACCGTTCGTCCTGATGGAAAGTGATCAAAAGCCCCCAGACACTTTGGTGAGCTTGCTCGGCAGCCCGACCCTGCTTTACTTTCCACATGGACTACATCAAAAGAATACAGATATCACTGGAGACTCGGGACGTTTCAAGTCTCCAGGGCTAGTGCGAAACTGCCCCTCGAAGCTACGGAAGATGGGGGACAGAAATTAAAGCCGGCTTCTACCTTCTCCTGCAACACACAATACGGAAGTCTAGGAAGTCTAGTCATAGGTTAGCCATGCGTCTAAAGATACACCTCCCCCTGAGATGATAGAAGGTCCCGATCATCTAGCTCCTCCAAAGGAACTTACTTACAGATCAGTCGAACGACTCATGGCGAATTAATGGGCCCATAAGAGGCACTGGAAAGACCTGGAAGGCCATGTGTCTGCCACACCCAGGGGGCCCTATGCCTTGCCCAGCTGTAGGTAGGGGGAGGGGCTGTGTAGAAGACAGCAGCAAGGAAAGCAGGAGGGTCTAACCAACACCGACGGCATCAGGAGGGCCAAGGGCATCTGCGGGAGAGGAGAGAGACTTCAAAGCCCTCCTGCTCTGTTACGCTTCCTGCACCTCTGGCCAAGGTGCCTGCTTCACAGAGCAGGGGGAAAGGACGAGGTGTTAGGAGTTCTCTTCTCCCCTGGTAGCATGTGGCTGGCATCAGCCGACGTGCAGGGAAAAGGGATGTGGGGGTAATGGAGCCCGGGCACTCTTCTCTGGCTCCTCTGAGCTAAGAGCTGCTGCCTGCGGGCTGCACACCGCCTCACCTTGTCTCATTAGACTGTCCTCTGTCCCTAGACACCTGCACCCATGCGAGGGGACGTGACGAACCCTGGCAAGGATAACGGCATGCGGTGCCTTCCTCCTCTCTGCCGTCCGTCACACAGCATTTCTCTCTCCTGTCTCTCAAATCAAGCCTGGCTCTCCCGTCGGACCAGAAGGACTGAGGAAGCAGTGCGCGGTGGCCTTGCGAGGCGCAGAAAAACCGTGCAAAAGCTGGACTAACCAGCAAAACACCCCCACTCGTTTCCCAGAGCCGTGGGGAGGCTGTGTCTAACAGCAAGGCAAGCCAGCGGGAGCCAGAGAGGTTTCACGGCGTGGGCCGGGAGCCCCCCTCTTCTTGGGGGTGAGACGCAGAACCACACATCGAATTTTACTTTGCTGGCCCTCATTTCAACCACTTTATCTCCACTAGAGGGCCAGGATGGCGACGAAATTTCAGCCTAACACTGTGTTTGCTGCCGATTTAAGATTTAATCCTAGACCTCCTGGAGGGAGGGGCAGGGGAAGGAAGAGATGGTGGAAAGGCGGGGGTGACCACGATAATGCAGTCACTCCAAGAGGCTCGCGTCAGTCCACGGTTATGCTGCGGTTCTACCTGGGAAGCCCCAACTCACAGAATGACACTGAGATAAGCCCAAAACCTACAGAAGGGAGGACACCTTGCACAGCCCGTTTCTTCTGTCCAAATGATCACGCTGTTGTCGCTCGGCTCTTTTTTCCAGCGTCTCCCAAATCTGTCCCTTCATTACGCCCCCACATGAGCTCTCAAAATCTCAGCTCCTTATGCTTGTTAATAACCTCCTCACCGGGGCCTCCGTGTCTGGTTTTCTCCCCACCACCTCACGGGCCGTGAACACCGCGGTAAAGCTCATCTCGCTGCAACACGGTTGGTCACATGACCGGCTTGCTGAAAAACCTCCGGGGACCACCAACCCCCGATTCAGGACCCTCTCCATAGCACTGTCCCGTTCATGTGTACACACTGACAGGCAGAGGGCTCAGCCCCCTCCCTGTCCACCACCCCCACCCCACACCGGGAATAAACAAGCACCGTTTTCTAGGATTGGTTAGCGGTCATGATCACGGGTGCCTCCTTGGGCGCTGGTTTCTCTTGACCAACTGCTACATAGCGAGATGTGGTCGAGAGACCCATTCTTTGGTCTGACACGTGCGCTGTGACTGCCACACTACCTTCCCAAGGCAGTTTTCTGCTTTCTTTCCATACACTCTCCATCCTGTATTGGTTCATACATACAGCTTCCAGTTTCTTTTTCACATGCAGCTGCTGTGTGCTTCGCTCAGTATATGTTTTGCTCCTGTCTGAACCCCGCTCCAGTTCCCGCTCCGGTTGGGAGCTGGGCTGCTGCGTACCTGCCAGGACCCTAGGAGGCGAGGCAGCGGGTGAAGGTGTGAGCCTGATACAGGAGAGAGACGGTGCGGCGTGGTCAAAGACACCCGGGGTAGAATCATGGAAGCACTCTGGACAGATTAACTTCTCTCTCCCTCATTAAGCTTCTTAATTTTTAAATAAAGGCAGTGATCCCTACCTCATTCAACAAGAACAAAGCGAGGGGCGCCTGGGTGGCTCGGTCGGACTTCGGCTCAGGTCACGATCTCGCGGTCTGTGGGTTCGGGCCCCGCGTCGGGCTCGGTGCTGACAGCTCGGAGCCTGGAGCCTGCTTCGGGTTCTGTGTGTGTGTGTCTCTCTCTCTGCCCCTCCCCCACTCATGCTCTGTCTCTGTCCCTCTCTCAAAAATAAATAAAGATTAAAAAAATTGAAGAAAAAAAAAGAACAAGGCAAGAAAAGGCAGGCTGACACCAGACAACACATGAACTGTGAAGTCACGCTGTGGACAGTTAGACAGCAGTGTGGTTAAGAGGTGGGGCTGAAGATTGGGTGTGAGCCCAACCACCGGCCCTACTGGATGTAATCTGCCCGTGTCTTGATGATGTTCCGTTCACCATGGCTCATTAACGCTAGCTATGTGGTGGCTTGTTCATATGTTCTTTTCAGTTTAGTAAAACCCACTGACCAAGTCTGGGCTTCCGGGCGCCATATGCATTTACTGCTATAAATACCATCAGGCGTGAGTGACAGTTCGTTCCTATGCTCGCTCATTCTTTCAGCCTGCAAATATTCATGGAGCACCTACTGTGTGCTGGGCGGGAGAGAGACAAAAATGAACGAGAGGGCTAGAATGATACGAGCTGTATAAAAAGCTGGAAGCAGTGTCTTGGGCACAGCAGATGGCGTGTATCGCTTCCAGGGCAAAGCTCTGAAGCGTTTCATTGCTGGTGCAAATGTCCAGCTTCTCCCTCTTCCCTGCGATCACGAAGGAGACCGCTAGGCAGCCGCATAAAAAGAGCAGAGCAGGCTGCATCACAGAGCGATGCCTGGAGGACTGGAGACTCACCGGATCCACAGCGGACCCTGCAGGAGTGAAAGCTAAACTTGTGAAGACTATAGGGTTGACTGTTCACGCAGCACAGCCCCGCCCTACCCTGACTAATACAACAGCTTCCATTTTCTCTAATGTTACCATTTGGCAAACAAGCATGTGTACTAATGCCTCGTGATGGTTCTCCTATGGACCGCCCTTAATTTCTTTAAATTTCCTTGACTTTGCCTGTGATCATGCCCTGTCCTTCCAACAAGGCTGGAGCCCTCCATATACAATGACCTTGGTTTACACTTCTGGGGTTCTCCTCTTTACCCTCCAGCTCACATCCCCACCATTCCCTCCAAATTTGGGCATGAGCCTTAAACACAGCAACTGTTTAATTCATGACTAATGCCTTCATATTTTAGGAAATAATCAGGAAATATTAGGAATAATTCCCTAATATTAGGAAATAATTCCCCAAATATAATGGCAGTTGTTTACTTTCATTAACCAATACCACAATGCTGGCTGGCATGGATAATTATGAATTAAGCTTGATAGCTACAGTAAGATTTTAGGGATTCATGTGTGGATTTACTTCAGCCCTGGCATCAGGATTCTATGTCAACCATGGCTAATCACAGGTTGTTTGCTAATCGTTTCTTCCTCACTGATTTTGTGGATCCCAGTGTCTGTGGCCCTATCACATGAGATCGGTCTGGGCTTCTAGGATTCTCATTCATTCATTTAACCATACAATCATTCTCCGAGAGTCAGCAGAGGAGAACAGCTATGGAATCAACTAGCTGTGAGAACCTTACTAGTCACCTTATCTCTTTGCATGCCGTCCGTTTGCCCCCCTGTAAGGCAGGAGTTAAAAATGCATCTCAGGGCGACTGGGTAGCTCAGTGGGTTAATCTTCCAACTCTTGATTTCAGCTCAGGTCGTGACCCCAAGGTTCATGGGATCAGGCCCCGCATCGGGCTTCGAGCAGACAGCACGGAGCTCGCTTGGGATTTTCTCTCCCTCTCCTCTCTCTCTGCCCCTCCCCGTTCATGCGCATGCACTTTTTTTCTCCCTCTCTCTCTCTCTCTCTCAAAATAAATAAACTAAAAAAAAAATGTATCTTGTAAAGTGGTTGTAAGAATCATACCAGCTAATAATAAGGTACTGGGAAAGTGCTTGTCAGTACCAGAATATAGTGGTTCCTGGCATGGTGTAAGTACTCTGAATGCTAATACGATTATTTACTGAGCACCTACTATATGGCAGATATTAGAGGGACAAGGATGAATAAGAACAAGAGGCTGCCCCGTCCCCAAGGAGTTTAAAATCTAGTAACAGTGATAAATATATAAGCAAATAAGTGAACCGAAGGGTCCAAGAGCCAGAGAGAGAGAGAGAGAGAGAATAAATGCATGCACACACTCACACGGCAGATACCGTCACACGTGCACACACGGACACACACGCACGCACACGTGCCGTGTGCAACTGCCGGCAACTGGTGAGCTACACACAAGAAGGTGCTCCTTCCCCTCGGAAGAAGGGAAGCCAGGAAGGGAGAACACGACAGCTGGACCGAGCCTCCTGGAACGAGTGGGTATTTGCCAGGCAGGGGAGGGCACGGGGGCATCCAGGCAATCAAGGCACGTGAGAAGAGGCATAAGACCCCACTGACTCATCTAACAGATATTTATCAAACGCCGCCTATGAACTTGGCACAGCTTCAAGTACTTGGATGCGGCAGTTGAGGATACTGACGGGGTTTTTGCTTTCAGGGAGCTAACATTCTAATCGAGGAGATGAACAGGAAACCCAGTAAACAAGTCTATAAATCAAAGAGCTATGGAGAAAACACAGTGGCTCCGATGTCTGGAGTGAGGCTGGGGATGGCTTGCCCAGAGTAGCGCGCACAGCATGAGAGGTGTAAGCAGAGCCAGAGGGAACACCACCCGCCCCTCCGTCCTCCATGCCGGGTTTTTCCCCGAACCTCCTCTCACCCCACTGGCTGGACTTCATCTACCACTGAGGAGACTCAAAATTTTGAGCACGCTTTCCTTCCTTCTTCACGCAGACAGTGGCCCACAGACTCCCAATCTTCCTGCAGGTGGACCATTCTAGACCCAGACTGGGGACGAGGGAGCGGGAGGCCCATGTCTGGCTTGCAACCTAAGACACAGCTCCTGACTCCGTCGCTGTTAGCTGTCACACAGGTGCATTTTGGCCTCCGTGTGCCTTATTGTGCTTAGTCTCATTTCTCTGCTGCCGCAGAACTTGGGAAGGGAAGGGCACTCTTATTAAGATAAAAGTTTTCATCCGATAAAAACCTTCCCTCCCTCAACAGACCTCAAAACTAAATTAGGAACCACTATCCTCATCTATCAAACCTGTCACCTTAATGAAAAAATCTTTCAAATCTCTTACTTAATAGCTGCAAAGACATTGCCAGGGGTGTGTCTGAGAAGTCTGCCCCGAATGGTATAATAAGGCAAATTCAATAGCGGGAGCAAATACCGGGGGATGGGGGGAGAACAGGGACGATTTCAGCACCCGCATCAAACCCCAGGGCACCCACTTCATGGGTGGCAGCCACAAGGAGGAAGATGAGAGAATGTGAAATCTTTCCATATTACCTTCTGACTGCATATGTACACGTTTTTTTACAACCATGCTAGAAAAAGGATTCCTTGAATTTATCTTTTCTCTGACGAATTCAGAAGCACTTTCCATGTGTTCGCACGCTTGATTCACAACTTCCTTATGAGACAGGATGGGACTAGAATGTTATCAGGAAGAAATATTCATGGCCTGGTTACTATCTACAGGGCTCAGTTCTGAGCATTAGGGAACTGGAAGAAAGAAAGAAGGAAAGACGGAAAGAGGGGAGGAAAGAAAGAAAGGAAGGAAGAAAGAAGGAAAGAAAGAGAGAAAGAGAGAAAAGGAAGGAAGAAGGAAGGAAGGAAGGAAGGAAGGAAAGGAAGAAAGAAGGAAAGAAAGAGAGAAAGAGAGAAAAGGAAGGAAGAAGGAAGGAAGGAAGGAAGGAAGGAAGGAAGGAAGGAAGGAAGGAAGGAAAGGAAGGAAGAAAAGGAAGGAAGGAAGGAAGGAAGGAAGGAAGGAAGGAAGGAAGGAAGAAAGGAAGGAAAGAAGGAAGGAAGGAAGGGAAAGAAGGAAAGGAAGGAAGGAAAGGAAGGAAGAAAAGGAAGGAAGGAAGGAAGGAAGGAAGGAAGGAAGGAAGGAAGGAAGGAAGGAAGGAAGAAAGACAAAGATTAAGATGATTGGTTCCTGACCTTGAATGCCCTACCCTCCATCTGAAAGACTGCTCAGATCCCCAAAGCATTATGCATGAAAAAAGGAAATACAAGACACCTGTCAAATAGATGGTAAAGATTTTTGAAAATGCTCCAGGAGTTCAGGGGAAAGGAACATCTGTTGAAATCAAGAGTGATTACAACGGTTTCATGGGAGTTCTACATTATTATTATTTTTTTAATGTTTATTTTTGAGAGAGAGACAGAGACAGAGACACACACAGAGCATGGGCAGGGGAGGGGCAGAGAGAGAGAGAGGGAGACACAGAATCCGAAGCAGGCTCCAGGCTCCGAGCCGTCAGCACAGAACCTGACGGGGGGCTCGAACACACGAACTGTGAGATCATGACCCGAGCCGAAGTAGGACGCTTAACCGATGGAGCCCCCCAGGCGCCCCTCACGGGGAAGTTTATAGACAGGAAAACATCAGAGAGAGGTTAAAACCCCAACTACACGTGCTGGAGGAACCACACTCAGAGACTGCTCCTCTGGTGGAAGCTGCTAGAAAATCAGCGATGCGCCCTGGACTTCTTCGTGCAGTCCTACTGCGCCTGGCCTCCTGGCATCCCACTCTACCCTGGAAAGCGTCTCCTGAACCTGACCAGCACAGTAAAAGGGTTCTCTGTTTCCCTAGATTTCCCACTCGCTCCGGTCCACTGCCCACTTTCCAGCCAGAAGCAGTTGACCGCGACATACAGGAAACGCTCTCCCCGCCGCGCTGTGCGGACAGGGCTGCTTTGCCACGGCAGTGATGAAAAGCACAGACTCTCCACCTACTTTGGTTTGCGAGGTTCTGCCAGCTCGGCCGACACCCCAGGCCCGCAGGATTTCACCACAGACATGGTCTCGTCCCTCGTCAAGTGCTGAGCTTGACGGGGACCGTAGGCGAGCGTGAACAGCAGGGTCAGTTAGTAACAATCACGGAGTCCCGACGCACTGAAGGAGGGGGGAGGCCGGCCGGGGTGAGGAGCGGGGGATCCAAAGGGGCATCAGGGCTGTGCTCGTCCTGCCCCGGGATACGCTGGCTGCCACGGTCATTATATTTTTTCTGGCTGCACAGACATGTTGCTATGGAACTGATACATGCCATTGCGACTTGGCCTCTAGCAAAGAAAATCACATCACTGGCAAGCGCGTTTCCCTGGATTTCCCTTAAAGGGATACCATCGACGGCACTGCTCCAGCTCGGAAACAACAACAGTGTTGTTCCAGGGCCCGGCCCTCCGCATACCATGAAACGGAGCCCAGCCACTCATGTTCTACAAGGTGTCCACGCACGTGGCACGTGGGCCTACGTGGTCCAAACCCCAAGTGTGGGGACCGGCCCCTACCCGCTTTTTAAGTAGGAAACGCATGGCTTCGGTTTCTATTCAATTTCCCTGCAACTGGTAACAGTCAACAGGCTGCAGTATTTGGGGGGATGATTTGACGCCTCCTGATTGTCAGCTTCGCGCCATTCATGACCCCGGTGGGGACCGGGTAGCCCCAAGTGGTCCGCCTCCCCCCCCCCCCCAGCTTTACCGTTCTTGCTTCAGGCCTCACTAGCAGCCGCTCGCTTGCTTGCTTGCTTTCTCTCTCTCTCTCTCTCCCTCCTTCTTTCTTTCTTTTTCTTTCTTTCTCTCTCTCTCTCTCCCTCCCTTTCTTTCTTTTTTCTTTCTCTCTCTCTCTCCCTCCCTTTCTTTCTTTCTTTCTTTCTCTCTCTCCCTCCCTCCCTCTTTCTTTCTCTCTCTCTCCCTCCCTCTTTCTTTTTCTTTCTTTCTCTCTCTCCCTCCTTCCCTCTTTCTTTCTTTTCTTTCTCTCTCTCTCTCCCTCCCTCTTTTTCTTTCTTTCTTTCTTTCTCCCTCTTTCTTTCTTCTTCTTCTTCCTCTTTCTTTCTTCCTCTTTCTTTCTTTCTCTCCCTCCCTCCCTCTTTCTTTCTTTTTCTTTCTCTCTCTCTCTCTCCCTCCCTCTTTCTTTCTTTCTTTTTCTTTCTCTCCCTCTTTTTCTTTCTTTCTTTCTTTCTTTCTTTCTTTCTTTCTTTCCTCTTTCTTTCTTTCTTTCTTTTTCTTCCTCTTTCTTTCTCTTTCTTTCTTTCTTTCTTTCTTTCTTTCTTTCTTTCTTTCTTTCTTTCTCTAAATGAAAAGTACAAAGCAGGTGCAGGATCTGGCCCTTCCCCACGTTGCTGAGGCCCTTAACTGCCGTCTATTTTAGTCTTATCCATTTCTTGATCCCACAGAGACCCTTGGGTTCTCCAGGAAGCAGGGGACCTCACGTCCCCACATTATATACGGTGGTGTGTGCTCTGGGGATAAAGCTGTTGGGCTTTTCTTGGGTAAGATGAGAATATGGAAACCTTCAAGTTGCGCCCCCTAACAAATACACATTCCTGCGCTCCGTGCATCTGGGGACGGGACAGGAGGGTCAGGATTAGGGTAGGAAGCAGATGATGGCCAGTGAAGTAGCAAAGCCATGTTCCCGATTCCATTAGAAATCAAACCGTCTCTGTCCCTGATACGAAGCCATCGAGTTCCTTAATGATGACTCCCGTTAGGGTGGAAAGGAAGCTCCCACTCGTTACGATACGGTGATTAAGTTGCCAAGTGGGACGAAACAATAGACACAGCTTCTCAATACTACACTTGGACCATCCCGCGCTGAGACGGAATGCTTTGGAAATACGCGCATTTGGCTCTCCGACCCCAATGAACCCGGTCCAGAGCCAGCTCTGGCACAGGCACCCTTGCAAGGACCGCAGATCAGCCCGCCTTCTGGGGTTCCCGAGGACGATCACCGTCTCACTCCTCTCTCCATCGTACTCCACAACAGCACTCTCATGTGAGAACCAGTACAACCTTTTTTTTTTTTTTAATGACGAAATGTTTCTCCGGAAGTGTCTATGACTGCAGGTCAAATCTGTACTGCACCATCAGGAACTTGTGAGGCACTACTCTGCAGGTGCAGACAGTCCCGGGGGGTGGGGGTGGGGGGGGGGGTGCAGGTCCGCAGCTGGCCAGCAGGCACCTGCAGGTGCAGCACGGTTTCTAGCTGCAGAACAGATGCACCGCTGAGTCTGGGCTCGTGTCGTGGCACTGGGGACGCGGCGGTTTGGGAGGCGCAAAGGAAAACATCGCCTCCCAGATGAGGTCTGTGACGGGAGTGTCCCGGGTACGCACCGCTCGGCCAACCCCTCTGGGTAGTAGCCAGGGAGGATTCCTAGAAAGTTAAATAGTTAAACAGCATCCCTCTTGATAGGTGCCTTAGAGGGATATTATCAGGTCAAACCACCTGCAGCCTTGTATCGTCAGAAAGGAGATTCCAAAGACGGTGCTGTGCCAGGTGGGGTCGGGTCGGGGGCGGCGGGGGGCAGGGTGGGGGGGGGGGAACCAGGGGAAATCACCACGCAGCTGGGAGTCAAGTGCATCTCATCACTCCAGCTCTACCGCTGTCTGAGAAGCCCCCGGACAGAGGATGAGAAGCCCTCTAGGCCTCAGCTGCCCCATGTGTACGCAGGGCCTTTGCCAGATGGGATCTAAGGTCCCATGTACTGTTCACATCCTATTATTCCCTGTCACGATACTCATGACACAGTGTGTCACATGAACAAAACGGACGGTTTGTCCTTGCCCACGGCTGTATTTCTGTGCAAGTCATGGGGGGAAAAACGAGAGCTTTCTCTCTTAATCCTCTCTGCTAGCTGCACAAGGTAACAGCGACGATGGTACTAATTCATAAGAGGCAAAACATGCGTGTGGCAAAAAGAAACGGCCGAAAGATACGAGAGAGAAGCCTTCCCTTCTGAAGGCAAGAGATCTGAACCTTTTAGTTCCAAGTGGGGGAAACTTCTAGAGAACACCTGCTATGAAGCACTTTTTCTTGGAGCATCACAATAACCGGATAAAATCTTGATGTGAAAATATAATTAAAAATACATACACGTTATGAAAGATAAAGTAAAAACATAGAAAAGAGTCAAAGGGTCACTCACCCTAGGAAAACGGCAGACTGGTTTCTTTTCACCAAGAAAAAGGACTAATTTCTTTGGAAAACTGGAAGAGAAAAAGATTTTAAATGAACAACATGAAGTCTGTATTAGAGGTCAGTGCAGGTGTGCAGGCCTAGAGATTATAAAAAAATCCCAGCTCCCAGCACTTGGGCACTTAGTAGGTGCATGGCAAGTGTCTGATGGATGGTGGGCATCTGATTGTTTGGGCAACCACATGGATTTTGAAAACAGGAGCTTTCAACATTCAATATGCAGAAAGTAAGCATGTGCATGATTGTTTGTTTTAAGATTTATTTTTCAGAGAGAGAGCACAAGCAGGGAAGGGGCAGAAAGGGAGAGAATATCCGAAGCAGGCTCTGAGCTGACAGCGGTGAGCCCGACGCGGGCCTCGAACCCATGAACTGTGAGATCATGACGTGAGCCGAAGTCGGGTGCTAAACGGACCGAGCCACCCAGGCGCCCCGTGCAGGATTCCTTTATCACGAAATGCACGAACCTTGTGATGTATATGGTGGTGCCCGGGAAACCGTTTTTCAGGTGGATCTGTTAAAATCCCATTTTTCAGGTGGACTGTCTGTGGTCCCACGGTGGGGCTAACTGAAGATGCCTTAATGAAGTGTACCCCATAACTGCCCTGTGCCCTCTCCCCACACCCCTTCCCCACCACAAAATGTACACCCACAACTCCGTGCACCCCCCGCTGAAGTCAGTAACCCCACAGGGATCTGTAATTGGGTTCCTAAGGGAATGTGGACTTGGTCGAGAGGCGCTGGAGGCCACATCTCGGGCCGACTGAGTAATCCCACGAAGAAGCCACGGCGTTTTGGGATCAAGTGTGGGAAAGAACGGAGAGGCTGTGAATGTTGGAAGCCTGAAAGACGAAGGGAGCTCAGGGGTGACTTCAACAGGCTGTGTAATCTCTGTCACATAAGGAACTCTGCTCAAGATCCAAGTTTTTAAAAATTTCCAGAGACTGTTTCCAAGACGCCTTTGCAGGCTTGGGAGGGAACGTGAGGCAGAGCTGGTCTAGCTCCCGACAGTGGCAAGTTTCACATGATCCCAGAGCATTTGGGAGTAAGTCTACGAGCTGGAAGAAGCCACTGCTTGCTTCTCCTCTCTTGCCCTACAAGGAAGAGAGCGCTGTGGCCGTTCAGACAGTAGGGACAGTCTCCTCCTCAGGACACCCACGGGTGGCAGATTCCCAGACCCAGTGTCTCAGAATCTCCAAGGCGCACCTCCCAGCCACAGAGAGAGAAACCTGCCTCCTAGACTTTCAGGCTGTGCTGGGGGACGGGAGGGCTCCCCAGACCACGTGGTTCCGCCTCTGGAGAAGTCCACGGTCTACCTGAAAACACTCCAGGGTACCAACGCAGGAGCAAAAGAGGGTCCAACGCTGGTGCCATCTCTCAGCACCTTCTTTTTAAAGCAACACTTTAATAATCCGCTCACATAAATTAACGGTTTTCATCCTCACGGTGGCAAGATGTCTAGAGTCAGAACCACAGGGATCAGAAAAGCTGATTTTCGGAGTCGGACCCGAGTCGGCATCTCAGGTCAGTCGCACATCAGCTGTGGGACTCAAGGCGCCTACACGCTCAGGACCCTTTCTTTCCTCAGGGGCAATACTTGTACCCACCGTGTATCACGTTTCAAGCTCTCGGTGGGTGCTTGGGACGTAGAAGGCACTTAGGAGAAAGAAAACGCTTTGACGCTAGGTGACGCAACACATTTCTCTGTCTGCAACAATCCAGAAGACACAGGAGGGATTTTTATAATTTCGTAATTTATCAAAACGTGAGCACCTGTATTGCACTCTCTTTCTCTGCAACCCCTCAAAATTAGATGAGACAAATGAGAGCAAAGTAGAACATTTACCGTGAACAATTAGATAATATACACGAGGAAACAGCCCAAAGGAAGCAAATCAGCAGGCCCCACTAACAATCACTATGCACATTTTGGCTCACAAGGCTCTAGGCTCTCTCCTACACTCAAGTGCACAGAATTTATTAGACGTATACTTAAATAAATAAAATTATATACATACCTATTGTTTAGTCATAGCATACTATGGTAGTATTCACATTGTTTTTCAGCCTGATAATATTTTACTTATTACATTACAAATTTCTTTTCCTATCAATAAATCCATCCCCATCATAATTCTTTTTAATTTTTCAGTTTAAAAATGTTTTTTCTTTCAAAGCAGGCTTCACGCCCGGTGTGGCGCCCAGTGTGGGGCTCAGACTCACAACCCTGAGATCGACACCTGAGCTGAGATCAAGTGTCATACGCTTAACTGACTGAGCCACCCAGGCGTCCCACCATCAAAATTCTTAAACTACAAGAGCAGCGCGTGGAAAGAATGAACCACTCGATAAACAGGGGCTAAATGTACAGTCTACCAAAGTGCCCCACATTTATGAGAAATGTGGTACAGAGTCTACCAGAGTGCCCCACATTTATGAGAAATGTGGTACCACGTGTGGTAGCACATGGTTCTTTCCTTTGACATTTTTGTCAAGATACAGAAAAAGCAGACGATATAAACACCAGAGGTCTTCACGAAAAATTGTTTGGGTTTGAGTGGGTGTCCCTTAGGAGACTACACACCGGCCCTAACACCACAGGGAATAATATCACAAAGGACAGCATTCAGCGAGTTTCCAATCTACTGGAAGGGGACAACACTTCAAAGCCCGGGGCCAATGACGGATAGAGGTGTCTACTCCAGCTACAAAATCGTAAGTGTGTCCTGTTTCAGTGTGATGACGGTAAAGTTACTTCATGACAGAAAGGTAAACCGAACATTGTAGATCCTCGAGTGGATCTGGGCTTAAAAATCATCATCGCGTTACATAAACTTCAAAACCTGAAAAACAATCAGAATTTATCATGTTTAGAAAACCTCCAGAGGTGGGAGTGTTTGTGCAGCCTCCATAGTTCTAATCTAGCTTCCTTCTTGAAGGCAATGGTTGAGTTGCTAAAACATATGTGATACAGTTTTGCTTGAGTTGCACGACACATCCTCGTCCCTGATTGAGAAAATCGTGCCATACCTCGAAATGCGACGGACTGGCAAAATTTTAGGAAAATACCGCTTTTGAGGGGAGGCTCGGGAGTGGACGTATCCCCGCAGCCGGCAAAGAGCACGGGTGCTAATTCCTCCTCCAGTCGTTAACGTAATCAATCCTTCTAAGGATTGCCAGCACTGCCGGGACAAGCAGGCAGGACGTGGGGGACTGGCAGGGAGCAACAGAGAAAGACAGGACTTAACTGTGGCAGCAGAGGAATGCCAGATCTGACACCAACTGGGAAATCCCAGAGAGACCAAACGTGAAGAAACAAAGAAGAGAGACATCACCGTTTGACTTCTGAAACAGCCCATGAACAGGTGCTAGGCCACTTTGCATTCTACCTTCCAACCAAAGTTCCCCAAACTTCACCCGTCCCCTGTCCAGCTGATGCAATTTTTAGAGGAAGTGACGGTCTGTGAAGGACTCATGCTCTTGGAAGAGACTTCTACTGTTCTGTCTTGACCACATGAAGAGTCAACATTAGGAGATAAGAACACAGATCTTAAATTTTAGCCCTGGATGGAATCTGAAAAACATCTCCCCCGCTACTCACACTAGGGACGTTCTAGCACAGAATATGGGCTGTGCGACTCTTAACAGATCTCCTTTGATGGCAAAATTCAGGAGCCAGTGAGCTGTCCCTAGATCTGACAGTGAACGTCTTATAAGAACAGAGGTTTCGCTTTGCTTAACTCTCTTGTGGTCTCTGCTTTCTCTATGAGAAAGAACCAGAGGGCCGGGCCATGCTGTATGCTATGCTGTGTCTCCAAGGCTAAATGATGCGCATTCTTAAATTTGCTTTCAAGGGGTCCTTCCTATCTTCTGATGGTGCACGTGGGGTGGCCCAATACTCATTCCGTATCTCAGACCTGTAGAGACATGGAAAATTGTGCCTTAAATTCTAACATCTTCGTCCAACTGCATACCTCTGGCAATGATGATCTAGCCAGGAAAACTGTGCTAATACTCTACGTCCCGCACGTACAATCTATTTTTGGACTACTGACTTTGGAAATGCGTATCTTCTCATTGTACGATCATGTAGTATCATCCTAGGCAAACACACTGGATTCCTTAATATTAGCTACAAGCACGTCCTGAGTGTCCTGGCACCACGCATGTGGATTTTTATAAGAAAAGCTGCAGTAAAATAGCATTCTGTGCAACACACACAAAAGAGCACTTACTTTCACCAAATAAGCAGAAACTCCTTTTTCGGGTGGTTGTGGTTGTTTTTAATGTTTATTTATTTTTGAGGGAGACAGATCATGAGCAGGGGAGGGGCAGAGAGAGAGAGAGGTGGGGGGGGGGGGGGAGACACAGAAAGCAAAGCAGGCTCCAGGCTCTGAGCTGTCAGCACAGAGCCCGACGCGGGGCTCAAACTCATGGACTGGGAGATCATGACGTGAGCCGAAGTCGGACACTGAACCGACTGAGCCACCCGGGCGCCCCTCAGGTTGTTTAATGGAGGCAGCAAGCAAGGATGCCCGAACAAAAGTTATCCAGGACATGCGGTGGTGAGCAGTGCTTCAGTTGCCCAACAGGTGCCAGGCAAGCATTCTCCAGGCAGAACAGCAGGACCAAAGTGCTGACAGTTGCAGCGACACAAAATGTAGCCTTGGCAAGTTGGTCTAACAATTACTTTGCATCATTCTGATTATGAGCCACAAGCATGCAATCAACAGCACAGAGACGATCTTAAATGATCTCCATCAGCATTTTACTTTACTTATCAAAGCGTGGCAGATGGAACACACTCTCATCTGACCTCAACGCAATGTTAATGACCCAGACACAAAGAATGCCAAGGAACAACAGCGGTGCGAGAGCACTGGCCTTGCTGGGGGCCATCGGTTACAATAGATGCACTTTATTTCGTTCAGTTTTTCCATTTATTGCCTCACCGTAGAAAAAGTAATATTTGTGCGTTTCTCATCTGGTAAATTTATCCACAGTCTAACTCATTGTCAGGATTTAAGTAAGTTTACAGATTCCTCCAGACTTAATATTGTGTGTCATACATCGCTCTACAAGGAGCACATCCCGTATTCCAAAATGCATCTTTGTGGGTACACATCTCCCCCACTAAACTGCAGCCCAGCTCCGAGAGCCTGGAATTTACATCATTTATTTCTGTTTTCCCAACACCTAGCCCAGTGCCTGGCATATAAAATACACAGAAATGAATGAATTCTCACCGGGCCATAAACAAGAAGGCATGCACGAATGACACCAAGTTGTTCTGAGAAGTCCCTAGAACTTCAAGGGGCAAGATCTGAATTGCAGAATTTATCTTCACATTGGAATGGCAAATACATATGAAGAAATATAGTGGAGATCTGCTCTTGGGAAGTAAAAATATACAAATATCAAAACAAAAACATACCCTTATACCGAGGGAAGACAATCATTTGCAAAACGGCCCTCCCACTAGATCTAACCTCAACAGCAAAGCCTGTAACAGAAGAGGGGGATAGTATCTGGGGACTGGTTTTCAAGGAGAGTAATTATAATCACAATAGGTTGGAGTACCAGCTCTTGGAGAGAAATACTGATTGCTAGATTATGGGGGAGATTTTTCCTTCTCAAAAAGTAAAGAAAAAGGACCACAAAGTTCTTAATATATCAGCACTATTACAACTAATGCCTGTCACTTCACTGACACATTTCAGTTGGGGCAGTAAGATTCCATGAAATGGGACAGAGATTATATATTTGCCTTTATTAAAAAAAAATTTTTAATGTTTATTTTTGAGAGAGAGAGAGACACACACACACACACACACACAGAATCCAAAGCAGGCTCCAGGCTCTGAGCTGTCAGCACAGAGCCGGATGTGGGACTCAAACTCACGAACTGCGAGATCATGACCTGAGCCGAAGTCAGATGCCCAAAAGACTGAGACACCCAAGCACTCGTATATTTTGCCTTTAGATAAATATTATATCTGCAATAAAATGTGGCATCTCGCCAGGTGCATCCATTATCAGGATCCTATTTGGATTATACAAATGACTGCCCTACCAACCACTGTGTATAAGGAAACGTTTTCAGGTAGATGCTATTCCCAGCTTGATGATTTCTTGGGTATCTGTGTTTGTGAGGGTGTGTGTGTGGTGGTGTGTGTGTGTGGGGGGGGAATTTCTAGTGGTCTCAAAGGATATTATATACAATATAATAAAGCAATATATACAATATCTTTAAAAAAGGTTTTTTTAATGTTTTATTTATTTTTGAGAGAGAGAGAGAGACAGAGTATGAGTGGGGGAAGGGCAGAGGGAGAGGGAGACACAGAATCTGAAGCAGGTTCCAGGCTCCCAGCTGTCGGCACAGAGCCCGACATGGTACTGGAACCCACGGACCGTGAGATCATGACCTGAGCTGAAGCCGACGCTTAACGACCCAGGCGCCCCTCTATACAATATCTTATACCCAATGTTTACTATTCTTGAATTGCCAAAACACACTACGTAGACTTTTCAAAGGCAGTGTCCATATACCTGAACGGATTCTTCGAGCAGTTAGTGTAAGTTTATTGTAAGCAACGCCAAAAGGGTAAACAGAAGACGAAACAAAGTCAGCAAACAGCAGGATCTCAAAATTCCAGAGCCGGGCAGTCACTGCCTTAGCAAAGCCACCCCTCTGACTTGGGGGGAGGGAGCAAGAGAAGCCGATGCTATTTTTAGGGTGAAAAGCAGCATGTTTTTCATGCTCTACACTTTAGGGCCCTGTCCGGGCTGCAGCCTCCGTCACTGAGTTAGAGACCAAGGCTCCTTCACCAAAGTTCAATGTGAATAGGACCTGGCAAGGGGGAAAGGGAAGAGTTAGATACTCCGGCTCTCAAATGTGCTGCCTGCGTCAGGGACGTTTCAGGCACATCGGACAGTGGCACAGGAGGTGCCCCGATCAAATCACAAAGGCCTTAAGGACACAGTTTTGGGACACATAGCTGGAGTTCAGGAAATACTTTAAAAGCTGTAATACTCATATCTATGGGATCTTTATAGTTTTCAAAGTGCTCACTATAGAATGAAAACGCAGTGTCAACATCTCTGTATCATAGACAGGACGTTTAACATGGCACCTTTCAAGTGTCGACAACAGCCAAGGGCTGGCAAACTTTTTCAGGAAACAGCCAGGTAGCAAACGTTTCAGGGCCCGATGATCTCCATCGCGACCGCTCAGCTCCACCCACTGCGGCACCGCAGAAGCCACAGACAATACGATCCCGATGGGCGTGGCTGTGTTGCAATAAAACTTTATTTACAAAAACGGGTACGGGTGGGAATTGGCCCACAGGCCAGAGTTTGTCAACCCCTGGTCCAGAATATCATGATGCTGGGAAATGATAAGACATCATCTCTGCTTCTCCTCTTCCTCATAATAGATTGTGTGTTCGTTTATGTGAACATTAACAAAGGGAACGTCACTCAAGTGGACTTGGGAGACTGGAAGGGGAGCTGTACTACTCAACATCAATCGTCGGAAAATTGTCCATTACAGACCCCAAGGCGAGAATCAGCAGCAGGAAAGAATCAACAATCGCGGGTCCCACCAGGGAAAGATGCACCTCACAGCTCTGGCTAGCACTCAACCACCCCTCGAACACTCAGCCAGTGAGAAACACTCATGACCTTGAACTCGTGCTCTTCTCCAATAGATTTTCATCCCAAACAACTCCTCCCAACGTCCTCCTGTTCCATAAAATAACGTCCCTTTCTTTTGTGTGCTGGACTTGCCCATGGTTTTGCCGTAGCTTCCATGCCCCCAACAGCTGCTCTTTGCTATTCCCGATAAACCCATTTTTGCCAACAAAGAACTGAAAGTTTTATTTTTAAGGTTAATACCTCAGCACAAAGTTAGATGGCAATAACGTCCAGTAGTCAAAAGCTGTGAATGGCTTATGTTGGCGGTATCCACCGTTAAACTTCCCCCACAATAAGCAGCAAGGGCAAATTTTTTCAGTATGAGGTGGAGTTTTACAGACCGGCAAGTCTCCGTGCATTATCCCTGCATTAACGTACGTGCAAATAGGATAGAATAGACATTCCCACAGAACGTCAGATAAATGTCCAGTAGCCTCTTGAAGTAGTGTACTATCCAGGTAATCAAGACGAGCGCTGTGCAACCACAAAAAACAAACAACCTGATTAAAAACTGGGCAAAGGAACTGAATGGACATTCCTCCCCAGAAGACATACGACCAGCCAACCGGCACACGAAAAGCTGCTCGATATCTCTCGTCATTAGGGGAGTGCAGATCAAAACCACAATGAGACCATTCACACCCCAGGAGGATGGCTATACACATGACAACAACAAACACAAAGCAATGAAAACAGAAGACAACACGTGTTGGCCAGGATGTGGAAAAATCATAACCCTCGCGCACGGCCGGTGAGAACGAGAAATGGTGCGTCTGCTGTGCAAAACAGGATGGAGGTCCTTCCAAAAATTCAGCGCGGAATTACCACACGGTCCAGCAATTCCACTTCTGGATGTGTGCCCGAAAGATGTGCAAGCTGGGGGTCGAACACACGTTTGTGTATACCCAGGTTTACGGCAGCACGATGCACAAAACCCACGAGGCAGAAGCAGCGGCTCAAGTGTGAATAAAGAAAATGTGGTAGATAATACAACGGAATACTATTCAGCCTTAAATAGGCCAGAAACTCTGACACAGGGCCGCAACATGCACAAACCCCGAGGACGTTTGCTAAGTGAAATGAGCCAGCCACAAAAAGACAAACACTGCAGGATTCCACCTGTATGCGGTACCCAGAATAGTAAAAGCCATAGAGATAAAAAGTGGAGCAGGGGATGCCTGGAGGTGGTGGCGGGAGGGGTGAATGGGGATTTACTGCTTAATGAGTCCAGAGTTTCAGTTTGGGAAGATGAAAAGCATTCTGGAGATAGATGGAGGGGGACGGCTGCACAGCAGTGTGAATGTACTTGACAGCCGTGAACTGCTACTTAAAAATAGTAAATTCTAGGGGCGCCTGGGTGGCTCAGTCGGTTAAGTGTCCGACTTCAGCTCAGGTGATGATCTCGCAGTCTGTGAGTTCGAGCCCCGCGTCGGGCTCTGTGCTGACCGCTCAGAGCCTGGAACCTGCTTTGGATTCTGTGTGTCCCTCTCTCTGTCCCACCCCTGCTGGCATTCTCCCTCTCTCTCGCTCTCTCTCTTAAAAATAAATATGAAAAAAATTGAAAATTCAATGTTACATACATTTTCTCACAATTAAAAAAAAAAAAAAAAAAACTTTGTGAGCACTTGGCCCTCCATGGGAGCTTTTCAAATGATCTCTTTGGACCAGGAAAACCCAAAGACAGCCAAGTGAGCCTTGCGTGAGATGGCTGGTTTATGGCAGGCCGCTAAGGAATTTGAGGGTTCTCGGAAATCAGTTAAAATCTGAGAGCCTTCACATCTAGGAATCATTTGGACTAAAAGAGAATATGAGGGCTTCTGTGATTCAGGGGGAACTCCGCACGGATTTGTGATATGGGCAGGATTCACGCAATATTCTTTCTGAGTGCTATATCCCCAGAGACGCGACTCGACAGTGGGTCAGGAGGACAGTCGATTACAGGCAGGAGTAAAAGTTAGGGACGGAAGGCCACAGGGAAGGGCAAAGAAAGGTAAAAGAAATCCCTGTAATGAAGGCAAAGCAACCCCATCTTTTATGAGAACAGTGAAAAACTCACAATCTCCAGGTAAGAGGAAGTCTCTGTCTCCATCCCTAACCTCGCTCTCCTTGGTCACACGTGTGACCACCTTTCACGGACTGGCATGAAATGTAAGCTCTTCTGAGTCTAATTCTGCAGAACACTCCATACCGCACAGCACGCCTAAGAGGTGACCTCATGAAAACTATCTTTATTTCGCGTTAGTCCAGGATTACTCAGGTGTCATCCTTGCAAAAGTCAAGCTAACATGGGGCTGCATTACCTGCGCCAATCATGAGGCCGAGTCATGGTTTCTCAGCCAGAGGAAGATGATACCACTTCTTCCCACAGTTTCGATACGAAGTAGGAAGATACCTCCAAGCTAGCCCAGCCCTAAGAGAGGAGAAAAGTCTGGCAGCCACGTTGTTGATATACGACATTAGTGACTACCCTTAGGTGAGGACGAGTCTTCCCACACTACACAAACCAGATAGAAGGCTGTGTCATTTCCAGCTCAGTTATCCAGAATGACCATCAGAGTGTCCATATACCTCAGCTACCCACAACGTTTTCTGGTGACCAGAGTTTTTACCAACCTGCAGTAGAACGTAGTTTTCATTGGAGGGCACACACCTCTATTAGAACCATTTTTACAGTTCTTGTCAGGGAATTCAAAGCAGGAAACAGAAACGTGTATATGAAAAAAAAAAAAAAAAGACAAAAAAAGAAAAAAAAAAAGACATGCAGGGTAAGGGTTTATGCCAGATTTTTAGACAGCTAAAGCCAGCAACGTGCAGAAAAATGTTCAGTAACTAGCTGGAGGGGACAGAAAAGCCGTGATCTGTAGTGTTTGAAGGTATCTGTAGTCTAAACATTCCTACCACGGCCAATGTTAAGCATGCAGTATAATGCCCACCTGCTCTCAAAATTCCTCAAAACCTAAGAGTTGGCTTGGGAGTGGCAGCATGAACCGGCCCCAACACACCACTGGCTGAAACCCATTTCCCTCATCCCGCCAAGATCCATAAACCCCGTTTCGTATCTAAAATAACCACCCCCCCCCCCACCAAGCTAAAGTCCATCATTAATCACGCCTCTTTCCATCTACCAAAAGATATCTGTTCTCACCGCCACATCTTTTTCTTGTCTTTTCTTTTTTAAGTCTCCTCCTCTGGAATAAAGCTCACTCAAGTCCAATCTTATGTAGGGAGGCTTCTTCAACTGCTCTGAGACAGCACTGGCTCTTCTCTATTTGGAATTTCTACAGCGCTTACGGTCTACTGTCCTCCCACTGGATTCTAGGAGGCCGGGTTCCATGAGGGCAGGGGACGTTCTCACAGTGCTAACTAAGCACAGCGCAGGGTCTGACCCGGCCTGAACTGAATGCAACCCGCTGGCATGACTGGTGGGGCCGACTATCCAGGCAGCTCCAGTGAGCTAGCTCACCAGCTGCTCACCCCTGTGCACGCCAAACTCTCACAAAAGGAGGCAGGGAACGAATACTTGTTGAGCGTTAAAATTTCTGCAAGCCCCGGTACCCGGAACTTGGCTCCCAACACCATTCCTCAATCAAAGGAATCGGGGCTAACTGGAGAAATGGCGGATTCCAAGATGGTGGCAGGGAACCGTCAAGGTGGGCATGAAGATGTTCAGAAACAAAAACACAACGACGGGAGCGTATCAAAGGGAGACAGGAGACAGAATCCCTCATGTTCTTGAAAGAGCTGCCAATGGCCCAAACTCACGCAACTGGCCCAACAAAGCACACAGCGTTGTACTAGATCATAACCTGAAGTAGAAAACAAACGCCCACGAGTTCATACTGATAAAGAAATGACTAAATAAATAAGACACCAGTCTCCTTGGTGTGGGTTCTTTCCCAAGATGGGGGCGTGCGTGAAAAGAGTAACTTTAAAATGTCGAAACCTGACAAACACCACCTCAGCTGGGCGAGATCAAGCGCCAGGTGGTCATGGGAAGTCACGCTGAGGGTAGGCGCCCTTGACGTCTACGCTCTGTAGATGGCGATTTCCCAACTCTGAGAAATGCTCATCAGTCATTTTGTAGAATGCCCCTCAAGTGGGGTTTTTCTAATCGTAACAAAAACATAGGAAAAACCCCATTTGAGGGGCATTCCAGAAAACGACCGATTGGCACTCCTCAGAATTGTCAAGGTCATCAAAAACAAGTCAGAGAAACTGTCACGTTCAGCGGAGCCGAAGGACACACGATGGGGAATGCAGTGTGGTTTCCTGAAGGGATCCTAGCACAGAAAAGGGACGTCAGGTGAAAATTACGGAAATGTGAATGAAATAGAGACTTGACTTACTCACTACGACGACGACGACTATCACTACTGCTACTACTAATGAATTGCTCTCTTGTCAAGTGACTTACATGGATTATTTTGCTTCATCCCCACGATGCTGTAAAATGGCTCCACTCCCCTTTTACAAAGGGCGACAACCACGCTCTAACTATCCACCCCAAGGTAACAGAGTTAGTCACTCGTGGAACTCAAGTTGAAACTCACAATGAATTCTTCTACAACTTTCAGAAGTTGGAACTTCATGAATCTTCACAACAGCCCCATAAAGCCAGGTAGCGCTGTCATGATTTCCTGTCCGCGAGAGGAAACCTCACGAGGAGGACGCTGGGTGAGTTACCCCTACATGGCACAACCAGAATCAGAATTACAAGGGACTTGAATCCTAAGGACCCAAAACAACACACGTGGTATCTCCGTTAAGAACCTGCCTTGCAGCATCGGCCTCACGATTGAAATAAAAGATAACGGTAACCACAGCAAACACTGAAGAGTATATAGTATGTGCCGGTTACTTTACAAATATCAACTCGCTCAGCCCTCCCAACCCAGAGAGATAGGTTCTATTATGATCCCCATTGTACAGATGGGAACACTGAGGCACAAGGAGGTGAAATCAGGTGAATGGATGGGTACTAAGTGTACAACTCTTTCAACTTCTCCGGATGTTTCAAATTATGTTTAAAGGAGCCTCCCGTGAACCACTGTGCCTGGTCATCATAAAAAGGCTTCTCAGGGATTGTTTATTTGACCCAAATGTATACGTATCTGATTATTTTTTTTGGCATCCCGCTTTTTAAAAATTAGTTTCCTGATTTCTCCTTTTAACTTCTTTTACCTAAAAGCTTCCTCCCACCCACCCCGCAGTGAGAGATGTACATCTTGCCAATGTGCTGCAATTAGGCTGTTAAGTAACCGACTTGAGGCCAATGTTCATTCATTAGAAAAAAAAAAAAAAGCCATACGTAATACGAGTTCTAGGCTCTGCAGAGCGTTAAACTTCACACGGACCCTCCAATCATCTTCGGGGCTTGGATGGATTTCAACGCTGTCCTTATCATAGACCAAAAAAATACATCATTGTTGTTCCAGTCGGTAAACATCTCAGTTAAGTGGCACATTTATAATGCATTTATTTCTTTCACCATTTCCATGAAGTTGCTCATTTACTCACTCTACCTGCGATTCGTACTTGGGCCTCAGCTACCTGAGGACCTCTTCTTGGTTTGCTTCACATGAGGTTTTTCTTGAGATAGGAGTCAATGAAATGATTTAGAAAAAAAAAAAAAAGTGCCTCTTCCGATTCCAATATCAGATTGTTACTATCTTTTGTAAAAGTTAAAATCTGTTCCGGATCGTTTTAGGTGTGCACGGTCCTGAGTTCAGACGCGTGGCCAATTCATCAGTGCTGGCAAATGTTAAGACTGCCCGGGCTGTTGTCTTGCTTTCCCACCCCGCAAATCAACAGCTTCCCCCAACGGCCCCAAGAAAGGAGCGTTTCCGTTCTGCCAGGCGAGGCCACCACGGGCCAGCACCAGCTCTCTGCTGACCTCAGAGAAGGGCTCCGTGTGCAAGAGTAGCTGTGGCTTGGAAACACGCTCTCATTGGAAAAGAAGCATGGTCCGGGCCCAAACAGACTCTGCTGGCAGAGAAAGTCTCGCTTCTCAGGAGGCATGTGCACTTCTCAGTCTGCCAACCTGATCGTGGTGAGCTGTAGGTAGCTGCAGAAACTGGCCAGATGGGTGCATTTGGTGAAAGCCCTTTGAAGTCATTACATTCCTCTGACCTGCACACGAAATATGCCCACCGGGGACAAGAATTCCCTGTCTTCTCTGCACCTCCACGACCCGGATTCCCCATGACAGTGAGAAGCTCGAAGTGCTCAGGGTACCAAGTTCGGAGCCAACGCCGGCGGGGGGGCCTGGAGGCCTTGGACAAACTTCTTAACCTCAGCGTGCTCAGACACAGAAGTTGCAAAACAACGGTTAAAGGGTTAATATGTTGACCAGCATTCCGCAAGGATACTGGCACAAAGTTAAGTACTATATCGGCATTTGCTATTAGAGACAAACGTCCAAACAGTTCATTGTTACCAGTGATTCCAAAGTAATGAACCCGACCACCCCTTCCCCCTGCCTCACTGTCCTTCACCTGCCCACCCATCCAGGGTCGGCTCATTTAAGACCCGCACCGATTCCAATGTCATAAGGCCTGGTCACCCAGGGCAGCGGTAGCAGCAGGCAGAAACCCTTATTTGCAAGACTAATGTGCTTCTCCAGATGAAATGTATAGCTAACCGTGCAGTCCACTTCTCCTTTTCTTAATAAGGGTTTTTCACATGCAGATTTTATCATCATGCTTACTTCCTCTCTTTTCTTGTAGTATTAAACATCTTTTCCCTTTCAGCTCTGTCCCACCCTACTGCTGAATTTTAAAAAAGGAAAGAAAAAGCAAACCAGCCAACTAGCTCGGAGGCCTCAGTATTTTGCTCTCAACTTCACGCTGCTGATAATACACGCTGCCGTGGCAGTTTAACGGAGAATTGGGATCTAATGAGAAAAGATAAGAGAGGAACGCAGATCAAGGAACTCCCGAAAACCAGCCCCAAATAGTGTCACCAAGGCCTGGTGGCCTCCGAGCTTATTAAACAGACCGCCTCTCACTAAGGGGCATGCAATTCGCCTGCAGTCCTTGCTTTAAAACTATTAGGTCACCCTCACACCGGATTACCTTTAAACAAGGACATTCTGTAACCAGGGATCCACCTAGGTGGCTTAGTCATCCGATGGGCCTCAAGGTCACCGGCTTGAGTAACAGGATGAGAATGACCTCATTCACCCACTATAGAGCCGTTATGTCACCAATCAATACGGGAGGCCTCTGAACATCACCAACAAAGACTTCTCGAGGGAGCACCTTGCACACATCAGAAGCAAATTGCACCCTTAAAGGCAGATGACACACGGAACACAGAAAGACCCGTTCTGCAAAGCAACAGCCTTTGTTTGGTTTGGGAGAAGCAGCACTCCAGCCCCGGAAACAGGGAGAGAGAAGAGAGAATCCATACAACAGAAACAGAGCGCTGTCTCCACTCTCTCTCTGACGTGACATTTCCCCCCACTTTCCCTCTTGAACGCAGGATGCATCTTCTGGGGTCTCACCAGGCAGGAGGGAAGACAAAAACGGAGGTATAATTACTGGGGGCTGTGATGCGGGGGACCAAGAAACAGCAGCCCTCCGCCAAGAACCGATCCCACAATGCACTGGCGGAGAAACCAGTCACACTGACCGTAACAGACACCGGAGACTGCTTACTCTGTCATTGTTCGATTTAATTTACAAACGTTAACTCATCTGGCCCTCCCATCAACCTGCAGCAATAGGTGCTATTATCGTTCCCATTGCACAGACGGGGAACACTGAGGCACGACGAAGTGAAGCAAGGTGCCTAAAATGTCACACAGGCCGCAGAGTCACCAACAGCAGCAACAGGCACCAGGGGAAGTTACTTGTGTGGGTTTTTGCACGTGCTCGATCCTTTTCGTGAAGAACTATCCCACATATTTAATCCCGAAATGCTCTCCTGTCAGACAGAGAGGGGTCCGACCTATCTCTGTGGAATGAAGGTGGGAATAACTGACTCTAATTAATCCTTAAATCACTCCGTGAGGCAGACCGATGGCATACAACTAACCTCGGCTTCAGGTGAGAAAAAAGAAGTGCAGGGAATCCAAAGGACTTGTCTTGGGCCACATGGCTTTATTTCTTACTTTTTTTCATACCGCTTTAAATACGAGCTCTCGCTCGACTTACCGGCGGTTCTTTGATCTTCCAACTGCGAAAGGTTTTGAAGAACGCAAAATCTTTTTGCCTACACTCAGAACAGAAGGGAGGTGAAGGAGGCGCTAGCCTGGTGGACGGAGGCTGGGGCCGGCCCCCCAGCCCACGGGGCTCCGCGGAGTGTAGCCGGAGAAGCAGCATGGCCCGCACCGCTGCCAGCACCCCGGCCCCAGCAAAGCACAGGAGCAGACGGGACTCTGCCCAAACCCCCCTGGAACTTGGGCAGAGGACGACCATCTCCAAGTCCCATGGGTATAGGACGCCATTCTCTCTCCCTCCTACCCGGTTCTCCTCCCTCTCAATAGACATGGGGCTCAGAGACACCCTTTCCTGGCCTCCTTTCTCGTGCACCTCTTTGCGTTTCCTTCTTTGGGGCTGTTCTGTATCTGTTCCCTTTTCGGCCCTGGGGGTTTCCCCGGCCGATCACTGGAAACGGGGCAACCTCTTGTGACCTACTTTTTCATCACCAACCGGAGCAGAAGAGGGCCGACTGTGCTCGGGGACCTTTCTGGGTCTCTCTAGGCCTGGGCACCGTGGATCAAGTCTGGGATTCTTCGAAGTGGGAGACTTGATCCCAACAGTGGTGGCCAAGCCGGTCGGGGGGAGGGCGCAGTTTCACAAGGACGGGACTGCAGGCAAATCTGTGTCCTGTCGCCCTGCATCTCAGTAGGCAGAAGGCGCTGGGCATCACGGATCGTCAGAGCCCGAGGGCACCTCTGTGCCTTCAGTCCAGCCTCCGCAGTCGACAAACAGGGAAGCTGTGTCCCACCCACACTGGGCGACTTAGCTCAGGGTCTGCAATCGGCACGGGTTGAACGAGGGATTTCCGACCTCCTGCCCCTGAGCACCCGAAACCATAAAGGGCAAAAGTAGGGCGTGAACAGAAGGACCTTCGTGAGATGCCAAATGATGCAAGACGGTAAGATGCTCAGGTTCTGGATTCATAGACGCATCTGTGTAAACTTCTCTCTCAAGGCCCTTTATGGAAAATAAAATAAATCCTACTGCCCAGAATCACCCGAAGGCTTACCAAGTGTTTTAAGGCCCTCTGATGCAAAGTGCAACCCCGAGAGGTTAAAAAAAAAGATAACCCTTTCCCAGCTGCCCACGTCTCTCTGGAACGTGTGATGGGTGAATGGAGGAGAGACCCGAGAGGCGCCCAGGCCTCCCAGGGGCCCCCTGCTTCTGCCTGAATGTGAGACACAGCCGCCCGATCATTAGCATACCAGATTTGCATTCACTCCAGATGAGATTTCATCACCGCATCATATTTATTCATCCCTTAATATAAATCCAAATTGCTCTCTCCAAATAGCAGAGAGCACTGTGCTTCGGTAAGGGGAAAGAGAAAAATGATCGCGGTAAGAGATACACAGCGTTTTCTCCTCCTCTCCCTCCCCCGTGCTGTGCCCTTCCCTGCCTCATCCCAGGGCTCAGAAGACACGCCTCGGTCTTTGGTTGTCTCATGGTAGAGGGGCTCTTGGTGAAGGGAAAATACGGTAGCCCTCAACCCTCCCAAATACTGTGGGAGCTCCTCGTCAGTCCCACTGGAGGTGAGCCCCAGTGCCCTCCCAGCAGCCAAATGTAACTCCCTAGCAGACCAAAGGCTACAACCTCTTAAAGAAGACAATCTTGGGGCGCTTGGGGGGGCTCAGTCGGTTAAGCGTCCGACTCTTGATTTCAACTCAGGCCATGATCTCACAGTTCGTGGGATCAAGCCCTGCCTCGGGCTCTGCACTGACAGTAGGGAGCCTGCTTGGGATTCTCTCTCTCCCTCTCCCTCTCTGCCCTTACCCGCTCTCTCTCTCTCTCTCTCTCTCTCTCTCTCTCAAAATAAATACATAAACTTAAAAAAATAAACAAAGAAGACAATCATGTGTCTGAACCTGGAAAAGTCTGCTTGGAAATAAAGAACTTTTTTTTTTTTAACAGAAGTGAGACATTAACATAGGATGTCCACAAATGGTCTTTGGGAATGCCAGCACACAGAGTTCAGGAAATGAAGGAGACACAAAGCACACAGGGCCACATTGCTTTCTGCTTGTCCCTTTCCACCACCTCCTTCTGCCGGGGAAGTGGCATATCACCGGAACTGCCTGCCTGCTTTGCCTGAGAAGAAATTTATGGTGCCTTGTCTTGTGAAGGGACAATTAGTAGCATTATCTAGAAGGGTACATTCCAGGGGCACCTGGGTGGCTCAGTCGGTTGAGCGTCCGACTTCGGCTCAGGTCATGATCTCACGGTTCGTGAGTTTGAGCCCCTCGTCGGGCTCTGTGCTGACGACTCGGAGCCTGGAGCCTGCTTCGGATTCTGTGTCTCCCTCTCTCTCTCTGCCCCTTCCTCACTTGCGCTCTGTCTCTCTCTGTCTCTCAAAAATAAATAAACATTAAGAAAAAAAAAAAACACAAAACATTAGAAGGGTACATTCCTGAGTGTTGTTTCTGATTCTTTTTAGGTGGGGACCGGACATGCATTTCTCCCATGTGCCAGCGTGTATTTTTAAAATAGTAAAAATCTTAAAAGTAATCCCTCTTATCGGCCTGCGTGTATTGTAAAGGAAGGTTCACTTAAGACTCCTTACGGGAAAGCACACTCCAAGAAAAAGACTGGCCAACTACCTGTAAACTGAACTCCTAACTGTGCCTTGAACCAGGGCATCTGTGACAAATTTTATCCAGTAATTGTGTTTTCATGGGTCCTAACCACTATGATTTCACTATGATTTCTTTCTCAAGAAAGAGTACAAGGATGGTCAGACTTCAGAGGAATTTAGACGGTGTTGAGTGTCTTCAGAAGTTCACGTTCAAGCTGAAAATGGACCCTTAAAAATTAACCCTAACTTCTGGGCCTGGGGTTAGATACCAATGACTTCCCACACGGTCACTGAAGATGCTGGTAGCTGGCTTCCCTAGCTTACAGGACTGGAGCCAAAAGCAACAGAGGTTGTCACCCCTGAACCCTAACTCCACCACAGCATGTGAAAAACCTAACGAAATACAACGTCCTGACCAAGAATTCCTCTTCATGACGGGCCTGAAATATTCAAGACGTTCAGAGAAACATTAGGGAATTGGACCGCGAGTTAGGAAATTCCAGTCCCGGGTCTGCCACCAGCTCGCGGCTGGGCCTGAGCAAGTCCCAGGACTTCTTGGGCCTCCGCGTGGAAGTCAGCAAAGCCAGGGAGTTCACGGATTTCTAAAGTCACCCGCATTCTCTGAGCCTCTGCTTCCAAGCTTCTTGTCTTTCCCTTTGCCAGCAGGGACCGAGAGTGTTAGAAAGGTTGTGCCTCTGACCCCAGAGGAATGTGACAAGGGCCTTCCTTGCATTGTTCCCACAGTGACCAGCGCCAGCTGTCCAGGCAGGCCGGCCAAGTTATGGCGCACGACTGGGGCCGCTGTGTGGACTCCCCCCCTCTCCAGGCCTCCCCACTTCCTCGGGGCCCCTGTCTGCAGGTGGGCACCCTCCCCGGAACACAACAATGGGTCTGTGATCTTTAATAAACAACAGTTGAGGGTTTAAAATCTGGAGTGCAGCCATAATGGCCTGAGGCTCCCCCTGATCTCAGCGGGAGGGGTGCAGGTAAGTCTTTGCTTCTCCACATCTCCGAACCTACCTCTGGAGGGGGCAACGGGGTCAGTGCACCTAGAGACGGCAGGCAGTTTTCCAAGCATGCTGGCATGCGATGATGTGAAGGGAAGTCCTGCTAAAAGAAGGGACTCCGGTGAGAGATCTCCACCAGAGACTCTTGGGGTGAGCCCCGATTTGCAAACAGGCAGTTCTGAGCAGGTGCGGCGATGAAGAGTTTCCTTTTTGCCTGCAGCCTTGTGTCTGAGATACTAATAAGGGAAGATCACTGGAAAGCATTACCATTATTTTTAGCTTTTCTAAGGGAGGGAGGAGTTTTTTGAAAGGGCAAAATGGAAAGGAATTTAGGGCAAGGGTGTGTGTGGGGAGAGAGGAGAAAAGATTAGGAAAAAGGAGGACTTGCAGGAGACACACACAGCTCCTTCCTCCTTCCTTGACCGATGGCTGCGGCCAAGACCACATCGAGGACGTGAGGTCCACATATCTGGAGGCAAAGAAGTGCCCGGAAGGAAATCACTTTTCTCTACGCATGGCAAACGTGTACTTCATCCTGTGGGATTTTTTTTTTTTTTTATCTTTTAAATGTAGCAGATGAGGCCAGTCAAGAAGCCTTCTTGGAAAAGGGCTTGAAAATTCATGCTGGATTTGAATGTGGCTCCAGCACAAACCCCAAAGAAATACCCTGTCTGGATGTACGGAGATCATGAATGTTCCAGATTCATAGGAGATGGAGAAATTCTTCCTAAATGACCTTACAACTTTAAAATAGCAAGGTGGAGGGGCGCCTGGGCAGCTCAGTCAGTTAAGCGTCCGACTTCAGCTCCGGTCATCTCACGGTTTGCGGGTTCGAGCCCCGCGTCGGGCTCTGTGCTGACAGCTTGGAGCCTGGAGCCTGCTTCGGATTCTGTGTCCTCTCTCTCTCCCTTCCACTGCTCACGCCCTGTGTCTTTCTTTCAAAAATAAATAAACATTAAAAAATATTTTTTAAATAACAAGGTGGAGTCCAGCAGCTTCTGGGGTGACCAAAATATGGGCCAAGAACATAACATTTCGAGGGAGGGTTTCTTTTCTTTTCCTTCTTCCTTTTTTCTTTTTCTTTTTCTTTTCTTTTTTTTTTTTTTTTTTTTTTTTTTTTTTTGGCAATAGGTAGTACAAAGTCTCCTTAATGAGCTGCAAAAGCTAAGGCATGAATTCCTCAATTCAGAGGCCTGGTAATTGCTGAAACCACAGTGCAAATGCCACCTGGTTCCTAAGGATCCTTCTAAAACACAGACCGCTTCACCACGACCTGTTTGCCTGCTACAATTTCTGAAGCAAGATCGCAACACAGTCAAGTCCTCAACCCTGCGGCGTGGCCGACCCGGGCCCGGAGCTGACAAAGGAACACGAGATTGGGTGTCCCACGTCCAAAATAGGACCGAACGGGGCGTCTGTGCTCTAGGAGAAGAGTGGCTGTATTTTGTTTAATGGAACTAAATTTGTGCCCATTTAAATCACGAGCAGGTGGCACTCAGTAGCAAAGGAAGCCCTGAAAATATTCACATTCAGTGAATGCAGTCGTATGTATAATTAGCTGAAATTTTATTTTAAAGTACTCTAATCTTTTGTACTGTTTTTTTTTTTTTTTACAATCCAAACTGGTGAGGAACAGAGAGCAGCTTCTGAACGTATTATGAAAGCACACAGCCACTGTATTATCTGTACATGTTTTAAAAAACAAAACAAAAAATGGGGAAGGCGTCCGAAAGTCTCTAATAGCACATATGTTAGGATCACACCGGCGGGAAGGGCACGCTTTCTTCCAGAGGAATGAGTCTGTTGTTCGGGAGAGATAAGTGAGCTCCACAATAGCATCTAGGAGAAGAGCGGACGGGAAGAATGAAATGCATCCATTCTGGAAGCCTAACATTCCCTCTCGACGGGTTCGTGGAAAATTTCAAACGAGTCCCAAAGAACGACAGAGCACCAGACTTTCCCACCCCAGGCTGGGAAGTGGTCCTCTTGCCTGGGGTCAAATGTCATCCAAGCACCCCTGTCTCTCTTGCCCTCGCAACCCCCCGGGCGGTAAAAACACGAGTACAGAAAGCAAGCATCACTCTGGTTAGAAGTCACAAAAATCCTACACTTTAATCTAATTTTCATTTTAATTTGCCACTTTTCTGAGCCTTAATTGTCCCAGCGATTAAGTGGAGATATGAAACCGCCACTAAGAGATACAATTACTTCTGACATATTCGTAACAGTTACTTGCAACTTGTCACAGTGATTGTTAATGTGTTTTCGTAGCTTTTGGGAGGAGCTGTTAGAAGCCAGGAAACTCCTCTGCGAGGTGAAGTCCCCTATGTTAAGATGCTGGGGGAGGGCACACATAATTATTATGTAACTGTACCCTGAGAGCATTTCCATGACAAGTTTATTTATTTTTCACATATAAATTAGAACCAACTATTTCAACATGTTGAAATGAGAGTTTCTATGAAAAACAAATGTTTTGTAGAATATAAATCAACATTTCCCAAAGAGGAAAGCGGCACAGGCCCTCTCCCTGGGGGGAATTCTAGCATCTTTCAGAGAAAGAACAGGCAAGTCTGAGGAAAGTGAAAAGAAAAAAAGAAACATTCCCTCTCTTTGTCCCGGGCTTGCCAAACCCCTAACGGAAGGGGACTTACAAGAGAACAGCAAATGTTCTCAAGGAAGTGTCTAAGACTGGAAAAATAATAAGCGAATGCAGGGCTTTATGTAAATGACAAGAATACGTGGCAACTGGTTATGCGGGGAGGGGATTATCACGTTTAAGAAACCCCATTCGAAGTCAGCCCCAGACCTTGAGATGAGGCTTTAAATGCACTCGCTTTTGGGGGCGCCTGGGTGGCTCAGTCAGTTGGGCGGCCGACTTCGGCTCAGGTCATGATCTCACGGTTCATGGGTTCGAGCCCCGCGTCGGGCTCTGTGCTGGCAGCTCGGAGCCTGGAGCCTGCTTCGGATTCTGTGTCTCCCTCTCTCTCTATACCCCTCCCCTGCTCACACTCTGTGTCTCTCTGTCTTTCAATAATAAATAAATGTTGAAGAACAAAAAATTTTTAACTGCACTTGCTTTCAAAAGCCAAACCCCAGAAACTCTTCTCATTTTTACAATACGCTGGCAACAAATTCACTCCATGTATAACCTCACCCTAAAACCCAAACGATGGGCCCAGTGTCATGGAAAAGCAGCCGGGTCTGGGGAAATGGCCCCCCACCTTGGTTTCCTGGAGCTGCCGTAAGAAAGCACCACACGCTGGGGGGGCTGAAACAGCACACAGTTCTGGAGGCTGGGAGTCCGTCAAGATGGCGGCATGGTGGGTCCCTTCTGAGGCCAAGACAGAAGGACCTGTTCCAGGCCTCTCTCCCCTAGCTTCTGGTGGTTGGCAGGCCATCTTTGGCATTCCTTGGCTTGTCACAGCATAACTCCAGCCTCAACGTGGCATTCTCCCAACACCTCTATCTTGATGCCCACACTTCCTCTTTCCCTTCAAATTTTTTTAAATGTTTATTTATTTTTGAGAGAGAGAGAGACAGAGAATGAGCGGGGGAGGAGCAGAGAGGGAGGGAGACACAAGAATCCGAATCTGTGCTGACAGACACAGAATCTGTGCTGACAGCCCGACGCGGGGCTCGAACTCACAGACGGTGAGATCACGACCCGAGCCGAAGTCGGACGCTTAACCGACTGAGCCACCCAGGCGCCCCATCAAATTTCCTCTTTTTACAAGGACACCAGTCGTGTTGGACGAGGGTCCATCCTAATGAGCTGATCTTTACTGGATCATCTGCAAAGACCCTATTTCCAAATAAGGCCACCTGCATAGTCACCGGGGTCAGGACTCCCAACGTCTTTTGGAGGGATGCAGTTCAACACGTAACACCACCTTATCCCCACCCAACTTAAGAGAGGTAAAGGGGGGGAAGCCGAACCGGCTCCCGTGAGGTCCCTCTTGTCCCACAACGCATGCCACCAGTGTTGTAGGCTATCCACCACTGCTCGCAGGGAACACTCAGGAATAGACACTCCAAGCCTGTGGACACACACATCCTAGCAAACCGTCACTTGGCTTTACCGTGTTATCCGGGCCGTTTCCACTACCTTCCCACCTGCACCTGTTCTCAGCTTTGGCCACATGGCTGCCGCGCTATCTGCCTGTCAACCTGGTCCCTTTCCACCTCGGGATTGGACAGAAGTCATCCACGGCCTCTGCCAATTTTGCAACCTCTTCTACATGTTCGGCTCTCCCGCTCCTGCTTTCATTTCATCCCTTTTACGTCTGGGGCAAGCCGAGAGGTATCTCAGAAAAGGGCGTCAAAATATATTTTTGACCTATTTCTATAGCCAGCATAATGACGGGGGCACGAGAGAGCCCATCATGCTCATTGTTAAGTATACTCTTTTGCGGTTTACAAAGCATCTTGCAAATATGATAGATGCAGAAAACAATTATTCAACGACTCTAATAGACGGCAGCCATGTCAATGATTCCCAGTTTATAAAGGAGGAAACGGAAGCTTAAAAGGGTTAGGTGATTCAGTCATGGGCACCCAGCTAGTAAATCGCAGAGCCGAAATACGGACTCCTGTCTTCTGACAGCAGGTTCTGTATTTTTATACAACACATAATATGACATAATCTGCATGAAATTATCAAGAAGGATTGAAAGTTGCTTGTTGACTATAAGCAGTGGGTTTATATGTTTACATTCCACATTTTAAGGCATTTTTCAAAACGTTTTTTTAATTTTAGGTTTTATTTATCCTTGTAAAAACCAGGTTGAGTTACTCTTAGGCCCATTTTACAGATGATAAATGAAGGCAGAGGTTATGTAATTTGCCCAAACAAACCAATGAGGTGACAGTGGAGCCAGAATAAGAATTTCTGTACACAGGGGCACCTGGGTGGCTCAGTCGGTTACGCATCCGACTTCGGCTCAGGTCATGGCCTCACCGTTCGTGAGTTCGAGCCCCGTGTTGGGCTCTAGGCTGACAACCCGGAATCTGGAGCCTGCTTCGGATTCTGTGTCTCCCTCCCTCTCTGCCCCTCCCCTGCTCACGCCCTGTCTCGGTCTAAAAAATAAACACTTAAAAAATTAAGGAAAAAAAGAATTTCCACATACTAATTCAAAAATGGGTACGTGTGACTTTACAAAAAGGATGATTCAGTATCAACATCCTCGGAGACACGTGAAACTGCAAAGAAAATAATGCAACCTGAAGGATAAGAAGAAAAACTTTGGATAAATTTCCATATGTTTGACTACAGGAAGAAGCAGCACATGTGTGTGTCGGGATGGACGTCCCACCTGCACTGTGACAGGGGCCAGCGTAGATCACGTCAGACGTCCCTTAAGTTGGTAAAAGGCTATTCCAAGCAAATCACACAAGATCTGTGACTGGTGACGGAGAATATACTCTCCAGATCATGGCAGACCACAGATTCCCTTTGGTCTTTCACCCCAATTCACGAGGCAAGGCTTCCAGAAGGAAGTGGAAGGTGAGGTAACTTCACCCCAATTCACGAGGCAAGGCTTCCAGAAGGAAGTGGAAGGTGAGGTAACTTCACCCCAATTCACGAGGCAAGGCTTCCAGAAGGAAGTGGAAGGTGAGGTAACTAACGGCTTTAGAAGAGAGAGGTGACAAACGTGTCCCCCGCCATGTGGTCACCAGACCACTGTGGCTGGAAGTGCGTGTGGGGGGAGGTGGTGGCAGGAGATGAGATGGAAAGCGAACGGGGAGGCCACCTTGGGAGGGTCTCAAAGGCCTTTCTGAGTAATTGCAAGGACTCTGTCAAACGGGAAGGTGCTTCCCAAGGGTTTGAGCAGGGGAATGACCCCATCAGATGCATCTGCTGCTCTTGCCTCTGAGGGAGGGACTCGCAAACCCACAAGTCCGGCCCTGACCGCTCTTCCAAGATCCAGAGACGCTTTTCAGAACGCCCGCTGGGCATCCCGACACGGCGATCCTGCTCGCACTTCCTACTGGGCGTGTTAGAGCTCTACGGGCTTTTCCAGCTCTAACGTCCTGTGACTCTACCAAACGTGGAGGGTGTGAAAAATCGACATTTCCCTTGAGGAGACTGAAAATAAACGAGTAACAGAGAAGTCATGTTCAAGAGGCAGAGCAAAAAGAGCAGTGTCTTTAATTGGAAAAAAAAAAAAAAAGAAAAAACTCTGTGTTAGTCATTCCTCTCTAACTTGCGCCCGGGCTCTTAACTACAGGATGCATCTAAGCGTGTTCAAGAAGGCACGCGTGTGCATCGGTGGTGGGAGGGCTGGGGCGGTGTCGCTAGGCACCATCCAAGGACACACGCGCTCCATGACAAGACGCAATGGCTTTCTTGCCAATCAAAGCTGCCACCTTGCACCTGCAGAGGCTGGCTCTAGAAACAGAATAAGATTCTTGAACTGCTGCATGTTTTAAGCATCCCACGCCCCTGAACCCAAAACAACTCGCACTCCTCGCTCTAAGCAGCTCACTCCATTTCTAAACAGCAAGTAGCCCCTGAATTCCCAAGAGACTATGTGGTAGGGCGTTTCCTCCCAAAGACAGACGAAGAATCTCCAAGATACCGTTTAGGAGGAATAAATGTGTTTTCCCGTTACACTGCCGTTCTGCTACTTCAAAAGAAACAACAGTGTGAAAATCTTTGCTTTCCCAGAGAGGACGCGCATTAATTCATACAGCGGGTTTTGAATAAAGCATCATTTATAAGGTAGAAGAATTCTGCTGCTCTTTTCCGGACACAGCTTCCAAACACAAGAATCTAGAGTGTAGGTGGCCTGCCTCTCCACACGCCGAATTTAGAAAGACACTCATACTCTCCACAAGCCCACCTCCATCGGCCCACGTTCAACGTTCTTCTCGGCTGTGGCAGGAGCCGTTGCGGTCCACTATCCAGGACCCGATCAGAATGTCGTCTCATGGGGGGGGGGGGGGGGTGTCTCACCCTTACGTCTCATCCGGCTGGTCCACACGGGTGCCGTTCAAACACACTCTGGGTTTCCACAACTGTCCGCCATCCCTCATGCTCAGGACAGCACCTCCATCAGACGCTGAATTCTCACTGGGGGCAACTTGACCTGGGCTCCTCCGTCCAAGGGTGAGGCCGCCCCGTGTGTTCCAGATGACAGAATACTAAGTTGTTAAAAACCACACAGAGCAAAACGGCTTCGATTTCAGGAACGTTCCCTGTGGCAACTGCACATATACCAATACCCGTAGATCTCTTCAGAGGTATTACTCAGATTCCACTCCTTCGGGCCGTGGGCCTCTGGGATTTGGGCTTCTTGGTCAATTGACAATATGAAGACACACAGTAAAAACAAAACAAAACAAAACACCACAGTTTGGGTCTGAGGAGAACACCGGCCCTGTCGACTCACATCATGGCCGCCAAGCATACGTTCCACATACTGTATGACCCAAAGGCCATTTTGATGGACTTATTAAAAGTCTGTAAGAAATCCATAGAAAAATCCATACTATGCCCATTTGTTGAGGTAAAAACCATCACCCTCAAACTCTCTAAGGTATATCTTATTCCTCTTCCTATTTAGGAAACTGCCTGAATTTTCATCATGGTCTCCCACAGACTTCCAAGTGAGAATCAGGTGTCCCTCCTAGATGCTTCCACTATATTCTCTCATGCTATCGATCACAAGGTATTGTAATTGACTAGTCACTTGTTCCTCTGCTACAATAACCATAATGTAGCATCACAGGGTAGGGACCAGTTTCCTCTTGTCCTGTTTTAGCATCTTTAGTCCTTGGCACCCTATTTGGAACACAGTGGCATCTCAAAAAATATTAGTTGACGGGTTGAATATAAAACCCAGTGTTTTACTTATTCCTCCAGTCCATGGTCAATACCACCATCTCCTACTCCACTTGGTGCTGACCGTGGTCCTCCATGGCCCATGGCCACAGTTACTGCCTGTGGCCATCCTAACTAGGAAAGCATCATCTCCCCTGAATGAGACAGTGATGAGACTGTCTCTGCAGTGATGAGACTTTGCTCTGCTCAAAGTCAATCAGGAGCTAACAGCTTTAATAGCTTTCTCCTTTGAGAGACCGAGGAGGCTTGCAAGAATCTTTAAAAAGGGAAAGCTTTGAAAGAAAGTGTGAGCAAAGCCTATAGCATTTAGGGCTGGGAACAATTATCCCTCTGAACATACACCATTTTCTGGTGGGAGAGGGCAACCCAGCGAGTAGTAATTTTCATGCAGTTCTAGGCGAGTGCCCTTTACGTAAGATCTCTTCTAGAACACTGACGCTTGCACGATACACTGTAAGTAGATTAGGGTATGTTTATGCCACGACACGCACGGTTTAAGATAATTTAACCGAGGGTGAAAAATAACTTGGGGGGGAATGATCAAATCCACATGAGAATACTCTATAAATTGTAAAGCAAGTGAATCATGGAAAAAGGCGATCCGGGCAAAATGACAGCTTTTGTTCAAGTCCGTCCAGAAGTCTTTCTTGAAAAGCCTACTATGTGCTCAGCACAGAGCCACGACTTGTGGGGAATATGGAAGAAATCAGTGCCACGGTTCAGACCCCCTTCCCTCCCGCCAGTTCCTAAACCCGCCCCCCAGACACCGAGGCTAGGTCTCGAAAATGCGAATGCAGCTGTGCCCTCATGTTTCCAGCCACCACCATCGGAGCCACACTCCGAGCATGACAAAGAAGACCCTACACAACCCGAGGGCTGCCACTCCTCCGTCCCGCTGCCCACCTCTTCTCACCGCCTCGGCCATAGTCTCTTACTAACGCTTCCCTGGGTTTCAGACTCCTTGACTCCCTGAAGCCTACGCCCTTGAAAATGCTGGCCTTCTCTGCATTCCCTAGACCACATTGCCTGCTTTTTCCTCATAACTCATCTCTCTGAGACATCTTTCCTATAAACACTTCTCCATTCCAGTCCTGGATGTGATTCCCTTTATGAGCTTCCCCAGTACTCTCTGCGTATCAGGGTCATGGCACTTGACACATGGAATTCTTCCTTCTTTCCCTCTGCCCTTGCTTCCTCTGGCCTGTCTATAAACACTTATGGAGCAATTGCTCTCCACGAGGCCCCAGGCTGTACTAGACGTGTGCGTCGCTACGAAATCTGCACAAATCCTGAATCGGAGGCATGACTTCAGGCGAGCAGCTAAACTCACTCGGAAAGCTCCAGGAGCTTGGTCGAGCTCACACAGTCAGCAAACGGCAGATGATGCTTCTGCTCCAAGCTCTTTCCTCCTCAGCACCCAATAAGAAGGTGAGAAACACGCTCGAGACATGTGCCCAGAGCGGGGATTTCCTGCGATGCGAAAGTCACATCCGGGGCTCTGGCGTGAGGCCAGCAGATGCCGGTCTGGGGTGGGCGTGTCCTCTGGATGGGCATACCCACGCGGTCTGTTCACTCCCCACGACTTTCTCTTTCCTGCATATCGTACAGACGATGGCACAGTGAGTCCCCAGAATCACCCGTCAGTTTCTGTAATTTGTAGAGCCAGTCTAAACTCCTTTGGTTTTTAACCACAACTCACCAACTCTGTATATTAAATGTTTCCCACAGGCATCAAGGCCTCAACGGTCACTGTCTTCTGTTTGTTTTCGAGCTGTGCTAATGCAAGGGACAGTCCGTCCTAGTACTTATTACTAATGTCAGGTTCAGGGTTAGCACATAAAATACCTCTCCGGTTTCTTTGCGAGAGATCCAAACACTTTCTTAATGGCAACATCAAAAAGAATCAACATGTAAACATGTTTGAACAGGAATTCCTTTTCCCTTCAAGGATTTCTCAATATTTGGAACTCCTTACTAGTCAGTTCTGCTTACAAATGGCAAAAGATTTCACTATTTCTGCTTAGCCTTTTCTGAAACCCTTTATCGTATGTGCTGACAATTAGTGTTTTGACCTCAGAAATACTTTGCCGTATCACGTGGCTTAATCGGGGCGGGGGGAGGGGGGGTTGGGACAGTAAAGAAAATGACATTTTTACCTCTTCTTCCTTTCTGTCTCTTTCTCCCTCCTCTCCCCCATATCTCCTTTAGCAAAAGCCCTCATTTAATCCTCACGGATTGGTAAATATGGTGTTACATGTTCGTATAGCTTCTTAGTCTTTTCACTTGATTGGCAAAAGAAAAATAGCACGAGGTTGGAGTGTAATTGCTACCTTCCTCCTTTACAGCACGGACTTCCCACTCAAACTCCTCAGTGCTGGTGAGGAAAATCAGCCTACCACTTCATCCCTGCGGGAGAGTTAGGAGAGCAACCTTCACCCCTGCAAACAATTCAGTCAGACCCAGCGCTTCCAAATTGCTTTCTGCTCATTGGAAAGCCCTGCAAACACCAAATAGGCATTAAACATGCCCAACCCCAAAGGCAGCCTCGCTGTTAATGGGGAAACATCAGAAGCATTCCATTAACGTTAGAAACACCACCAGGCTGTCCACCATCATCGCTGTGATTTAACGCTGTTCTGGTGGAATTAGCCAATTTAATTATAAAGGAGAAAGAAAAAAAGGGGTATAAAATCGAAAAAAGAGGCAGTAAAATCATTATTTGCATATGCTGTGGCTGCAAATCTGAGCGAGCCAGTTGAACAGCAATGGTAGACAATTAGAGAATCCCTTAAGGTAATTAACAAAAGTCATATGCAAAAATCAGTAGCCTTCCTCAATGACAGCCAGTAAAAAGATGTCCCCACTTTTCATGGCAGCGAAAATATAAAGTACCTAGACGATAAACTGGATGAGAAATAGGCAAGATCTATGAAAAACAATTAAATACTACTGAGGAACATAAAAATCCTAGAAAGCACCGTGAAAATATGATGCTAAGTAGAAGAAGCCAGTCATAGAGGACTAAATGTGATACGATTCTCCTTATATGAAGGCTTCCAAATAGGCACAACCAATAAAGAAAGCAGATTAGTGGTTACTGAGGGCTGTGGAGGGAGGGTATGGGGTATGCTGATGGGGACGGGGTTTCTTTGAGGGATGATGAAAACGTTTTGAAATTAGATTGTGGTGATGGTTACATAACTGTAAATGCACTAAAACCACTAAATAGTGCACATTAAAAGAGTACATTGTATGGTACCTCAATAAAAGGTATGATTTAAAAAATACTCAGCAAAAACCCAGGAGACCATTTTTTTAAATATAATGTTCGACTGGAGAAGGCCTAAGTATATCAAAAAGTTAAAAGCCAAAAAAAAAAAAAATCTGATAAGGCAACATAATTTTAAAAACAAATCCCGCATGAAAAAAAATAGATCAAAAAAAGAAACAGATAAATAAAAAAAGTACAAGACCAAAGGACTAATTTTCTTGAGCTCCTAAGTGCTCCTAAAAATCGATTCGATGGAAAGACCAAAAACCCAGTAAAACACGGGCAATGAATGTGAACGTACATTTTTTAGAAAAGCAAACGAGAATGGCACTTAAACATGTGAAAACATATTCAATCATCGCTATAATGAGCAAAGTCACATTAAAAGCTACTAAAAGATAGTATTTTTTCACCTCTTGGGTTGGCAAAGACCACAAAGTTTAATCACACTGTCTGTGGAGAAAAGGCACACTCACGCAGCTCTAGTGGGAGCACGCATTGGTACAGAGCGCCAAATTGGAGGGCAATTTGGCAAGGTTTACCAAAATTAAAGCTGCACATTCCTTTTGATTCCACTTGAGTAATTTCTCCTCCAGAGATCCTTGCTGACATATCAAATGCTATTTATAGAAAGTAATTCACCAAAGCTTTGTTCATAGTAGCAGATAATTGGAAACACGCAGAAGTCTGTCAATGTGGGACTCAATAAAGTGTGGCAGGACCATACAATGGAATACAATTCAGATATTATAAAGAATAAGGCTACTCTCTACGTTCTGACAAAAAGATATTCCAGGATACACAGGTTAAAAAAAAAAAAAAGGCAAAGAGCAGAATAGTTTGTATGGTGTAAACATTGTTTAAAAAAACAAGAACCCAGTTTTGCTTATATAGTTATAAAATAATCCAAAAGGTATTTCAAAGTAACGGTAATGGTAAGAAAGAAAATGTTAATGGAGCTTGCTTCCAGGAGCGAATTTTGATGCCTCGGAGACAGAAACAAGAGACTTAGTTTGCTGTGGACATCTACTGTGCCCCTTCTATACATTTAGTGATTTAAGACAAATTTGTGGTTAAAAGAAAGAAAACAAGTATGGCAAGGACACAATACGAAATGAACAAAATATGGGATCTAATTTTCAAGAGATCTGGGGGTTATTTTTAATATAGGCATATTTAAGAAAAACATAGTTATACAAAAGTCCTCCCAAGTGACCATCCAGGAGACCAATTCAACTTCTGCAAAACAGATGCATTCCGTGGAGCTTCCTATACGTGGGGCTTTTGTAAGGCCACCCTCCCCCACCCCGGCGCCCCCGTACCTCCAGAGTGGGCAGGACTACCCTCCAAGACCAGATGGATTTTCATAATTCATTCATAATTCATTCAAATGCGGCTGCTGCGATAGCTGGACGCGTCCCAACTAGGTAGGTTTGTTTAGGTTTATCCTCAGGATACAAAACAGACCAATTTTGCCTATTTCTACTCACTTGAATTATTAAGTCTCTCATTGGCCATCGGTTAAATTCAGAACAAAACGGCTGTAAAAATGTCCTGATACACACTGTAGTGAATTCACCAGACATTCCCTTAAGGTGCTCGTTCTAAGGGGGCGGGGAGAGGAGGGTAAAGATAGAAGGATGGACACCCATCTGTACCCACCTGTCCCCTCTCCGACTCCCCTCCGAAGGAGCCCTGTGCACTCAGGCAGAACAGACTGGTGAGCAGTGACGGGCCAGCCAGAGTGAAGGGTTTCAGACTCCACCAAAACTCCTCATTTTACCTCTCTCACGGAGCCTGTAGCAAATCCCTTTGTTTGTAACCTCTTCTGTCAAGTGGAACGTTCGGAGTCCCTTCGACACACATCTATCATCACAAAAGAGCGGGCAAGGCTTCCCCTGTATGCCTCCTTAGCCATGACAGCCATGAGCGCAGGGGTTGCTGAAATTCACAGGTAACCCCCAACTTTATTTTAGTCCAAAATCTATCCTCTCCTACAGATGAGACAAATGACATTTTTACGTTCTCTTCCACGTTCATGAAGGAGGGAACGGGAGTGAGAATTAGTGTAGCTTGTACGTGACTTAGAGAAACTGCTGAAAACATAAGATCGGAAGAATTCCATAAGCTCTTGGGTAGCCTCCAAAGAGACTCCTCTGAGTTCCTGATGCCTTGGGTATCTGGTGTGGCGTATCTGATACTGGAGGTCAGAGCCACTGGAACGCTCGAGCCGTGGGACTGGCACAGAACTGAAGAGAAGAGACAGGTGAAGGATTTGTGTCTCGAGATTTCCAAAAAACAAGAGGAATAAAGACCCTTGTGCAGAAGGCAGGAGTGATGATAGGTTTTGAAGAGACTGGGAAGGGGAGGACGGGGGAGGGGAGAAAAAGCAGGCGGCCCCAGGCTGTGCCCAGAGAAGGGAGTGGCCTTGTTTGAGATTCTGAGATTTCGACAGGTGCATAGCAGGTTGGATCGAATTGATAAACAGGGCATGGGTGCGGCGGTATGTGCGGGACTGGCATGAAGGAGGTGAGGTTAAGGTGAGGAGACAGAGAGTGGGGGCCCCTGGGTGGCTCAGTCGGTTGAGCGTCCGACTTCAGCTCAGGCCATGATCTCATCATGGTTTGTGAGTTCGAGTCCACTCTGTGCTGTTATCACCAGAACCCAGTTTGGATTCTCTCTCTCTCTCTCTCTCTCTCTCAAAAATAAATAAACATTAAAAAATGTAATAATAAAAAAAAGAGCCAGGCTGGAACTGAGCACCTCACTCAAACAGAGAGGGAAATGGTCATTCTGTCAAGGAAGACGGGGGGCACCCGATAAAGAGTCTTGAACCACATTTCTTACTTTCCACGGCCAAGTCAGAGGGAGGCTCATGAAAAGAAGAACGCTCTGAGAGGTGAACAGGTGCCTGAACAGGTGGGTTAACCTTATGATGAGGAAGGCAGCAGAGAGTTCTGCGATTAAGAGAGCAATGGATACGGGTCCAAATCCCAGCTCCTCCCACATCCCGGCTGCATAGCTTCAGGCTTTAGGGGAGCCCGGAGCCCGTCGAAACCCCTCCATGGTATCTGGAAAGTAAGGCCATCTGATAAATGCCGGAACACATGTGGGGTGCTTAGGAGAGAGTCTGGTGGTTGGTGATTAGTAAACAAATTAATTGAGGTTCTTGCTGTTCTACAACCACCTTCTTCAGGAAAATTATTTTGAGGAGAGTGAGATAGATAAGAAGAGACTGTAGTGAAGCAAACTGATGTATGAAAAGGAAAAAAAAGTCATTTAATGTCTTCTAAGCAACACAGATGGGGTGCCTGGGTGGCTCAGTCAGTTAAGTGTTCGACTCTTGATTTTGGCTCAGGTCATGATCTCACGGTTCATGGGATCGAGTCCCGTGTCGGAAGCCTGCTTGGGATTCTCTCTCTCCCTCTCTCTCTGCCCCCTCCCCCCCGCACCGTGCACACGCTCTCTCTTTCTTTCGTAAATAAACTTGGAAAAAAAGTAAGCTGCACAGAGAAATGAAAACATGCCCACACAGAAGCTAGTTTGGGAATGTTCACAGCAGCATCATTCGTATAACGCGAAAAGTAGAAGCACTTCCAATGGTTATCAACTCACGAGTGGATAAGCAAAATGCGCTACATGCATACCGTGGAATATTATTCAGTCAGAGCAAGGAAGGGCTGCAGAAACCAGCCACCGACCTGCTACCTGCCACCGTAAGGATGGAGCTTGGAAACATTATCTAAGTGAAAGAAGCTGGGCACAAAAGCCCACATCCCGTGTGATTCTATTTATACGAAATGTCTAGGAGAGTCCAAGCTACAAAGAGAGAAAACAGATGGGTGGTTGTCAGGAGCTGGGGGTGAAGGTTTGGGGGAAAATGGGAAGTGACTGCTAACGTCTAGAAGGTTTCCTTGGGGGGCAGGTGACAAAGGCACACCTCTGTGAATGTAGCAAAACGACCTGCCAGACAGCCCTTAACGTTTCCGGCTTCCCATTTCCTGAATAAAGAATATTTGTCTTCCCTGGGGGAGAGGTCCTGATGGGTAGACCATACGCAAGGTAGAATTCCAGCCCTTTCTTTAACTATGAATATCAGAAGATATCGATCCTCTTCCTCTGGAGACACTGTCAGGTGGGTGCCAGAGAGCTTACTTCGCTTTTTCTTTCTATGTGCTTCTTTCAATCCTGGCTACTGCATTCTGTTCCCCCATGAGCACAGTGGCTAAAAATCAATCTCTGCTTGATCTTCCCAGGCAGAAGCTTTGAAGTGGACAGGCATTTTTCATACCCAGTTTAAAGCTTATGAAAAAATACCGAGGGGGTGCTCTGGAGCCTTGCCTTCTGGCTTCTCCAAATCACGGGAACGGGGTACCTAAAAGCCATGCCTTCTCCAAACTACTCTGGTTAACAGGCACCATGATTTTCTTCAGGGAATAAAAATTGCCAGGATAATGTACTGAAGAACCACAGCCTATGGCCCATCTGATGTCCGATTTATCTGATAAACACGCCAATAACTGCCTGCAGCGCGACCTCCATAATATTATTGGTTCCAGGAAGCCCACCTTTTCCACACGAGGCAACAGTGATTTTCAGGGAATACTCAAACTAAGAAATCAGAATGCCAATTTACTCATTTGCAATAATAATCATCATCACAGTAACAAACAACAACAATTATTATTATTTCGGCATGATTCTGTAAGGTCTCTGGGTAATGTTGGCTTTTGAGCCCCCCCAACTCCTCCCCCCCCCACACACACAAACTGCCTTTACTCTCCGAGCATTCCAGAAATCAACTACGAAAGCATTTCTCCAAGACTTTCATCGAAAACCATTTTAATACACAGGGTTAATGAAGTCTCTTTAAAGGTCAAGAACGTCGCTTCATATGTTTCAGCTTCGATGTTCAGGGCTGAAGACACAACACAAATGATTAAGTGCCACGTTTTATAACAGGTTACTCTGCTCGATGGCGTGTCAGCTGTAAAAGATAAATTTCTACTAAGACAAGCATGTTCAGTGACTGTCACGTAGCCCATTGGGCCCAATTTTCATGAAGAAGTTCCCACCCCACTTGGTATGTTTCACCTACAAATGCATCCAAGCAGTATCAGTGCTGAAAACTACAGGCTCTTTTTTCTCTGGCAGGGCGCTGGCAGGGGGGTAGGAGGGTGGGGGCGAAGTGTCCAGAAAGAGAGAAAAAGTATTTTTCAGGACATTGGAAATTAAGAGCAGATTATATAAGATTTAAGGTGAATGACAACAATAAAGCTTTCGCGTCTCTCCAGATATCTAGAAAGCTGTAAACTTGAGCTGGTCATAAAACAGAAATCCATTAAACTTAATTATTTCTCTTCTAACATTCAGCATTTCATGTTTTTGCATCCGGTGGGGTCATAAAGAGGTAGCTTCAAGAGTTCTCCCTTAATTAATGATTTTTGTTGGCCTTTTAAAACTCTGGATTCCTCACCCTTCTTTCCCTGCCAGATACTCCCTTATAGTATTGGAGTAACTTCTAGCTACTCTCAAAACATTATAAGCAGTGTACCTATGGGAAAATATACGTTGTCTTTTACATGTTTTGACAGTCAATGCTCAGTAATAACCTGACAGTATTTAATTATAATGCCTGACTTTTCCGCACTACTCTACAGTTCATAAAGGGCTTTCTTTCACGCTCACGGGGGCTTCTTTGTGTTAAACTACAGCTTGGCAGTTCAGCTTCTGTAAAATCCTTTCAAAGGTATTAGTCAATGACTGATCATTTAATATAAAGGTGTCCTGAAATCTACAAGGACAATTTGGGGGAAAGTGATTGCAGGCTGGAGAGGGCAGAAAGATCATGACATGAAAATTATTCTCATAGTTTTGACAGGAAAGAAAAATCAGCCAAAGATACAACAGAATACATAAACTTGAAACTAAAAGGAAATGTTTCTAGCCAGGGCCACAGTACGGTTTTAAACAGAAGGGGAAGACCATTAAACATGACTGCTAGTCACTAAATTTTAACTACACCAGTATCGGAATCCGAGCCTCAACTGCAAGGCAGAATAAGAGCCGAAACAGATTCCTACCATTGCAGGGGTGCATTGTGAGGGGGGAAACAAAGTATTCTTTTTAATACAGCAGCACATCACCTTGACAATCTATGACAATCTTGCCCTGTCCTAGGCATTCTATTTCTGCTTTCTAACAGAACAGCATCAGTAACGTCTGTGATCATATTCTGTCAGCTGCTCTGCTAAGAGCAGAATTTTTTTACTTGGATACGGGTTGTATGCTTCCTAAGAAGGAGCATCTCTAAGACCAGGGTTTTTACCTTTTTGCATTACAATATGATGCTACCAACAACAGCTCTGTGCATGCATTACACCTACAAACAGATTTGCAATAAACAAAGTTTGTAATCTGCAAATCGGCTCCATGAACAAATAACTGACTCATCGGGTATTTGTAAAAGCAAATATAAAAACCCACGAATTATGTATGTCTATGTGTCGACAAACCATAAAACGCTCAGAACTTTTACTTTTACGTTAAGGCATGTTGTTTTGATGCGTCAGATTTTTCCCCTGTATGCGTGGAACACATACGCAAAAGGGAATTATAAACTTCAGCGTTCTTTAACCTTTACAAACCAACACAGTAATTACATTGCAAGATATCTGACAACCCGGGGTAATACAAGAAAAGAATTCTTTCTTTCCCCTACTTCCTTTAAATCGTTCTCAATTTTTCTACAATTTACAGACTCCCTGCACAAAAGATTTTCATAGCCATGAATCCTACTAAAGATAAATTGGTAGATAAAATGAAATCACCATTCCAATTCACAAGAATAGTTGAGGCACCTCCAAAGGAAATGTTTCTCCAAACATACAGTATTAAATTTTAAGAGCAAGGCTATCATGAAAACGAATGCAGAGAAGAGTAAACATAAGTTAGGCTTGACAAGCCCGTACTGATAAAGCACAGATAAATGTTATCTCTGGGTTACCAGCCCAGTACAAGCAGTCCTCAATTTATGAATGAGCTCTGTACAGAAAGTTCATTTGTAAGTCAGTTGGTTGGAACCCCAAACTCGTTTTCTCAGAGAAGCAAAGTTTATAAATAGTGCTCAGTTTTGTAGGAAGGCAAACAAGAGCTATTGAGCCCGTGATGCAGACAAATTTCGGTACTGACAGCTCTCAAACAAGCTGTTCCTGTGGCGGGCAGGGAACAGGAGGTACAGGAATCAAGAGCAGGTCGGGGAGAAGAAGGACATTTCTTCTTCTTGACCTGGAAGTTCCTAAGTTTTTCTGGCATCTGCCTGCCTCTCTTATTTATTTATTTATTTATTTATTTATTTATTTATTTATGCTTTTAATGTTTATTTTTGAGAGAGAGAGACACACACACACACACAGAGTGTGAGCCGGGGAGGGGCAGAGAGAGAGGGAGACACAGAATCTGAAGCAGGATCCAGGCTCCGAGCTGTCAGCACAGAGCCCGATGTGGGGCTCGAACCCATGAACCGTGAGATCATGACCTGAGCCGAAGTCGGACGCTTAACTGACTGAGCGACCCAGGTGCCCCTGCCTTCCCCTCTGTACAGATTTCCTCCCACCCCCCAACTTTGCCCCAACCCCCCATCTAAATACTTCATCCCAACCTATGTAATAGAGCACCGAAATAGTTTTATATAGTTAACCCCCAGCCCCCCTTCCCGAAACTCCCCTTCTTGTTTTCTGTCATGTGACATCAAAAGCTTACCAATAGTTCAGTTCAGTAAACACCTGTTTCAGGGTTTGGTGGGAGATACAAGCTCCGGAGAGCAGAATGGGGCTACAACGCAGCCCTGAGGACAGAACACAGACACTGGGACATTTGGAAGGACTGAGATGATTTCAGGAATTCCTTTGGAATTTAGTTATGTTAATAGGACTTGGCTCCCAGATGGTGCAGTTCGAAGAACTTCGGTAGAAGCGGTTTCCTCACCAATCGGCACAGATAAAGCCCAGGATGGTGGTGAGGATGCCATCCTCTAGTGGCCGTGTTTAGAAGCTTCCTCGTCTTTCCATGTGGGGCCACTCAGGATTACTTGCTCTTTCCACCCCCCCTCCCTCCACGCTGAAGATGACATCAGGGAATGTGTGTTCAGAGGAAGATGGTGTGAAGGATAAAGGGTCCTGGGGCACCTGGGTGGCTCAGTTGGTTAAGCGTCCATCCAACTTGGGCTCAGGTCATGATCTCACACATCGTTCACGAGTTCGAGCCCTGCATCGGGCTCTGTGCTGACAGCTCATTGCCTGGAGCCTGCTTCCGATTCTGTGTCTCCCTCTCTCTCTGTCCCTCCCCCCTCGCACTCTGTCTCTCTCTCTTCCTCAAAAATAAGTAAACATTAAAAAAATATGTAAAAAAAAAGGGTCCTGACACACTGACTCAGCAGGCCCCCGATTTTCCCAGGACAGGGGTGGGGTGCCTGGAAATACCCGATACTCAATGCAGGTATGCCCCCAGGGCACGGCTGGACCGGATGTAAAGGCTGACATCAGGCTCGAGAAGGTACCCAGCTGTGGCAGAGGCTGGTTAGTGTTCCACACACTTCCCTGACCTCCCAAGCGTTAAGGTTGGCATTTCCCGGCATTCCCCGCGGTTAGGTGTGCCCACCTGACTAAATCTGGCCAAGGGAACATGAACGAGAGCGTAACAAGCCTCCAGCGAGATCTTTCAGTGCCTCACTTCCCCCACCACTGCTGGTCAAACTGGCTGCAGAGGAACCTTCTGGTCTCCCACTGACCTTAGGGAACGGCTGAGCCATAAGATGGAAAGACCCTGGGTCTGGGGATCATGGCCAGGTGGATGTCTCCACCCCCACCTGTGAACACCGGAAGTGAACTCTGACAAGCTGGGGTGTTGGAATGCCACATTCTTGCTCTCCGTGTCCTCTCTGCTTTGCTGCATCTCAGGAAAAGGTCCTTTATGTTGACCTACCCTGAAAAATCTACGCAGATATTGTCTCTCTAAAATGAATGGCCCCACACTGCTGAGCTGTTTTAATGCTTCCAGTTTTCTACTTCCTTCACTGTGGTTGATATATTTAAAACATGAGAAACCCCTCTCCTTCCATTGAATCTACTTGGGGAACTGGGTAAGTAAACTAGTTACATCATTAACCCTACTTTAAGTGCCCTGCTCAGCCAACCAGACTCTGGGCATCTCAGGGCCTCACCCACAGAGCCAAGAGCAGGATTTTTTTTTTATCAGCCATTTTTCTCTTTCCTAGGAAGTCTTTTTCCCATTATTTGCAGATTTCATGAGTAGGTTAGGGTCGCGAAAGCATGTGTACTGGGCAAGAAAACCAGGATCATGTTGTTGTCATGACAAAATTCACACAAGTGACAGCACTTGAAAGTTGTTAAAACAGCTTGCTCGCTTCATCCTCATTCATTTAACTTACTTTTAATGCGAAAGGGGAGATAATAGTGGAGACAGTGAAGAAAGGAAGGAATGTGTAACCACACCCACCTCTTGCTCTGTTAGGTCTCCCCCTTATTTCATTACTCAATGCCACAGGGGAGGGCACAAACTCTAAATTCAGATCTAACCTTAAACAGATTATGTTCATTCCTAAAACTTGGCTTTCTATGCTTGTTTCTTCCACAGCAATTATCTGGCACTTTCCACCCTCGTCTCTCTGTTGCATTTGTAAAAGGTCCACTAGATTACATGACCACGTGCTTCCCGTGCTTCCTGTGGGGCCTCCTAAAAAATAAAAGAACTAATCTGCATAACACGCGCCTAAGAACTCTGTGACAAAGGATAGCCCGGTAAGTTTCTCAATGCCTAAGGGGCTCTGCTGCGGGGTCACCGGGCTGAGGTTCTGTCTGCCTTGGCCTCACAACTTTCGAGAATAAGTCCGGAATGGTTCCCTGAGCTCAGCATACGACTCCCACTTCTGCCACCAAAGGACAACTGGACCCCCACCGTAGGAAATGCATTCTACTCAATTGCACCAGGCGCTCTGAGAAGGGGGTGGTGCAGACTGGCCTGTATTACATGGCGCTGTGGAGAGACTCACGGGACAGGGTAAGCACCTGTACATGGAACCCTTCTATAGAACCATTACAATTTAACGCAATTCAATTTAGAACTGCAATTACAATTTAGAACTATGTTCCCGATGAAAACAATACTGAAGTCGACACAAAGAACATAAAAAGGCCCTTTACCCTCCTAGTTTGCACGTATAGGCTTCCACAACGGGCCCACAGAGGGGACCTCGTGGTCACCTCGCAGAGTGCTCTGCCACTACCAGGGTGGACACTCTACAAAAGACGAACTCCTTCTTACATTACACACAAGATGTCTATTCGTATGAGGAGACCCATTGCCATTTAAACCATGTCTTAAATACAGCGTAGGCCATTCACATTTCACGGAGCGTTCTCGCCATTCAGAAGACACCTGCAGCTTCAGTTAACGTGCTGCAAAGGTGACACAGGATGCTTCGTTCTGGACCCGAATCAGAACCACCTCAATTCCACGCTTGCCAGGATACAAGTGACCTCCATTTACAGTTAACCGTAAAAGGGGTGAACTTTCTCTTTAGTTTCCTATTTTCAGTAAAATGTCTATTTAGCCTAATCACTGATAGATACCAAAAAGGGGGTCAGTGCTCAGTTTTTAAGAAACATAACTGAAATGTCAACTGTGAGAGCAATGGACATTTTTGTATAGTCATTTTTGAGGTATGGGTGGAAATTTGTGAAGTCTCTGATGAGCACAAAGGAATAAAGGATACAGAAACCCCGTCCTAAGTAACACGGAGAAGGGACAAGCCCAAGAGAAGAATGACACAGCCAAACCCGTCCAGGAGAACATTAATTAAGGGTCTGCTCAATGGGCACCAGTATATAAAACAAGTCCCCAAGACATAGTGGCTGAAGAGCAGGAGCTCGAAACTTCAGCACACAAACTTAACTTTCCATTTTTAATTCCGTCAAGTTCATTGTGCTTTTACGGTATTTTAGCTTTCGTATTTGGGACCGCTGGGACCCAGGGATCTCTATCTTGGCAGAGTTAAAAGAGTACGTGTGAGCTTTTCCTAAGTAGAATGGTGATTTACTAGAGAGAGTTTTCTGGTGAGTAGAGTCTGAACAGTAGGCTTGACGTCTTTATTAAGCACAGAAAAGCGCCAACTTGAAAAATATCCTAACGCTGTTCACGGCTGCTGCTAGGAAGACAGCAATCCCCTCCCTTCTTTTTAACTGGAGGACAGGGACCCCCCCCGCCCCCCCCCCCCCTCCGCCACCATATGTGGGTCTGAGCCGGTCATCTGTGAAGTCATTCAGTCCAGCTCAAGCCATGGGCTTTCCTGCTTGTGTTTCATAGGGAAACATCGCATTTACACTCTTTTTCATCCTCCTTTACCTAGAATACAGAATGCCTCAACGTAGGCACTGAAATATCTGCTGAATGAATTATTTCAATTACGGACACCAGCGGCACCTGTCCTGTGAGCTTGACCCGGGAATCATCTTTGTGACTTCTCCCTCTTCGGGCCCCACATCCACCCATCACTACGTTCTATGAGTCTACCTCTTGACATGCTTTTAGATACGATGCCTGCTCCTCTTCTGATTCCCCACCCCTCCCACTCCAGGCCTCGGACGAATTGCTTCTCACGACGTATTTCTTTGTTGCTGCTATTTTTTCACTTCATTGTCATACGCTTAGCTCTGCAATCCAGCTAGATGTGGAGGGGAGTAAGGAAAAAACACGAAACCTGCTGAACTATATGCACGAGAGCACAAAGATTACAGGATATTTCGAGCAGGTGGGGGTGAGGGGGTGCTCTCCTGAGCCGCAGAAGAAACGGGTGGATGGTTAAGATAAAACACAAGTTAGACTTTTTAGATCTGTTCAGTCAGCAATGGTGACCTTCTTGCTGATCTTGCCGTCCCTGGACCCAAAGCCTTCCACAGCCTTCCACAAGATTCCTGCCCTCCCTCACCTTGCCAAAGACCACACGCTTACCATCCAACCACTCAGTCTTGGCAGCGCACATGAAAAACTGGGAACCGTCTGTGTTGGGTCCAGCATTTGCCGCGGACGAGATGCCAGGACCCGTGTGCTTCGGCATGAGATTCTCATCATCAAGTTTCTCCCCAGAGGCGGATTTGTTGCCAGTGCCATTATGGCGTGTGACATCACCTCCCCGGCACGTAAATCCCAGAATAATCCTGTGAAGGCAGGAACCTTTATACCCAAATCCTTTCTCCCCTTGCTTTGTCTACAAACAGCTCGAAGGAGACGCCGCCCAGTGGCTCCCCAGCCATGGCGATGGTGGAAACTACAGTGGAGTTGACCATCTCTGGGTGGCGGCTCCAGGGCGTCGTCATCTGCAAGGTCTCATTACCTATTTCTAACTCCTAACTCACCTGGCCTCCTCTTTCCCAAATCCCAGCCACCTGGATAGCCTGTCACCGATTTCCCATGTGTACTGTCTCATGGCGGCACTTTCTGGGGCAAGAACTTGAACTCTGTGTCACCTCCCCGTCTGCCACATCTTCATGACCCTCTGCTCTGTCTTCCCCACAGGGGCCCAGCTTTCTTGCCTGCTGCTCTCCAGCAATGATACCCACATCCCTCGGCCAGCCTCTCCACCTACCCCACCCGGGTCGCCTGCGTCCCTCCCTCGAGCCTGTGTCCCTGCTCTCCCTGCTCCTGGACCCATCCCTGTGTGTCCCCCCTCCCCCCGTCATCTCTACACCTCCTCTCAAGGCGTTTCTCCTATGAAACCTGTCCTGACCCCTGTGCCCCCAGCCATGCCCCCTTCTTCTCAGCCCTCAATGACCCTCACGTGCCCCCCACCCCCCACGGATTCTCGGTTGCACGCTGTCACCTATTGTTCCGCAATTGCTTCTTGCGGGTTGGTGTTGTGTCCTCAGCTAGATTTTCACAAAGATAAATTTAGATTTATAGACAGTTGCAAAAATAGTACACACTTGCCTTGTCCCTAACACTAGGCGTTCCTTTATGTTCAAGTCTTACATAATCATAGGATATTAAACGTGGTCAACACTACCAACCAAATCACAGAATTTATGACGATGTCACCAGTTTTCCACTCATGTCCTTTTTGTGTCTCAGGAACCAATCTAGGCTTTCACACGACATGGACACATCCTGTCTCTTGGGTCTCCTTTCACCTGTACAGCTCCTCAACCCTTCCTTAGCGTTAAGACCATGACACTTCCGGAGAGTACTCGTCAGCTGGTTTCTAGAATGTCCTTCGACTGGGTTGGATATTTTCTCTTGAGGAGAGTGGGATTACACATGACTGGGAAGAACACCACGGCAGTCGCCTGAGGCGGGGGGGCCTTCTCAGCATTTCCTGTGAAGGGGCATACAATGTCAAATATGGTTTCCTGGTAATGCTAACCCTGATCGCTCAGTGGAGGCATGTCTGTGAGGATTCTCCAGGTAGAGAGACCTATTCCTTTTTGTAATTACTAAATGTTTTGGAGGGAGATACTTTAAAATGCTACAAGTATCCCGTTTCTGCTTAATCTTTTGCCCACCAATCCTAGCATCCATCCGTGGAACTTTCCTGTGGCATTTACTGCGAGGAGTTCTAATGATGCCTCTCATGTATTTATTTATTAACTTGAATTCTTCTGTAAGGAGAATTCTTTTGCCTCACTTATTCATTTATTCATTCAATTATTTATTGATATCACTATGGACTCATGGGTTCTTCTTTGGGGTTGTAATCCAATATGATTTCCTCACTCAGGCTGTCCTAACCTTCAGCCAGATTTTTCTACGACATCAGAGCAGATTTGGCCATGTCTTACACTTTTTTCACATTCCCTCGGGTCTAAGACAATGCTAGGTACATGGTAGGTGTCAGATTCAGTGACTGACTGATTGAGTGGTTGATTCATTCATTCATTCGACAAGTAATGTTCAGGGCCTTGCCTTCTGTGCTACAACAAATAAAACAATTTCTTCTCTCAAGCGGTTTACAATCTAGTGAACAGAGACTCGTGTGAACACCTACGAGTCCCTGATAAAAAGTATTTGGAGGAGTAAAGCAATAGCTCAAATGGGAATATGGTAAACTCTTCCTGGAGAAAGAAGTCTATGGTGAGAGACAGGCAGAAAAAACTTTTAAGAAAAACAGCATTCAAGGGGCGTGCCTGGGTGGCTCAGTCAGTTAAACATCCGACCTCAGCTCGGGTCACGATCTCACGGTTCGTGAGTTCGAGCCCCGCGTCGGGCTCTGTGGCGACAGCTCGGAGCCTGGAGCCAGCTTCTGCTTCTGTGTCTCTCTCCCTCTCTCTCCCCCCGCCCCCTGGCTCACTCGCTCGCAAGCTTGCTCTCTCTCAAAAATAAGCATTAAAAAAAAGAAAAAAAGAAAAAGAAAAGCAGTATTCTGCTCACTCTATAAAAGCAAGTGTGCACATAAAATATCTAAAGACAAACACTGTAACACAGTTAGCAGGTGTAGCCTGCCCCTGCATCTTCTAGACTAATTCTTAAAATCAAGCCTCAAGGGCACGCTTTTTAGGAAGATTTAATGTAGTAAACACAGACTCTTTATATAGCGACTATGTGCTTTCCTAGGAAAATTGGAAAGAGCTAAAGTAAAAAAGTCTGAGGAGCCATTTGTCTTAATCCAGTTTCCAAATCCAATTTCATAGTTTTTATGCCTTCACAGGGAATCATGAAGAATACGTAAGAAGCACCATCAATCAAAGATGGGCTCCCGAAGTTTCTTCACTTAATTCGATTTTCTCGTGCCGCTCCTCCTGTATTTCCCGAACAAAGCGCTTCTTTTCTGCGTGTGATAGTTCAGACCTGCAAATGTCCTCGGGAATAATAAACAAACAACCAGGGCACGTTTTCTGCCGCAGAGAGCACACACTGTAACATTCTTCATCCAAAGCATTTTGAACTCCAAGCCACCAGGGCTACAATACGAAAATACCCGGCCGGTATTCCAAGAGCTGCCAACAATAGAGAATTTGTATCTTTCGACACTTAACTGACACTTAAACCTGTTAATATGTGACTCCTACTATTGTTCTAAATGATGAACAGGCAAAGACTCTCCCCGCACACCCAATGTTAGTTGCATCGTGCACTTGGGTTGCAACAGTAAAGGCTGCTGGAAGGCATGTTACTTTCACGGTTTCCTGTCACCCTTTCTCATTATCGTCAACGTGTCCTCTCCATGTTAGGATGTACAGAACAGAGGCGCACGTGTGTTGTGTCTGTGGCTATCCCCACAAATGCACGCATATTCACGGATGCACACACGAATATGCTCGGATGCATACAGACGGACCCCCGCGCTCACATCCACTCAGAAATCGAGCTTGCTCCCCTGCCTGCCACGCGTGTCACACACAAACAGCATCCAGGTCCAGTGGTCTTCCTTTTGTTACCTTTGGGAGGGGATTAAGATAAAAAGCTAAAAAAAAAAAAAAAAGAAAAAAGAAAAAGAAAAGGAAAGCCAAGTAGACACTTCATGGAGTCTGTGATGAAGACACAGAAACCAATGAAGACAGATGGGCTGCTGGCGGCATAAAGGAAAGTTCGGCACGTCAGCCCACACTCTGCAGGGATTTACCCAGCCTAACCTTCTCCGTTTCAAGCCTTCATCCTTCAGCGTCCTACTTATCTTCCTCTTGTAGCTAGCCCACCGACCCCATTCCCGTCTCTACCTGGACCTCCCGCAATGGGGACTATTTTCTTTTTTAATTTTTTTTTTTTTTGGTAACCTTCATTTATTTTTGAGAGAGAGACAGAGTATGAGTGGGGGAGGACAGAGAGAAAGGGAGACACGGAATCTGCAGCAGGCTCCAGGCTCCGAGCTGTCAGCACGGAGCCCGACACGGGGCTCGAACTCACAAACGGTGAGATCACGACCTGAGCCGAAGTCGGACGCTCAACTGACTGAGCCACCCAGGTGCCCAGAATTCTTTCTCTTTACTCTGTCATTCGAGGTTTCCTCAGAGAAAACATTTACTGTACAATCACGCGGTGGAAAAGCTCATTGGAGAGTGGATGGCTCTCTTACGGAACTCACTGGAAAATTCTTGGAAAAATCCCATAGACACAGAAGAATTTCTGGGCCAGAAAAATGAGGAGCATAAAATATAATTCATGAATATATTTAAATTTTTACACAGTAAAATCTGCCTGTCCGTGACTGGCTCTCGAGGGTTATTCTCCCAGGGGATCAGGCCCCCGGAGCCTTCTCCACACTGTCAGCACAGAGCACATTTACTGTCATAGCACGGGGAAGGCTTCAGAGTTCACAAAATATTTTCTTTTTTTTTTTTTTTCACAAAACATTTTGTATGCACCACCTCACTTGATCTTGACCATACCCCGTTAGATACAGTTGAATCCCAAGCAGGCTCCGCACCAGCAGCGTGGAGCCCGATACGGGCCTTGAACCCACGAAGCATCATCACGTAGCCCCTGTATTTCTTTTTAAAGGTCTCTCTTTTCTGGTTAAATTAAAATGCCCACGTTCCTTTAGCACCTGCTTCCTTTATCCCCCGGAACCTCCCTTTTGAGAGATCTGAGGTCCTATTATCTAATGATCTGATTATTTCTGGGTTGACAAACCTTTGCTTTTTATATTATTATTATCCTTTTGAGAGACCCGAGGTCCTATTATCTAATGATCTGATTATTTCTGGGTTGACAAACCTTTGCTTTTTAAATTATTATTATTGCACACACTGCCCAGTATTTTTCAATTTGACCACTGCTACTCCCATGTTCTTACTCTAATAGTTATCAGAAAGGTTACTTCCACCCCAGAAAATCTAAAGAGCTCTACATTTTTATTCACCTGCCTTTGTGTATCATGCACATTTCTTGAATTTTCCTTCCCGGCCACTGTTGTTATAAAGACCCTTGAACTAAACGGAAGGGTTGTCTGGTCCTGCCACTTGACCCTTCCTGAGCCATTCAAAAGGTGCCTTAACAGAAGGGCTTCTCAGCATAGTTCGTTCTGATGTCATAGATACTGAACATGATACAATCCTACACGGGAGGCAAAAGTAGTTCTAAGCAGACAGATCTATTTACGTGCCAACACAGCCTGATAACTAGACCACTAGGAAAAGAGAGCCAGAAAATCCCGACACGACAGCTTAATGGGACATCGGACAAGACCCCTCTTCGGTGTGCGTGTAGGAAATTCTTCACTGAGGACAGCACAGCGCTTCCGGTGCTAAGGTCCGCGCTGTCTCGACCGCAGAGATGATCGGATTCCGGGCGTACCACCCCTCCCTTCTTGCCACCCAACTCCACTTTCCTGCTGTTTTAATTGGATTATTTTGGAATCTGCTATTTCTGTCTCACTCCCTTCCCCAAACTGTCATATAAGTGCCGCAGCCTGACTATTACTCAGCTGCCAAAATTCATTCCAGAGATGGCTGTATTTCAGCGGTAAGTGATGTCCCGCTGTGCCGTCTGAACACTAGCTTAAGGGGTTAAGCATCTGGGGGGGGTGCCTTTGTGTAGGAAAGGGGGTGCTTGGTTTTATTCTGTCTTGCCGTCATCAGTGGAGGAGCAGGTTATCAGCTCCCCCTGAGCAAGGAGGGGGGAACACACCAGAAAACAGTTGAGGCACATATTCAAGTGGACTAAGACATAAAAGCTATAGACAATGACTTACAGGTTCTTTTCTACAGGGTCTTCAAAGCCTTAAAACATCTGGAATGTAAGATGATCCTTTTTAGAAGGGAGGAAGAAGCCTCAGAGAGCAACCCATTCACGTTACAGATATAAAACTGGGAGGCACAGAGTAAGTGGGTACTTTGTTCAAAGTCCTCCCGGTCCCAAGGCCAAGGACGTTCTAACTGGACATAGGTTCATCCACAGACACACTCGGGAGGATCACATCTCTGCCCGTGGGACCAAAGACAGCCCCGGTTTCTAAAGCATGGGATATCAGCACTAAATTTCTTACTCTGTTTAGTTAACATTTATTTGTTTCAGAGACTCAGGATCAAAGTTGATCTCTACCAGCAAGAACCCAGAGTGTAAAACAGAGGAAAAAACAGAGTAGAAATAGTAGCAGTAAATAGTTCCGGGCCAGGAAATGTGGAAAGGGTTGTATGTATATAATCTTCACAGGGACGTGCTGTCCTCACTTTAAAGAAAAGAAAAATGGGGGAGAGAGAAGACAGAGTCTTTTTGAAGAGAAAACAGGAGGGACCACATATAGCTGCCAAGTCATAAAAACTACCTTCCCAAATTTTACTAAAACATTTATGAAAACCTAAATAAATGTCATTGATATATTGCTCATTTAATCTAAAGAGATGACCTTTCTAGATACTGCTTGGTACATAGGGGCCTGAGTCTGTTGTTTATTACTAACTCAAACAAAAAAGTACATCACTCCCAAGAAGCTCTATAATTTCCAAATCTTACAATAATAATGGTTCTTTCAATAGTCAATGGTTCACTGTTTGGACACGGGCAAAATGAAAGGCATTAGGATTTGGAAGGGGTCTTGAGTCAGGGAGGAAAGGGGACTAGGGGAATCTTCATGCCTCCTTCCACCTCCAAATCCTGCAACATCAGAAGCTGTGATAGTGAACATTCTAGAATTTAGGAAACATATCTAAATGCTTCATCTCATTTGATAAACTCTAAGAGGAAAAAAAAAGACAGTACTCTGAAAAGTACCCCAGAATACTGACACTTTGAGATTTCTACTATTCATTGCTCACACGTGGGACATTACAGTTTGCCAACAATATGGAGAGCAGCATCGTGTATCAGAGGGGAGGGAATCCTGCAGCATTTCACCTGAGGGTCCCAAAAGACAACATGGCGGGCTTTGGTGTCAACCATTTTCTTTTTTTTTTTATTTTTATTTTTTTTTATTTTTTTTTAACGTTTATTTATTTTTGAGACAGAGAGAGACAGAGCATGAACGGGGGAGGGTCAGAGAGAGAGGGAGACACAGAATCTGAAACAGGCTCCAGGCTCTGAGCTGTCAGCACAGAGCCCGACGCGGGGCTCGAACTCACGGACCGCGAGATCATGACGTGAGCCGAAGTCGGACGCTCAACCGACTGAGCCACCCAGGCGCCCCATTGTCAACCATTTTCTAACGTGTTTTACTCCTTCAGATGACACAATATTCTACCTTATTTCATGAGGTAAAAGAACTATGTGATTGCACACTGACACAGTAAATCACATTATTTATAAGGCTTTCAAAGAATAAAGTGCTTTATACAGAAGTCTGGTAAATTGTTTCAGAAACTCTAATATATTCCAAAATCGTTTTGAAAAGCTATGCCTACATCTAAAACACTATGTACTCTTGAGTCTTTGTCTCTACGTTTTTCATTTTGCCATGAAACACATCATTAAGTGTTTCAAAATAATACCTTCCCCCAAACTGGCTATGAATTATGGAGGCTTTTTTTTTCAGGAACTGGAGTGGAAAAGGGAAGAACATATTTATGCTGAAAGATAAGTGTTGAGGAGATCTCTATTGTAAATATTTAATGACTATCAATAGGGTTTTCTTAACCATGGAAATGTGCATTACGAAACCCAGAATGCACAGTATATGCCTGTGTTGGGTGGCTGGGTGGGTTGGGTTGGGGCGTGGGATAAATAATTGAATTGGGCTTGTCAGAGAAAGAAAAAGCTTTGAGGTAAAGTGTATGGTAGAGCCCCAGAAGACAGCAGTTGACCAGGGAAAGACAAAATAGAGAAAAAGCCTCCCCCCCCCCGCCCCCCCGCCCCAATGATAGTCAACCCAAAGCTAGAAATGTAGCCATTACCAAAGCCATGTTGCGGGCCAAAGAAGACAAAAGAAATCTCTGAGTGGATTTTATTTCTTAAGAGACCACAAAAGCACCCACGAATGGAGGGAAGAAGGTAAGAAGAACCATAATCCCACAAACACGCAGAGGGGAAGAGCACCAAGTCCTGGGGAGGCCAAGGTGGGACAACTGATGTGGAACTTAAATCTGTTTAAAGTTAATAACGTGAAGTTCATTATGCTTGTGCGCAGAAGGTAGAGTTCATTATATACTCAATCTCACCCTGTAACATGAATTATGGTGGATACGGCAAGAAAAAGGAGGTGGTTAGTCAGAGATAGAGTAAGGTAAGCAGGTGCGGGTAAGGCAACCATTCTTTCTTGGGTTGGTGGCTGAACAAAGAAAGTTCCGCCATATAGCAGGAGCCAGCCACTCTGCCATCTGACAGGTTTATACAGTCACAGACTAAGGCACATCCGTTTCGCAATTGCTTACAAGATGGTTTGCCACTAGCAGGCGCTATTTAGACTACCTACACTAAGGGGTCAATCGTTGCCTGAATTTCGCTGGCCCTGACCGTGGGCACTCAAGCAGGGTTCTAGAGCTGCCTCCTCTCCTCACCATCTTCCTTCCCAATCTGGCCCCACTGTCCATAACCACAGCCTCACTGCCAGTTGCTGACTGCTTTCTGGTTCTTTCTGCCTTCCGGATCGATGGGTCTTTCTCCACTGGTTTCTCTCATTTCAGATGCACTCTACGCTTTCTTTGAGAATGGCCCAGTTCAGCTCTGTGTTCACTCAAACTAGGTTATGATGCTCTCGACTGTCCCTCCCTTAGAAATGTGAACTCCCTTCGGGTAGGCCTCATGGCTGTCTGTTCCATTCCATATCCCCAAAGCTTAGAACCTTACTCGTTCATACCAGCCCTCCCCAAAGAGGTATTTGCTAATGAATAAATTAGCAATGAGTGATACATGAATTAGTCATGAGTGACACACGACTGAATGGGGTTAGAAGTCAAAGACATGGTCTCGGTTTCTTGCGATTCAAAAACTGTGCTGTCGCTCCGTACTGGCAGAGCCCTGAGGCACCCCACAGGCCCTGGGGGGACCGTACGAATGGAGTTTGCAATGGCGATTTGGCCTGGCCTTGCAGATAGGTTTTCTACGTGATTGCAAACATGGTGTGGTTATGGAGACCATCAAAAATGGCGGGACCACAGGGGCGGGGCTATGGCACAGTTACATGTGGTTAAACATCCCCCGCTCGTCTGCCTCCCTAGAGACAGCCATTCTGGTAAGCCCTTGGCGATCAACAGGCCTGCCCTTGTGCACACCAGCAGAAGAACCGTTTCCTCCTCTCTGTTTGAGTCCCTGTTGATTCTGTAGTTTAGGAGGAACGGGAGCGCTGTCCAAATACCAAACGCTCCATATGTTTACCTAATTGCCGTTCTCACCACCGTGAACGTGCAGCCGTCCTACCTACACTCATGAAGCGCCTCCCTGGAGTCTGGCAGGACATTATGAATTCTTTTCCTGACCTATATTTACCGACACAATTGTGGTCCTCTCTCCCTTTGCGAACTTACTAATTTTGTCGAGATGCCATATGTCTGTGTATAAATGCAAGTTTAACTCTCTTCTTCACTCTTATCATCATTTATGGGAGGAGAATTTGTGAGCCATTAAAGAGGACTTCTTAAGCTAGACTGTCTTAATTCGGAATTCAGATGGTCCTCCTTCTATTGAAAACGACAGGGCTGCTCAAATTAAGACTGCCAACGTGGGCCAAAGCAAAGGTGACGTCTGCAAACACACAGGAGCCGCAAGGGTAGCCGGTGAAACGCATTCGCCAAAGCCAGTCAAGTTGCCTGGCGTCTGTCTCCTTAACGCCAAATAATCCTTGGCCTCTTTTTACTTCTATGTTTCAACCGTCTGATGCACCTCAAGGATGGAGGGGTCTCACAACTCAACGGTTTTCCCTCCTGTGTTTATGCGGGATGAAGCCTAGGTTTCCTGAGAGCTGGTGGTCTCTCGTTCTACCCCCTCTTTCATTGAATTAGGGAAAGGAAGCTTATTTAAAGGGGGAAAGAGATGAGGCTGGGAGGTCGTGCACGGAGCCAGACAGTTGGAGACTCTCTGTGTGCAGCTCAAAGGGGCCAGGAAGCCTGCTGGATGCGAGGTGCTCGCTATAGCTCAGAAGCAAGGCAACCGGCAGCTGGGAGAAGGTTCTGGTCTCACGTAAGGGCTGTTCCTTTTTTTTTTTTAAGTATAATTTATTGTCAGATTGGTTTCCCTACAGCACCCAGTGCTCCTCCCAACAGGTGCCCTCCTCAACGCCCATCACCCATTTCCCCCTCTCCCCCACTCCCTATCAACCCTCAGTTTGTTCTCGGTCCTTATGAGTCTCTTATGGTTTGCCTCCCTCCCTCTCTAACTTTTTTTTCCCCTTCCCTTCCCCCATGGTCTTCTGTTAAGTTTCTCAGGATCCACATATGAATGAAAACATACGGTATGTCTTTCTCTACCTGACTTCTTTCGCTTAGCATAATACCTTCCAGTTCCATCCACGTTGCTGCAAATGGCCAGATTTCATTCTTTCTCATACGCAAGGGCTGTTCCAAGGGTCCCACTGGCCAGGTGACACTGATGGATGTCACAGCGCCGTGGTAAATGGGTCTCTGGCTTACAGATTTCAGTCAGTTCCTCCGAGACTGGGATTACCCCATTAATTCAAATTAAGGCCATTCAGAAATATACTAAAGTTTTTTGGGGGCGGGGAGGATATCAGAGAAGGATGAAAAGAAAGAGGAAGAAAAACAATAATTTTACAAGCCTGGATGACACTATTGGTTAAGTGTCATATTTTGCTTTCTTTTTACTTCTACCATGACCATTTTCTGCTATCATTAAATATTGTTTTCTAACAGGATTTTTTAAGTTTACGTTTTTATTTTGAGAGAGAGAGAGAGCGCACGCATGAGTTGGGGAGGGGCAGAGAGAGAGGAAGAGAGAGAATCCCAAGTAGGCTCCATGCTGTCAGCACAGAGCCGACCTGGGCTCTATCTCATGAACTGTGAGATCATGACCTGAGCCGAAATCAAGAGTCAGATACTTAGCCGACTGAGCCACCCAGGAGCCCCTTGAAACAGGATTTTTAACCATTTTCAACATTTCACATATATTTTGTTGCAACACCATCCTCTTACATGGGTGCTATCGCTATCTACATTTTATAACCTCAGATACTCGAGATGTAAGGCAACTTGCTCAACGTTACGCCTCAACAAAATAGCAAAGCTGGACTATGAACCCAAGCAGTCTGGAGCCTACATACGGTCTTTTCTACCATGATCTACAACCTCTGAATCATATGGAGCTAGCATAATTATATTCAGTCATGCTCCCAATGTTGGACATGTGTTTGTATTTAATTTGAGTATAATTTCTGATCCATGTTTAATGTGGACCATTCATTAGTTTTTCTCAAGAATGGAAAAACGAAGTTTCCCATTGAAACAGTATTGTTCTCCAGTGATATCATGGCTGTTGAAAACTACTTGGCCAAAGAGAAGAGAAAATTTAAAATTCTGTACGACCCTTCCATGCCGTCTTGATTTAAGCATTATTTCTCAACTGTCAAAAACCGGTAAGTTTTAAACATGCTGCTGTCCACGGGAGAAAAGTTCTTCAAAATAGTATGACTTATAAATTTACAAATCAATGCCTCCCTACAAAAAAAAATAACAACAACACATGGAGATACCATTTCTCATCATCATTTGGCAAGACTCTCTGTTTTGAACATTTTCAGCACTGGCAAAATTGTATGGAAACAGGTACTTTCATCCGCTGCCTCTGGAAATATAAACTGGTATGATTTTATTGGAAAGTAATTTGGCAACACGTATCAAAAGGTCTTAATACTTGGAACACTTTTAAGCTCTGAAATTTACTGGTAAGGGAGTATCCTAAGGAAGCCACTAGGAATGGCAACGAATATAAAGCTATAAGAACATTCTTGGCAGCATAAGAGCCAAAAAAGAAAACCATAAACCTTAAATGTCCGGTGACCAATTAGATATATTTTAGGATATGTATTCAACGGTACACGATATAATATTATAATACTACATAAACGCTAAAAATCGTGCTGTAGATATATATCTGTTGGTATGAAAAGATGTGCATTATTCCACTTTTAAGAGGAACAGAAAGGTTAGGTAACAGCACATACTGTAGTGTTCCCTACGACCATCCAATGGTAGTCTCTCTAGCTGAATTTACACACACCATCATCAGAAATACCTCTTTCTTACCAGTGCCTTACCATCCATCCTAATCAGTGATCTCAAAATAATTAGAAGCTGTTTTCTCTCCCACAAAAGAGCGAGGGTTCCGTTTTTGTAAGACACAGAAAGAGTCAACAGGTGGAGACTATGTGAATCTACAGAGATTTTACATTTACATGGTGTGTTTCCGTGTCCCTGAGAACAGACAGCCAGACCTCCCCGCCACCATCTTGGGGGCCTGACAATTAAGCGATAGTTATCATGGGTGATGGATTGTGGAGGTTTTACCTGTAACATGTGCTTTCATCACAATGGAGAAACATAAGCAGTCAGTTCTTTCCCAGCAGATCTTTCTGCGCAGATTCTGCTTGAGTAGCAACAGTGGCAGTAGAGAAAGTCACTGGAAAATGCCTAGACCTGTAATTATAAACACAATTTCCCACTGAGTTAGGCAGCTCTCTGTGTCCTTCATTCACATCAGATGAAGTCACAGAAAAGAGAAACACAGGTGCACAGTCTCTCCCCCCCGCCCCCACACACACCTCTTATGGCAAAATGTCAAAAACTCAGCAAGCAGACCCATAGTAGGTCCGCATCTCCAGGGATGAGAGGATTCCGGCCAGGGGTTGTCACCCAGCACCCCATCTTCTAACCTCAGGGATGTCACCATCAAGATGATGTGGCTCCTTCCCTTCCTTCCCTGACTAATGATTCCAAAACTTCAGAGAAATTAAAAAACAAAAAAATAGCTCTCCAGAAAATGTCAGAACCATGACTGAATTGGATGGTTCCCTAAGATTCCTTCCAGACACAAAGTGAAGTGAATTCAGTACCTGTTTTCACCATAAGAGCCTGACTTCCACTTTTGCAAGGAGAAGTGTCTCTCTGTTGATGATTCAGGGGCCGCACGGTATTGGTGATAAAATTCAAAGTCATCGCTAACATTTATTGAACACTTCCCAAGTTCTTGGCGTTATGCACACTACCCCACTCTATGGCACCCTTCCAAGTGGCCACCAATCATTATTATCTCTGTTATTGACAAGAAACCTGACGGTTTGTACAACTAGTAGATATTACAGCTAGGATTTAAGCCACTAGTGTTCACAGAAGCCATGCTTATAATTACAGTGCTACACCATATCTCCAAAACTGATCTTGCTATCAACATTCCTGTGTTTATCTCAAAAAAATTGAATATCAAATCATCACCCTATTTTCCCCAGAGCTGGTATGTTATGTAGGTCTCAGCATCACTAACTCTTTTTGGACGTGGCTGCCCCATCCATTCTAACACCCAAGATAAATTGAAATCAACATGTTCCCATTTCAATCAAGAGCAAATGTATAGTTATTTCGGTAAATTAAAAATGCCATCTAATCCCAAGTCCAGATGCTGAACCACAAAGGAAAAACCTAAAATCCAAAGTCCTCCCTAAACTGGCTACATTTTATTGGAAAGAAGACAGACTAATTAAATCTGTCTCAGATTAATTAAAATCTCAGATTAATAAAATCAAGAGCCATATGTGAATCCCTAATTTAAGACATGGAAGACGGGGCGCCTGGGTGGCTCAGTCGGTTAAGCGTCCGACTGCAACTCAGGTCATGATCTCATGGTCTGTGAGTTCCAGCCCCACGTCGGGCTCTGTGCCAACAGCCCGGAGCCTGGAGCCTGCTTGGGATTCTGTGTCTCCCTCTCTCTCTGCCCCTCCCCCATTCATGCTCTCTCTCTCTCTCTCTCTCTCTCTCTCAAAAACAAAAACAATCTTCAAGTCATGGAAGTAAAGAGAGAAATTTCTATACATTATAATATGCCTATGGGTTGGTTTAAAAAAATACTTAAAACATTTTTAGCTACTTACAGATTCTATCTACTACAAGTTTTAAAATCACTGCAACACAGAGTAGATGGGAGCATATCAAGAAAGCAGCAAAGTTATTTATGGGTCCTACGTGAATTTCCCTTTCGGACATGTGTATATATACACACAGGTTTTATTTGCACTATTCTGGTTATGCCTCTGTGCTTCGTGCATGCCGCTACCTTTGCTTAGCAAAGGCCATTTGCCGACTAGAAAATGCCAACTCATTCTTCAAGACCAACTTCAAACCTCCATTTCTTGTGATGTCCACTTCCCCCAGCCTGTTTTCTGGAAATCCAAGCAACAGATTCTACCCTCTCCTATTCTCTTAGCTCAGCAATGGGCTACATCTTCCTCTCCCAAATGATGCCCCATAAGCAACTACCCATTATGGGTTCTACCATCAGCACACACCCTCCTGCCTCTCCCCTATACCACCATCGCTGTTCTAGGCCACCAACCAGCACAGCTCATTGGGACTATTGCACTGGTCTCCCTGCCCCTACTCCTGCCACCCACCCTGCAGCCCATTCTCCTGCCTAAGGCAAGGCAGTGGCTTTCCACTGAGCCAGATTCTTAGTGTGGCCTCCAGGGCCCAGTATGGTCCAGTCCTCGTGTTCCAGCCTGCACTCCAGCTTTTCCAGCTTACTTTTAATTCTCTAAAAGCACTTTGCTCTCCTAGGCCTCAGGGCCTTTGCACATGATCTCCTCTTTTCTCCAAGTCACGCTCTTCAGATCACCTTGTATTCTTTTCCCCTTCAGATCTCAGCCCAGCCCTCCTCCTCACGGAGAAGCCTTTCTGGCCTCCATGGCCAGGTCACTACCTCCTACCACACGCTTTGACAGAAGCACTGTCCCTTTATATACCAGTCAGCTGTTGTTTTTTTTTTTTTAAGTTTATTTTATTTATTTTGAGAGAAAGAGAGAGAGAGAGTGTGTGAGCAGGAGAGGGGCAGAGAGAGAAGGAGCGAGAGAAAATCCTAAGCAGGCTCCGCGATGTCAGCACAGAGCTTGAACCCACGAACCATGAGATCGTGACCTGAGCCAAAATCACGAGTCGAGCTCAACTCCAACTGAGTCACCCACGTGCTCCTATATGTCACCTTTATAATTTTACTTTTTTTTTCTAGATTTGTTGATTATTGCTTGTTTCTCCTACCTACTAGTAAGCTCTAGGAAAGGAAAACTGTGTACACTCTTGTCTATCCTTTTATCCTCTGTATTCAACACATGCTTGGCACATTATAGACACTCAGTAGAAATCTGCTGCATGAATAAATGAGAAAAGGAAGGAGGAAGGGAGAGAAGAAGAACATCCCTTAATAGTGTTTGCTGAATTAATTTGCTGATGGCATTTCAAGACACAGAATGGAAGGCCTGCCTTCCTTTGGACAGCATGCAAGGCTCCTTGTGATCCTCCCCGGCCAGCTGTGTCACACCTCCAGTCACCCTGGCCACTCAGCACTTCTGAATCCTTGTGGCCTCCTGACCTGACCAGCCCTGCCTTGCTCCTGGCTCCTGTCCACACCCTGGTCCCATCTGTCCCCTCTGCACATCATCTTTCTAAACTCATTCTTCAGGTCTCAGAGACAGGACTCCTTTCTGTGAAGACCTCTCTAATACTTTGGGAAGCCGGTGCCCTCTTTCCCCATTTTTCTACAACACCCTGGACCTTTCCCTATCAAGGCAATGGTCACATTTCCTTGTACTTGTATCTTAAATGAGTCCACTTCTCCCAATACACTGAAAGCCCCTTAAAGGTAAGGGAGGGGTGTTACCTCATCAACCATCTCCAGAGATTAGCACAGCAGCCTATAACACATAGTCTATAAATCAATATTTGTTGAATGAACAAACACACACACACACACACACACACACACACACACACACATATCTATTATATATGTGTACAAATTTCATATATGTAAAGCTTCAGAGTTGAATATTTGAAATATATTATTATTATTTTAAGGTTTACTTATTTTTGAGAGATAGAGAGAGACAGAGCATGAACAGGGGAGGGGCCAAGAGAGGTGGAGTCAGAATCTCAAGCATACTCCAGGCTCTGAGCTGTCAGCACAGAGCCCGACGTGGGGCTCAAACTTGCAGATCAGATCATGACTCATGAGATCATGATCTGAGCCGAAGTTGGATGCTTAACTGACTGAGTCACCCAGGCGCCCCTGAAATACATTATTAATATAGCATATTTTAATTATTATTCAATGCCGTGAGACACAATGGTTATCACTTCATGTAAAGTGGACATAGGAACACACTCCTGTAACTGAGCAGTTGGGGAAAGTGAATAGAGTAAGTAAAATGTTTAGCACAGAGCTCAGTATTCTAGAAGCACTCTATAAATATTAATTGCATAATCATTATCACTATCAACATCATCATTAGGGCAACCAAGTTGAATTTACAATCCATGCTTCAAAATTTAATAGTTTTATTGGCCAACGTTTTGTCCTATTAAAACATTAATTAGCATTAGCATCTCGGCAAGACCATAAAAGTGGCTAAAATTTGCATCTAGCAAGCTAAGGAAAAAGAAGAGTCTTACTATCGCTGAAGGACAAATTATTGTTTTAGTAATCGGCCATGTATGTGTAAGTTACAAAAGCATCAATAGAAAAGAAGTCTTTCTGTGCAAAACCCATCTATAAAATCTAAATGATAGAAACAAATATCATCATTCAAATGCTATAAACATTTAGCTGAAATAATTAGAATTGCTTACTGTAAATTATTTCTTTTGCTAAAAAAAAAAAAAAAACCCAGAGCAAAAACCAAGATAGAGATTCATCCTTTTCTTTTAATTACTGGACAGAGTAATGTGATTTTATAAATTGTATTATGTATTTGCTTGATGAATATGCCATAAAACGTTTGATTTCATAGCAAACACATTTCATGTGTCATTGTGATTTAGAATTGCTGAAATTTAATGAAATATACTATGCAGAAGAGGGGAAAACAGGCAAGGCAGTTTTTTGCAACAGTTTTTTGGAAAAAAAAAATAATGTGAGGATGAATTGTTTACAAGTGCTACCAGTATATTCTCTTGCATATTGGCCAAATGTAAATAATGAACATTAAAGTATTTTGTATACTGAATGCTCTTTGAGATATAAGGTACTATCATTATTGCATTTTGAGATTTCTATTCTCAGTTAATCTTTATCACTGTGACAAATGATAAAACCCACAGCAAGATAGATTTCTAATTGGGGCTTAACCATCATTTGAAATGTACGAGAGTCACAGAGGGAAAATATTATAAAAATGCTAAATTCTTAACTTCTAATTGTTTTACCACTAGAATAGTAATCTACTTTTAAACTGAGTTATACTTCCATTCATCGGTCATCACCACTGAGCACTTTAACATAATGCAGATAAGTTGTTCTTTGCAACATAATTAGGATGGAAAGGTAAAACAAACTGAGCAAAAGAAAAAAGTCTATTTACTTAGATAATTTTTTTTTTTTTAATTTGAGAGAGAGAAAGAGCAAGGAGGGGAGGGGGCAGAGGGAGAAAGAGAGAGTCTTAATCAAGCTCCATGTTCCATGGAGAGCCCAACGTGGAGCTCAATCCCACAACCCTGGGACCATGACCTGCGTTGAAACCAAGAGTTAGATGCTCAATCAACTGAGCCACCAAGGTGCCCCTTTACTTAGACAATTTTTATCCGAATTTACTATTAACTTCATGATCATGATGCTTATGTTCGTGTCATAAAATCCACTGAAATCTTGGAAATTCATAAGGCAAAATTCCTCCCTATTTATTATGCCGGTGCCTCAGTTGAATGACCTTCTCAGTCGTTCAAATGTTACTCTTCCTTTAAGATCTAGCTCAGCCATCACTTATCCTGTGACATGCTCCCACACAGACCGTATTTGTCCTGCCATGTAATGTTTTCCTCTCTCAACTGTGAGCTCCTGAGAGTCACTGACCATCTCTCTGCATTTTTTCCTAACAGCCTACACAGTTCTCTCAGTAGATACTGGCTCAATGTGTCAATGAATATACACACTTTGATACTCTTAACACCCTGGCGAAAAGGTCACTAATTGTGATCTAAAGTTAAAGGTTAAAGTAAAAAAAAAAAAAAAAAAAAAATTTCCATTTTTAGTGAAATGAAACTCTTAGCATTTTCACTTCCAGATGCATCGACATTACATAAATGATGTTGAAACTATTTCAGAAAATAGCCACGCTGCATTCCTGTCTGAGAATTAGTCTGAAAAATATCAAGCCACCCAGGGGCCTCTGGGTGTTCCCATGACAAACGTTCAGTGGGGTATTGATTCCACACATTCATTTAATGGAAATCAAGAGTAAGGTTCAACCTCCACAAACCAGCTTGTCACATCTTATTCTGTTCAGCCGCTTAAGAATAAGCTGAAGGTTCCCCGGAGAGGTCTGCTCCCCCCCACCCCCCACCTCTACAACTGGCTAGCACTTCAGCGATGATGTGTCTCAGCAGCAGAGAACCTCAGTCCTCAAGCACAGCTCCTGCTTCCATTTTCCATTTTCATCGTAATTCTTACTCCCACATGGACCAATTTCTCACGTATCCACAGTTAATTCTGCAAGTCTGAACCTCTGAGCCTGTGACAGTTTGCCTGGCCGCGTAACATATTACATCATCACACACATGCCGAATCCTACCTCGCTAGAAAGGCCACATCCCGCTCGGAAAAAAAACAGTGGGCAGGAAAAGAACAAGTTTCTCGTAATAACCCATCCAAGCTGATTGTCCACATTTGGAACCATTCGGCACTCTTGGGACAGTAAATGCAGATTTTCCAAGAGGTCACCCAGGCTTACTTGCTGGGTCCGCCTTCCTCCACGCCCCAAGAATTTCTAAGCATCCATTGGAAGAGGAGGAGAGGGGGCTTCTGTGTCCTCTGTCGCATTCCACTTAGTGGTTATTGTCAGCTTTGCTCTATATCCTTGGCCACACAAATGACCCCAGAGATTTCACTGCGAGACCACACCTTCTAACCACCCCTGTGCGATGTCAAGACACTGGAGACTATAATATGAGACAGGTAGACTGTAGAAGTAATACGAGAAAATTCTGGCTTACGTTATACGTTATCACCTTAACAATATCTGTATTTTTGAAACATAACACGCAACACAGCGACTATAGGTAACACTGCCCTATAGTAATATATGAAAGTGGTTAAGAGTAAATCCTGAGTTCTTTTCACAGGTAAAAAAAAAAAATGTGTTTTCTTCTTTCTCTTTATTTTTTTTTTTTTCTATATGAGATAATGGATGCTAACTAAACTTATTCTGGTAATCATTTCACGATATATGTAAGTCAGGCTGTAATACTGTATACCCTAAACTTATACAGCACCGCACGTCAATTGTAGCTCAATAAAAATGGGGAAAGAATTCAATCCAAAAACTATCTATTTTCATTATGTACAATTTGAAACCTACAAAAGAGTGAATGCAATGTGTATATAATCTATGAAGCATTAACAACAGAATGTTCATTAGTCTACTGTCCTATGTAAGACGTTGCTGGGATTGCCGCATATACCTCTTTGGTATTTCTCTAAGCTCTTCTCCTGCCTCTTCTCCAGGGGTAACCACAACCCTGCATTTTGTATGTATCACTCCCTAAAATATACACTTTAGTGTTGGCGTTTTATAGTGTATCATACTGTATGCAGCCTTCTGTGGCTAATGTTTTTTTATTTTTCCCCACATAAAGCTGTTTCTAATATTTAACTATGGTGTTGCAATTACCTGTGCTTTATACATTTTTACTGGTGTATAATATTCCCTTGTACGAATGTTTCAATATGGTTCTACTGATGGCTTTTAAAATATTTTAGTTTCTAGTGTTACTTTTAATTTTTCTTTCTACTATAAACAATGAGGTTTCCATTAGAAACAATACACATAAGCCAAGTTTCTCTGGGGATACTTCCCAATATGTCCTTCCCATATTAAAATCAAGAAGGAGATTTTTTTTTAATGTTTTATTATTTATTTTAGAGAGAGAGACAGACAGAGTGCCAGCAGAAGAGGGGCAGAGAGAGAGGGAGACACAGAATCTGAAGCAGGCTCCAGGCTCTGAGCTGTCAGCACAGAGCCTGATGCGGGGCTCGAACCCACGAACCGTGAGATCATAACCTAAGCCAAAGTCTGATGCTCAACCAACTGAGCCACCCAGTTGCCCCTGCTTTTTTTTTTTTTTTTTTTTTTTTTTTTTTTAATGCTTATTTACTTTTGAGACAGAGCGAGATAGTGCAGGGGAGGGGCAGAGAGAGAAAGGGACAGAGGATCTGAAGCAGGCTCTGGGCTGAACTCACAAACCAGGAGATCATGACCTGAGGCAAAGTCACATGCTTAACCAACTGAGCCACCCAGGTGCCCCATCCCAACCGTTCAATTCTTAAGCAAGATGGCTGCCAAAGGTGCCAGAGAATGCTTTAGAATAAATACATTAGGTTCCGGGGACCAAAACTGCCCACCTGGAACAGGAAGTCACGCACAAAACTTAAAATACACAAAACTATGGCAAATTGAGAGAATTCCTTATTTCCTTCAATATTAGAGAGGAACAGATAACCAAAACAGATAAAGAAAAGACTTATTAGCTTTTATTTTAGAATACGATTTTTTTTTAAACCTTTGTTACTAGGTTTTGACCCGTGTAAGCTTAGAGGAAAAGGTTTCTTCCTTCTCCAAAAGACCAAGGTCAGAGCTTGAGGCTTCTGACCCCTTTGTCCCTGGCTCAGAGTATGAACTCCACACCAGCCAGTTCTAGATTTTTCCCTGCAGTATGCCAACACACCTGGCAGGGTTTGAGCAAGACAACTCCACGGCGGACACTGAAGTGAATCGCGAGAGGAACTAGTCTACCTTCTGTACCTAACACGAACGGAAGTCTATGAAATACAGTCAGCTTTTGGCCAATAGTGTTGTCCATAGTTTCGACTTTCTTCCCCACAGCCATCTGTTATCAGTAGTAGCCAGTACCTGAATGTTAAATTATCTTCACCATGTTTCCACGTTCTTTCTCCATTCTGGTTAGCTTCAAAAAGCAAGGAAGGGGGGCGCCTGGGTGGCTCGGTCAGTTGGGCGTCCGACTTCGGCTCAGGTCACGATCTCGCGGTCCGTGAGTTCGAGCCCCGCGTCAGGCTCTGTGCTGACAGCTCAGAGCCTGGAGCCTGTTTCAGATTCTGTGTCTCCCTCTCCCTGACCCTCCCCCGTTCATGCTCTGTCTCTCTCTGTCTCAAAAATAAATAAACGTTAAAAAAAAAAAAAAAAAAGCAAGGAAGGATATGTCTGAGAGCAGGCAGCACGAGGCCTTCAACTATATGGTGGATGTCTCTGAACATGGGGGGTTTGGGGGTTTTGGGGTTTTTTTGTTTGTTTGCTTGTTTTGTTTTGTTTTGCCTCTACAGTGATGTCTTTTGCTTCTTATTATATTCTCTCCCTGTTTTAATTAGGTAAGGCCAAGGGGCCTTATAGCAATCACACAGGTGGTGCCTTCTCTTTTTAGGCCAATAAGCTGGAACCTGGCCAGGCAGCGTTAAAGGAGTGACCCTTTCCTTCTTGGTCAAGAAAGCTCTCCAATTCCCAGTTACTTTCTGCTGCAAGTGTGGTAAACAAAGCAATCCTATTCTGACGTTTAGTATCTGCTGCTGGATGTCCACAAATATGGGGTGGGGGGGGGGAATGTGTCTGTAACCTCAGGTGAAACTCAGATTATGAGACAACTTTCAAGATGTGCAAACATATTAAAATCACATTTTTAAAAAGATTTTATTTTTAGGTAATCTCTACACCCAGCGTGAGCTTGAACCCACAACCCCAAGGTCAAGAGTCACAGGTTCTCCAGACTGAGCCAGCCAGCCACCCCTAAAATTACATTTTAAAGGATCCCCTTGGGGGCACCTAGGTGGCTCAGTCAGTTAAGCAGTGAGTCTTCCGCTCAGGTCATGATCTCACAGTCCATGAGTTCTAGCCCCGCTGGGGCTGCCTGCTGTCAACACAGAGCCTGCTTCAAATCCTCTGTTCCCCCCCCCCCCCCTTCTCTCTCAAAAATAAAATAAACGTTAAAAAATAATTATAAAGGATCCCTTTGTAACACTGATACGTAAAGATCCTCTTAAAACGACCATTTTCCACAACTAGAAAAAGCTTTCATCTACAATGAGTCTGTATTCCGACGTTATGTTACAAGTGTGTCTGGCTTTTTATTCCGCGACTAGATTACCTTTTCGGGAAAATGATTGTACTTGATGGTAAGTGCTTAATGAGGTCCTAATTAGTCCTCCTCCCAAACCCTTCCACTCCTATGGGAAATGAGGTCAGAGCGCAATTCCAGGCCCACAGCATCAGGTGGAGGTTACCACAGCGGCACAAAGGGGAGCCCTTCCCCGAGACCCATCTGCAGCGAGGGCCATGCCCTTCACCGTCAGGCGCGGAGTACAAAAGGGCTAAGCACTGATTACAAGAGCTTTGCAAAGGAGCTGTTCCAACAAGCAGGACCACCCACCCGCTCGCTCGCCTCAGCTCCTCCCCTCCCGGCCTGGCTGCCCCGCCCCGCCCCCTGATTGGCCGGCCGCTCGGCCCCGGCGCACACCTCCGGGGCGCGCGGCGCAGGGCGGGGCCTCGGCGCTCCCTCCCCGGCGGCCCTCCGCCCGCCCCCCGTGCATCCCCGCACCCACACGGGAGCGCCACCGCTCCGGGACGCGAGCCGGCAGCGGCAACGTGGCAGGCTGCCAGCGGCTTGAGCTCCTACTCCTTTCTACAAGAGGCATGGTGAGCAAATTAGAGGTTATAAACACCTCCGGTGGAAGGAGGAAAATTCCTTTGGGCTCAGTAAGGGAACTTCGTCAGCGGCGGGCGTCTCGGGGGTATAAGACGGATGTGCTCACCCACGCCCCTTAGCCCTGCTGGGCATGTAGGGACCGCACCTTCTGCTGGTCACAGTTCCGGCAGCAGGGCAGAAAAATGTTTCCTGGGGAAGAATGGCTCTCGAGGCCCCCTGATGAACAACATAAAGCCGTTTTCAATGTAACGGAACGCACACTCCTAAATGGAGTGCTGCCGAATCCACCGTGAGCGAGAAGGCTGGGAGTAAAATATCTGGGGTTCCCGATCTCGGTTCAAGTTTTATTAGGAAACCAGAAAAGCACACGTCTCTGGCCAGCACGGCAAAGAGAAGGGAGTTCTCAACTGTGCTGGATATAGAAGCAGGCAGTCTAGGATTAAGTAAAAGAAGCGGAGTCAATTAAGAATGATGCTTTGATGCATGGAACATAGCTTGTCACACCTTGCAGAGGCTGGTCGCCAGTGTGGGATGGTTTTAAGATCACAGCCCTCCAGCACCTTCCTGATACCTGGAGCTCTATCATTAGAATCTTTCCTTTGGCTTAAAGATTCTCTTTCTCTTTAAATTTCAGAATAATATGCTACCTTGGAAGCGAAGTATCCAGATAGTCAAAAAAAGGAATACACACACACACACACACACACACACACACACACACACACGGAAAGGGAACAGGTTTTGAATCAAAGCTGAGTATTAATCTTAGTTTTACCGCTACCAGTTGTGTAACTTCAGGGAAGTTACTTATTAGCCTGACTCCCAAGTTCATCAGCTGTGAAATGAGACAAACACCTGTCTCAGAAAGCTGATGCCAAGCTAAAGTTCAATTGTGTATATAACACGTGGCCCAAACCACACTCATAGCAGACATTGGGCTGCTGGTTTTCCTCTCCTTTTGTAAAGAGCGGGTCAGAACAAGGGCGTAAGTGAGAACAACAGGAGGAAGCTGGCTTCTGGACTTGGAAGTGATGAGAAGGTCAGCAGAGATGGAGACGGGGGCAGCAGGGAGCAAAGGGCACCTGGGGCCAGGTAATGGCATCTGTTTCACGAATGTGAGATCGGTTCTGCTGCAGGGCATATGGTGGCCACAAGGTGACATTTATTTGTAATGCTGACTGGCTGGCGAGAACATGAATTTAGAAGCTGCCTTCCACAAAGAGCCACACCTCACCCCTCCCAGGGCTCTCCCTTGCTTGGGAGTCCAGCTGGGGCAATGAGGTGTTGGGGTGCATGTCAACAGTTGTGCTACCACGTCACCTGTAAGAGGGTGGGAGCAGGTGAAACTATGACCAGATGGCAGGCAGGCAAGCCAGGAGAAGATACCAAGTGCGATTTCCAACTTGCTGAAGCCCAGTGATGGCAGCCAGGTTCCACTGACCCACAGGCCAGGTGAGTGGGGCTGGAGACCTCCCTACTGAGTTATCAAGGACTGGCCCCACCCCAAACTGTGTAGCCGAAGATGGTTTCCTTTTCCGATGCATCAGCACCTTCACACTTAGGGATCCTCCCTTATCTCCCACGGAAGAGCCAGCCATCATTGGCTAGCAAAGCACGAACTAAGCAATTTCACGATCACTCAGGTGAATGAGCCACACAGAGAGGGCTAAAAATGGTAGGAGGGGAGGGGCTCTAGAGCAGGCTGCTGCAGACTGTATTTTCACCATGAGAAGACTTCTGAAACCCAGAAGACCATTTAAGCAGAAGGCAGACCCTCTAGAAATTCCCTTCTGTAACTGCTGCCGATAAAAACAAGCTTAACCTGAATAATAAAAAGGGAGGAGGTATTTTTAGTAATAAACAGTAACAGCTAACACAACAGTGACATTATTTAGAAATGTTAATAGGTCAAGACTTCGGCTCTTCTGTTCCCCCCGAAAAGGCCTATCTGGAACCCCAGCGGTGGGTACAGCACGGTCTGGAGGCCACACATCTGACAGCGTTCGTTGCTACAGTGTTACTGGGCTGCGACTAGGGTACTTTTGCTTTTACAAAATTTCAAAATGCAGAACGGAGAAACGATAATGGTACACGGTAATCATGTACATGGTTTATTGTGCTTTTTTCTCTTATGCAGTTGCAGTGAATTAAGGGCCGTTGTTTTCTATTTGATAATCAAAATGAACAACCTTGGGATCATTTATTCCGTGTACTATCTGTAATAAATGTTTTAAATTCCAGTTGACCTTTCCCTAACCCCCTGGTATTGGGCTTTTTCTTCCTCCTTTATTTATTTTTTTTAACATTTATTTATTTTTGAGAAAGAGAGACAGAGCACGAGCAAGGGAGGGGCAGAAATAGAGGGAGACACAGAATCCGAAGCAGGTTCCAGGCTCTGGGCTGTCAGTACAGAGCCTGACGCAAGGCTCAAACCCAGGAACCGTGAGATCGTGACCTGAGCTGAAGTCGATGCTTAAACCACTGAGCCATCCAGGCGCCCCTTCTTCCTTCCTATGATGAGCTGTGTGCACAAGGAATGTGACATAATTGTAATACCAGTGTGAGCAAAACCATAAAGGAAGGTATATAAAAGCATCATACCATGCTTCCCAAAGCCAAGGGAAATGATTTTGGTGTATACACATTGCTGATTATACTCCATCAGTACAGATAATTAAAAGTTGACTATATAATAATATTAAACGGCAGGCACAACTTTTTGAAAATTTCTCCCTGGTATTAGCAATGCAAAAACACCGACTTGAATGTTCAACGCTAATCAAATTCATCTCTTCTTAAGAGCAGTGTATAATAAATGGGTAGCCTAAAAGGAATGCTTTGAACAGAATGCTTCACTATTGTCTGATTATTCTAAATTTAAAACTCCCAACAAAGGAAAGGATTATTCTTCTTGAGGTTCAAGATTCACGAGGATTTGGTAATGAAATTCCTTTAGGAGAGCAAATAAAAAATTGCTATCTACAAGCTGCCAGTGTTTTATGTCTGTCGTGTTTTTAAATCAAAGTCACCATTCATTCAACAACAAATGTTTGTGTGAATAAATGAATGAAAGAAAAGGGCCTCAAAATACTTCACAAGTGTAATCACCTATAAGTTATGAATCAGGCAGCAACTTTAATCATCCCCAAGAGCACAGGCTGAGACAAGTTAAATGTCAGCTCTCACCAAGCAGGCCAAAGCCAGACCTGGAAACTGAAGCCATGTCCTTTGATTCTTAGAAAATGACCCAGCTGTTAGAGCCTGTTGCTAAGCTGCCTCACTGCAAACTCTCAATTCAATTTGGAATGCACGTTATCTAGGCCAGGTGAGGTAAGATTAAGGAAGCATAACAAAGCCGGGCTTGTTCCAGAAATTATACAGGTAGTCCAAAAAAAAAAAAAAAAAAAAAAGGGGGGGGGGTGAAAAGAAAAAAAACCCCGATCCAAATGCTAAAACTGAACGCATAATTCTTAATATTAATGTCTTCACTCTAATGAGGCACAGAGAGCAAACTGCTCAGTGCCAGAATTGATTTTATACCAAGAGAGGAAGAAAACAATCTGCAGGCAGGATACTGGATAACAGGTAGAACCCAGGGCTCCCCAGGGGGCTGCCAGTTGATTCTTCCAGCAGCATTGCTAACACCCCGCTGTTTCCATTCTGACCTTCTAACAGGATGCGGGGGCCCCAACGCTTAAAATCTATTTGTTTCAATAACTCAGAGGAGAAATGCAACCAGAAGGTTCTGTCCAAGTGGGAATCTATTTTGCAGGTAGAGAATTCTCACGCGTGTCACAGTGAGAGGCTTCTCGAGTAATGCATGAATCTTGAAGTCTTCAAGTTCCATGCCAAGGAAATGAAAGGAGCTAATATTACCCCCACCCTCAACTATCCTTTGGGAGCTCAGCATAAGCAAAGTAACTCCCTAACATCTATGCTTCTGATCCCAGAGGAAGGTGAAGAAGCAGAGCTGTGCTGACCCAAATCGGAAAGTAGGTAAAGTTTGTCTACAGGATCTTTCCCCTTTGGTCCCCCTAAGGTGCCTCCCCTGAGGCCCTAGGGGTTTCTGCTCTGTAATTCTTTTCCACCCCTACCCCGTCAGCATTCACACCAGTGAAACACAGTTTCAGTATGAATATACTTCAATCATTGTTTTGCCCTCTGAAAAAATATCTGTCCTTTCAGACTTTTGATTTTTAAACTGAAGAATCAAAAGCTTTACTTTCCTTAAAGTTCCAGCCCGGGCCAGCAGCCAACATTCTGCATTGGGAGACAGATTACAGTAACTCCCTTATTTTTTTTAAGGAAAGTTTATTTATTTTGCGAGAGAGAGCGTGTGGGAGCAGAGGAGGGGCAGAGAGACAGGGAGAAAGAATTCGCAAGCAGGCTCCGCGCCATGAGCGCAGAGCCGGACGTGGGGCTCGATCTCATGAACGGTGCTGCGATGGTGACCTGACCCTAATCAAGAGCCGGACAGCCGCCCCCGTGCCCCGTAATTCCCCTATTTTTAAAAGTTTATTTCACTTCATCTTAAGGCCTGCCGTAATGATGGAAATATGATGAAATCACAAGCTGGGGTCATACCCCGCTATGACCATGGGCGAACTCTGTGAGACTCAGTTGTGCATTTGTAAAGCAGGAATTATTACAATATAACGGAATATGATATAATTATGAGATCATGAGTATAAAGAGGCTGGCACGTTGCTATCTTAGGGAATACACACCACCCTCAGAAAGGACACCGGGGTTCCCAAGTGTAGGTGGGTGCCCGGGGCTGACTGAGCCACAGTCAGTCACCCAGAATCACTGGGAACTGTAAGAGCCTGGTTCTCACCAGCTTGTGGCCTCTGCCCCAGAGCCCCAGGCACCCCCTGAAGGCAGGTCTGGGGTTATTCCTTCTCTCAGCTACCATTCTCCCTGGCTCTTTCCCCGCCTCAGAGCCTGTAAGCCCTTCTCTACACCTCCCCTCCCTGCCCCCTCCCCCCTCCCCTCCCTGTGCCCCCTGCGGGCACAGCAGCATCCCTCACTGAGCCCGCCTCTCCCCAGTCCCACCCTCCGTCCTGTAATAGAATTTTCACGGCAGAACCTCCCAACAGCCCCCACGGTTGAGTTTACCCAGCCTTGAGCCCCTGGCAGTCAAAACAGAATCTAAAACAAATTTCCACAAGGAAAGGCAAGTTTTGAGATGAGCGGGTGACCCAGCAGGGAGAGAGGCCCCACCCCACCATAAATGGGGTGAGCTCACCGAAGCACTAGGCTTGACTCAGGCTTTGTTGGGACGTCTGAGCTGAGTCTCACAAATCAAGTATAAACGCTGTGGCAGAGGTTTACAGAGGCAAGAGAGGGCCTGAGCGCGAGAACGGAATGAGGAGGTTCCTCCAGAACAGTCAGAAGCAAGGGAGGCGGGACGGCCAGGTGGGGCAAAGGGGCTGCCAGGGAGAGGAAGTTCTGGGGTGAAGGCGAAGTAGCACCCGGGCTGGAGAAGCGATGAGCGCAGGGGGGCTCCCACAGGCAAGATTCACGGCAGGCAGCGTGTAGGGTGCTGGCGGGCAGCACGGCCGTAACATGAGAGACGTGGGTTGGTCCCCATTGGTCCCTGCGTCTGGGTTTTCTCTAGGGTGGCACCAGGAGGCACAATCTCCCCAAAAAGAACAGGACCTCGTGGGAAGGGGCCATGGAAGCTGAACCCACACACCAGGGGTCTGCTTGTCCAGTCCTCTGCTAGGATTAGACTTCGTGAAGGGGAGGTTGGTAAAGGCCCTTTAACCAGATCTGAACAATGGGGAGGAGTTGCAGAGGCGTCCTAAGAGCCCCTCGATAAAAAGATAATAATGGGATAAGGACAATGCTTCACACTTCGGTTCTGGAAGAGGAGGATACAGAGAAGCCCAATTATCAGAGGTGGAACCCCGGACGTCTGCGTGTTATATGTAAATTGCATGCACATGTATGTATCACATTACATATCATATCAGGAGGAAGAAAACCCACTGTTTATAGATCTTAGTAAACAAATCAGTGAAAAATGATTACAAGTCGTTTCCATTGTGTAAAAATTATACAAACTGTAGTCACTTACGTGAACTGCTCCCACTAATAGCCAATTACCATGCAGCACATTATCAGTGAAATGTTATCATGAGCTATGTGTTCCATTAACTCCCTTGTGTACGTCACATTTTATGACAATGCTAAATTCTGTTTTGTATGTTCAGGCTTCTTATTTTCTGGTGCATGTGACTGCAGAATCTGGGCACTAGAAGGGACCTTAGGGAGATCCCTTACTCTCGACCTTTCGTTTCACAGATGTGGAAGCTTGGAGAGGGTACAGCTCTCCCAAAGCCGCAAGAGAACCAGTTTAGAACGAGGCTGGCTGGAGATACAGCTCATGATCCTGGCACTACTTCAGGGCTTATCGTTACAGCTTAGACAGCACTGAGGGACACAACCCCCTCCCCCTCATTCTGTAGGACCATTTGCTCACAATTCAGGGTTACTGAAGGAGCATAGGGAACAGGTATGATGTTTGGGGAAAGGAGGAAGCTTGGGAATAAAGATGCTGGAACTCTCGGTTAAGGGACTTTGGGAGGACGTGATCTTTAGAAGAACTTAGTCTTTGTTAAAATCCATAACCAATACAGTGCAGTAGAAAAAAATGTAGGTTATTGGGGCGCCTCGGTGGCTCAGTCAGTTAAGCATCCAACTCTTGATTTCGGCCCTGGTCATGATCTCAGGGTCGTGGGATCAGACCGGTGTTGGGCTCTGCGTGAGTATGAAGCCTGCTTAAGGTGTTTTTCTCTCTCCCTCTGCCCCTCTCCCCTGCTCATGCTCTCTCTCTAAAATTAAAAAAAAGAAAAAGAAAACGTGTAGGTTATCAAGTCAGAGATCCCAGGATGAGCTTCAAAGCCTACTAGCTAGGCGGCCTAGGACAAGTTATAGAAACTTTCCAAGTCTACATTCCCTTAACCATACACAAATGGGCAGGATGATGATACTTAGGCAAATGGGTTGTGACAGGAGATGAAATCATTAAGAACAACTAGCACAATACCTATGCTCAATCAATATTCAATAGTCAACCAAGGCCACTAAGAAAGCCCCACCTTTAAACACATGTGGTGGATACCTGGATGTGTAAAGTGTTTCCAAGGCCAACTGTATGTTAGTTCATGGATAACCTTGGAAAGCACATTCCAAAGTGTCAGTGTTACATTCATGTCCAATCCTGGGGTGGGAAGTCTAAGGGGCCAGGTGAGCCGGGTGTGTTTCCATCTGACATGTCAAAACACATGAAAATGCACCCATCTGCCTGATGCAACCACGGTCTATCATTAGGAAATACCTCTTGCTTTACATCAAAATGTGTTCCCAGAAAACAAAGATATCACAGGTCAAGGGGATCTCCATATCATTCCTTCTGGGTCTGTAAGGATGGTTCCTCGCTCATTTTTCACATCCAAATCTATAAGAAATTGATCAGAGATCCTAATGTGGTCAACTGCAGGACTGCAGCTCACGACAGGTGCTTCTGGGGCATCCGGGAGAGGTGTTTTTTTTTTTTTTTTTCTAATTTTAAACATTTATATATTTTTGAGAGACTGAGCAAGAGTGGCAGAGAGGCAGAGAGAGAGAGGGAGACACAGGCTCCAGGCTGTGAGCTGCTCACAGCCTGACGCAGGGCTCGAACCCACAAACCATGAGATCATGACCTGAGCTTAGCCGACTGAGCCACCCAGGCACCCCCAGGAGAAGGTTTGAAATGCCCAAGCCTGCAGAGGAAAGGAAGTTGCTCAACCTGTGGTGAGCCCAAAGGATTCTTCATCTGTTTTCCTCTCACATCTCCTCGGCATATATAATTTTATCAGTAAATGAGAGATTAACGTCTCATCGGGAAAAAAGTCAGGAGTTTGTGCCTTAAGTTATAAACGGATCTCCAGACAAAAGTACAACGTGCACAGTGACATTTCAGTAGGAACCACTGACTCGGCCTATGGGCCATAACACTGAGGCCAGGTCTGCTCCACCGAGCCCCAGCATGCTGCCCTCCCTCTGTTCTAGAACTGTCTGTGACCGGGTGTTCCAGCAAGCAAGCAAACCGGCTCTACCTATGTGGCTGCTCTCACTCCCTCCCTCCCCCTCACTCTCTCTCTCTCCAAGATTTCTCTTTTTCTGAGTCACCTTCATTGACAATAACGGAAAGAAAATACAAGTCAATAAATAAAGCTCCTCAGATCCATTAAGCCCCTGCCCCTCCCCACCCCCCCCGTGTCCTTTCCTACAATTTAGTTGCTTCTGACTACACTGTGTTCAGATGTGGAAAGAACGATTTCTCCACTCTTGTTCAAAGACATGGGGCACTACTGTTCTTTGTTTCCTTAAAAATATGCCGGCATGCTGGCTCTCCCTCATAGGAGAGGTCTTGCAAGGATCACGGAAGCTTCTGGAGGGAAGCAACCACGTGCTAGGCTGAAAAACCAGAACCCAGATGCCAAACACTGCCAGGAAGAGTGCAAAGGGTGAAATGGACCTCGCTCTGAATCATAAACATGACCGCAGGCCAAGTGACTTGGGTGTTCTTCTGTACCTAATTGGACCATGCAGCTTCACACACATGGGGACTATTACAGAGGTACAGGTGCGGCTTACTATAAACAAAGACTGTGTGTCTGACAATTTATGTGCAAGTCTAACTTTTATAAGTTACTTTACGTGCTGAGTGTCCTGGGGGAGTTCATTATTTAAGAGAACTCCATAAATGTTTTCCACAATTTAAAGTTGTCTCCATCTGTGTTTTGGAAATTTAGATCCTTACGTATCTGATTTTCTTTTTTTTATATATATACGAATTTATTTTTAAGTAATCTCTACACCCAACGCAGGGCTTGAACTCACAACCCCGAGATCAAGAGTCACGTGCTCCACCAACCGAGCCACCCACGTGCCCCCTAAATATCGGATTTTCTTCAAGAAGTCTCTCCTCTTGCCCCCCTCTCTCTGCCTTCAGAGCACATTATCGATCTCAACATCACTAACAAAAGAATGTAAATATAGGGGAAAATATGCTCCCGTCAGTGCTGGAAAATAGAGAAAGGCACCAGACACCTGCCATCATTTTTAAGACAGTTTTCCTTGATAGAACATACAAAGCATAACATAAAAGGCTGACTCAGAAATGTGACCTGTGACTCTCCTTCTTGAAAAAGTAGTTCAGCACCATGAGAAGAAAACAAGCAACCTTGGGCCAATAAAGACCTGTAGATAAAACAACATAAAACATCCAAGAAATGAAGGAAGAAGCTAATTTTGAAAAAGATTTACTGCTGGAAATAGAAATAAGTTTCAAGCAAGATGTGATTTTTGCTTGAAAAATGAAAAAAAAGGTGGGGGGAGAAAACCCAGACTCTGGAACAAAACACGAAAGATTAAGGTAAGACACGTGAATGAAACCAAAAAGAAATGGACTGAATTACAAAAAAATTACGGATTTTTTTCAACTGTCCATTTTCAAAAGTGTAATTTAAAGCTACCTTAGGACCAACAACAAGGAAAGACAAACTCAGAAGTCAAATCAGTGATGTCAAGAACAGACTTCAAAAACTATACCACAGGGAGCACAAGAAGACAACAACATAGACTATAATGGATATTGAAGACAGAATAGGAAGCCAAGATATAGGTGTTTGTGGTTCCTGGAGTAATCAGAACAAATACCACAGGAGCAATTATTAAAGACATCATGTAAGAAAACTTTTCTGAGTTGAAGAAATACCTGATTCCCAGACAAAAAAAAAAAAACAAAAAAACAAACAAAAGCTCACTCTGTACTAGAAAACAAATGGAATGAAAACAGACACAGACACATAGATCCATGTATATGCACATATATAAATTACAGAAAACAGTCTTCTATTTACTTTCCAGTGAAACGTTTGAATTTTGAGGTCAAAGTAAGAAGATCGCTAGCATCCAATGAGGAAGGGAAAAGATACAGGCACCCAGGTTAGAAGACGGAAGAAAAATCAGGCTGGCCTTAGACTTGTAGTTGACAATGGAAGGAATAAACCAACCAGCTGCACAGCCCTGATGGTAAAGAATCTTGATATAGGAATTGTAACAAAGCAAGTTTTCTGTGAAGGTATGAGAGCTAAAAAGTGATGCGAAGAACCACTAAGAAAATGAACTTCATAAAAATATTATACAGTTGACCCTTAAGCAGCACCTATGGAGCTGAAAATCTGCATATAAATTTGACTTTCCCAAAACTTAACTACTTACTAATAGCCTACTGTCGACTGAAAAGCCTTACTGATACCATCAACAGTCGATTAACACAGACTTTGTCTTTGAATCATATACTGTCTTCTTACAATAAAGTAAGCTACAGAAAAAGACATTGTTATTAAGAAAAGCATAGGGAAGAGAAAATACATTCACAGGAAAACATCTGCATATAAATGGATCTGCACAGTTCAAACCCATGTTGCTCAAGGGTTAACTGCATTTGAAGAAGCTCTCCAGTCAACCAAAAATTTAATTCAAAAAACAAGATATAGGAGCAGTTATGCTTTCATATACTTTATAATATGTAGTCAAACCAGAGAAACAGCAAACAACCGAATATAGTTAGAAAATGATACAGGTTATCTAGGTAATTCTTACAAGAAAATTTGTACCACATTTACAAAATAATAATCAGTTCAATCAAAATATTTAAAAGGAAAGGAGAATCCCAAAGGAGAACAAAAATGTGTTAATCTCGTCTCACACAAAGTATGGTCAAAAGCTTCTTGACATCGCCCTTACAGAAATACAGGTCATTTTTTTTCTCAAATGTAATTAGATAACTAAAAAATGAAACATTCTAACTTGAAAACTGGCAGAGGATAAGTCTTGTCACGCAAAATGGAAAATGGGAGAAACCTCAAGGAATCATAAAAGGAAAAAGAATAAACGATGCCAAAAATGAGAACAAGTAGAACAACGTTGAAGGCAGGTATTAATTCTCTTTCAAGAAGGAAAGGGTCTCAGGTGGAGTCATAAATTAAGAATGACCTCTATGCCACCTGCAAGAAAGCTCTAAAAGTGAAAAGAGGGGCGCCCAGGTGGCTCAGTCAGTTAAGCGTCCGACTTTGGCTCAGGTCATGATCTCACGGTCTGTAAGTTCAAACCCTGTGTCGGGCTCTGTGCTGACAGCTCAGAGCCTGGAGCCTCCTTCAGATCCTGAGTGTGTGTGTGTCTCTCTCTCTGCCCCTCCCCTGCTCATGCTCTATCTCTGTTTCTCAAAAATAAATAAACATTGAAAAAGAATTTTTCCTAAGTGAAAAGAAAGAGGACTGGGGCAAAGGAACACTAGGACACTACATATTGAAAAGCAATGTTAGGGGCACCTGGCTCGCTCAGTCAGTAGAGCATTTGACTCTTGACCTCAGGGTCGTGAGTTCAAGCCCCAGGTTGGGCATAGAGTTTATTTAAGGTAAATTAAAGTATTAAAAAATAAATATAATGGAACTAAAAAAAAAAAGAAAAGCGATACATGAAAATAAAATCAGAATTAAATATTTAACACGTTAAACAGGAGTATTGGTTTTTACTGACAAGGGGTACATGCAAAAGAAATGCTAACTTCGTATGTGCCAAGCTAGATAACATAGGACAGAAACATGTAAAGAAAGATAAGCAGAGACTGAGAGTCATGCAATGGTGTTGTGAACGTGTACCCCACTGCCTTCCGTCTTTGGAAAAGTAAGCAGATGGAAATTTAATAAGAGTCTAGGGAAGCAGGGTAAAATAATAATAAGGCTCATCTTATGACTACATCAACCTGGTAATTACAGCATGCACCTTCTATATAGAGACCCGTGGAACATCAGCAGAAGTCAGTCACGTACGGAGACATCTAGGAAACCTGACTACACCTCAACATTCCATGATCACAACGCAGTGAACTTCAACGAGTAGACAGAAGCATAAACAATTCAAATAAACATGTACACTTACAAAACGTTCTTCGAAACAGGTGAGAGCCTAAGAAATGCTAAATTATGCAAACTGCAGATTGAGACCATAGAGATAAGGATCACATTATATATTAAAGTGTAGGCAGTCCACACTCCAGCAAATACCTTACATATTTTCATCATTAAGAAGATGCAATCCACTTAAAAGAGCAATCCACTCAAGAAATTAGAAAAGGGAAATACACCTAGGGAAAGCAAAATGAAGACAGAGCACACAAAAATAAATGACAGAAACGAACTCAAAATTTCAAATAGAAAAGATGTCAAAAGGTGGCCCTTGAAAATATCCAAAAAACAGACTAGACTTATTGCTCGTTAAGCTAACGTTCCAAAGAATTGATCAACTAAACCAAATTAAAAGGGAGTAGAATAAAACCAAAAATATTGAAGATATTTTTTAATTTTAAGAATATGTAAAAAAAAAAGAATATGTAAATTTGGCTCTGTGTTAATGAAATGTTAAATACAGAAATGGCAGATACCCTAGAAAAATTAAAATCTTTAGTATTAATTTGAGAAGTAAAAATCTTGATCAGGAAAATATTGTGTGTATTAAGCAGGGGCCAGGGGGGATGGGCTTTCATCCTGAGTTAAATAAGGACCTGAGTTTGGGGTGTCTGGGTGGCTCAGTCAGTTAAGAATCTGATCAGCTCAGCTCATGATCTCATAGTTCATGGGTTCGAGCCCCGTGGTCAGGCTCTGTGCTGACAGCTCAGAGCCTGGAGCCTGTTTCAGATTCTGTGTCTTGCTCTCTCCCTGCCCCTCCCCTGCTAACGCTCTGTGTGTATCTCTCTCTCTCTCTCTCTCTCTCTCTCTCACAAATCAATAAACATTAATAAAAAAAAATAAGGACCTGAGTTAAATAACTTGGGGGACAAGTAATTTCAAAGCCCCCAGGCATGGACATGATATAGAGATTATACAGAGATTATGTATATAGAGATTATACATTATGCCATTCACAGCATCGCTGGTTCAATAGAAAAAGTTATTACTGAAAATGCTAAAAAGACATTTAAAAAAATTGGGGTATTGAAGGGGGAAGGGGTGGGAAGGGGTGGGAAGGGGTATTGAAAATTGGAACAGAATACTACTTATTTGCCACAATAAATCTGTCTGCCATAAACCAATAGCCAACATCTTATTCAAAGTTAAAAGAGTCAATAATTAAATTCAGTAATGAAGTCAGTGTACCCGCTCTACCATTATTATTTAACATGACATTGGGATGTCCTAGAGGAAATGAAAGTTAAGAACGTTAAAATGTAGGAGGCAATATTTTCATTATTAGAAATGCTATGATCGCCTATTTAGACCATCTAAAGGAATTAGCTGAAAGACTACTACAACTCTGTGAGGTCAAGAAGATGGCCAGTTATTACAAGATGTATGTGTACACATGCACGCAACAAGCATTTATATATATGATACACACACACACACACACACACACACAGAGGGAGTTTTTGTTTAAACCAGCAATGAGCTAAAAATATGAGAGAAATAATGACCAAGTGCACAATTCTATAAAATCTCTAAGGAAAACTTAACAAGAACTGCTCAAGTCCTATGAAAATAGACAACACTTTACCGAGGGGCAAATACAAGTCTTGAAGGAGACTAACTACCCGGATGCAAACTTGCAAAAGTGTAACGACTTCAATTCTCTCCAGATTAACTTACAATCTGTGACCATTAAAATTTATTTGGAAAAGACGTTTTACAATCTGACCAAATTGGCCTTATGTTTACATGGAAGAATAAATAGGCTAAAAATAGCTAAGGACTCTTGGAAAAAGAAAGTTCTATGGAAGAATCCAAGACTGTACATGTTAAAAACTGATGAAAGCCATGGAACCAAACTAAAATGCAAAACCACAAAGATGGAGAGAACAGAATATAAAGCTCAGAAATATACCCAAGTTCATAAAAGGACCTAGTCCATGATAAAGATGGTGTTTCCTACGAGTAGGGTAAAAGAGCATTAAATAAATGACGTGTGAAACTGATGAGCTCTTGGGCAAGATTCATCTGATCCTCATGCCTGAGATCACACATCAAAATAAGCTCTAAATATAAACTACGAGACAATAAAAAAACTAGAACAAATTATAGGTGAATATTCATCTGATCCTAGTGCATGGAAGGCTTTTCTAGGTCTACAAGAAAAAAAAAAATATGTTGGACTACATACGTTTGGAATATATGTGAAGTTCACCGTGAATAAAATTCAAAGGAAAATATCAAAGTGGGAAAAATATTGTAACATCATGAACTAAGAGTTAACATCCTTATTCAAAATGAACACATATATAAGTAAAAAATATATGTCCTAATACAAAAAATAAGCAAAGAACATAATTGGTTTTAAAATATATGTATATAAAACAGAAAATGTATGAAAAAAAATGTCCAACCTCGCTCAAAACCACACACAAAAGAAAATTAAGACAAGATGTAATTTTGAACTTCTCAAATTGGCAAGATTTTTGATTTTGTGTTTTTATTACAGCACTTAGTGCTGTCCGAGAATGCAGACACATGGACATTCCTTTTCAAGGTTGATGAGTGCTAAAATATAGTACTTTAATAATAATGTATCAAAATCTTAAAAAGGTTCTTACTGTTTGAACCCACGGTTGCGGTTCTAAAGATTTATCCTAAAAAAACAATCAGAGATGTTCAAAAAAGATACATGTTCAAGGACATGTATAGCACAGTATATCACTAATGACTGCAAAAAATCTGGGGAATTAAATGCTCAACACATTAGATTACTTGTGTAAATCCTAGTATCTATAAGAGATGTAAAACTATATAGGCAATAAAATCATGCAATGTGGGATTGAAAACGGCCTAGCGACACGTTCCCCTTATATGGGCCAGTGGTACAATCAGCATGATGCCAGTTAGAAGAGGGTATATGACTAGAAATACGAAATATGTTCATGGTTATCTTACGAGTGATCTGCCTTTCACTTTTTTTTTCCCCCTGTTTTTCCAGGTTTCTAAAATGAATATACACCATTTCTGTGATCAGGGAAACAATGGCACAGGATCTGGAGTCAGACTGCTTAGATTCAAATTCAAAGCTCTGTCATTCTGCAACCTTGGGCACACTGTTTATCCTCTCGGAGTCTCAACTTCCTCATCCATCAAATGGGACGAATAACAATAACTACCTCACGGGGTTGCTGTGACCATTGAATTTTACAACGTATGTAAAGTGTTTAGTATGGTATCTGGACCATGATAAGTGCTCATTAAATATTAGTATTATTTTGACTTTAAAGCAAGAGTAGCCACCTCCGAACTTTTCCGACAGAAGCGATTTTGTCTGGGCTTATTCCTATGCCAAAGAAAAAGCAGAAATCGTCCATGGGTGTAGATTTAAAATGCTCATTATTCATATTCATTCCCTCTCTCCTCTCTCTCTGCCCCTGTCTCCCTCTTTCCCTTTCTCTCTCCCTCCCTCCTCTCTCTCCCTCCCCTTTTTCTCACCCCCTTCTCCCTTCCCCCACCTCTCTCTCTCTCTCTCTCTCTCTCTCTCTCACACACACACACACACACACACACACACACACACACACACACCAAGATTAAGATCCTCATGTCCTAGGATTCTGACAAGTTTGAGCAATAGTTAATACACAGCCTCAACAGAGATCATTTGAGCCCTGTGCGCAGTCCACCATGGCCAACCAAGGTCAAAAAAGATGGTTTTGATGAGGAAGCCAGATAATCTAGGAGAACAGAGGCTGCTGATAATCAGTTGGCCAATGTGTGGTCCCAGAAAAGGCTTTTACTCTCCGTGGCATAGACAGCCTTACAGCAGGGTGAGCAAAGCACTGAGGGAAAGGCAGCTGGGCTGTGGAAGGAACCCCCAAAAGGGAGTAGGTACAGCCAGGTTCTAAGACGGCCACCCACGTCACCCGCCAGCCAAGAATAGAGTCCTGCAAGACTACGCTTCTCCTCACTGACCACAGAACTCTCAGGGGCCCCCCTCAACATCTGAGGTTCTGTTAAAAGGGTGACAACGTCAGCTCCTAACCCTAGTTGTTTTATTTTTAACTTTAGAGCCAGCTCCTAGCTCCCAAAACAAGTCAAAGAAAATTAAAAGAAGAAATAAAGCATTCCGGGCACCCCTCATATTTATTTTGCTTTCCCCATCCGTGTTATTTTAGTGAATCTGGCAGAAAGTGACAAAATCTAGAAAGTGACAAATGAGCGCAGATTACAAGGCAGCACATGTTCAGGCAAGGTCATTAGATGCCATCAGAAATGGTCTAAGGACACATGCATTTAGAAGATAACACAGCTCAGCGGGTTATCTATAAATCGTTCTACTCAGAGTCCTGTCTGCTGCTCTCACACACCCGCTGTGGTCTCAGAGCCCCGACAACTGCACTAAACACGTCGTGGGAGGCTGGAGAAGGCAATATGGACAAAAAAGAATTTTTTTTTTTTTTTTTTTTGCTGAATCTGAAATGTGGAAGGAATCTTTGCATACGTGAGACAGAGCCCTAAAAGGGGCCATAACTATTCGTTATAAAGGTATATTGGGGGAATTCAACAATTGATGATTCGATCATCTGAAAAGACGGAAAGATGCTCTTATGCAAAAAAAAAAAAAAAAAAAAAAAAGTCACATCAGCCTCAGGGACAGATGACAGAAGGCAGAAAAGGAGAGCCAGGACTAGGCTTTGGTGTCAGGTGCTCTGCCTTTGAATTCCAGCCCCCACCACTCACCAGCTGGGTGCACATGGGCAAGGGGTTTAAGATATCAGACCCTCCATTTTTAAAAGTGCTTAGAATGACAGCAGCAGTATCTGTCTCAAAGAGTTACTGGAATGATTCAGTCAGTCATTCACTCACTGTGTAATAATTGAGCCTTGAGATATGCCAGCCCAGTGCCAGACGCTGAGACAAGAGTGACTGAAGCAGGCACAGCCCCCACTTACATCAACTCTAAGCCTCTTAGATTTTAGTGGAAGAAGGGAGACAAAAAAACACATCCAAGTGCAATAGAGAAAAAAATTAAACCAGTTAAAGGAATGGAAAGCGATGGGGGTGTTTACAACCCCCTGAGAAGGGTTACTTCTCAGTTAAAGTGACATTTGAGCAAAGATCCGGATCAAGTAAGAGGGTGAGTCATGAGGCCAGGGGGCGGACGGGGTGTGGGGGAGGAGGATCAAGTCAGGGGACCAGTAAGGCAAAGACCCTGAGGCGGGAACAGGCTTGCATGCGATGCGACATGTGTAAGTAGCTATAAGCTCAGAGCTTGCAAAAGCATGTGCCCTGATGATGACGGGGATGATGATGACGGCGGATGGTGGTGGGGTGGTCTCACAATGACATCCAAACAAGCAGAATACAAGGGATGTGAGAATGGGCACCACCCTTGTTAACAAAAGTAATAAAGTGACAAAGTTAGTACCGAATACAGGAAGTACTGATTAGGGTCTTGACTAATTTTCATTTATTAAAAACTACAGCTCTATTTTTAGGTATATCCGTCAATCTAACATCATTCGAGAAAAGCTTCTCTGAAAATTCTATTTCAGGAATGTAAATTATTTGAAATAAAAATATTCTGCATGCATGATTTGTTGGTTACCCAGCCGTCCTTCTGTTGGGTTTTAGTCTGCTAATCGTGTGTACGTGGAATTTTCAAGAGTTACTACGTAGGGTACTTAGAAATTTCATAGGAGCCTTTAAGTGGCAGAAAGAGCTGGTAGGTTTTCATTTCCACCTAAGCTCGGAGGGAAAAGGGTTTTAATGGATGTCTTTCTAGGCTTTCAGCCTTTTCTTAACTGTCTCGGGATGAAATTCTACTTTACTTGTTTAGTTATGCATATTTTCGGAATTTTACAAACAGAGTCATTCATATCGCATGAATTTTTCTTCAACCTACTTTTTCTTGGGGAAGGGGGGACTTAATATCAGGTTGTTGAAATTCACCTGGATTGTTCTACACACTTTTAGATCACTCATTTTCGTTGTTGTACAGTATTCTTTGATTATATCTCAATTTTCTTATCCATACTACTTTGATAAACATTTGGGTGGTTTGGTTGTATTTTTTTTCTAATGTTTATTTATTCTTGGGGGGGGAGGGGCAAAGAGAGCGGGAGACACAGAATCGGAAGCAGGCTCCAGGCTCTGAGCTGTCAGCACAGAGCCTGATGCAGGGCTCGAACTCACGAACCGTGAGATTATGACCCGAGCCAAAGTCGGATGCTTAACTGCCTGAGCCATCCAGGCACCCCTGGGTGTATTTTTTTTTAAACCATTAGTAATATAAGCAAAGCTGTGATGGACGGCATGTATGTTTTCTGGTACATTTGTAAAGAAGTTCTTCTAGGGAATAAATTTAGAAGCAAAACTGCCGAGTCAGAGTAGAACACATTTATCTTTACTGGATAATGTTCAACTGTTACCTAAATGTTTACACAAATTAACACTCCCCCCCAGCAATACACACGCACGAAATGCCATTTTTCTTAGACCAAAATATCCCCTCTGACCCTGGGAATTCCAGATCTCAAATAACCCAAGTGCCCATCCATCCATTTATTGCCTTAGCCAATTCAAAACTGGTCTTTGAACAAATCCAGACTCGGAAGGAATGTCAGTTGTGTTGAATTTCTGGCTAACTCGTCACAATCAATTTGCACGCAAACAATTCCCTCACAAGAACCACCAATAAATAATCACACATTGCTGGAGCCATGATGTAAAAGAAAGATGTTTCAATATAGCAGACAGGCTTAAAACTATTTTGGCTAGGGGCGCCTGGGTGGCTCAGTCGGTTAAGCATCCGACTTCAGCTCAGGTCACGATCTCGCGGTCCGTGAGTTCGAGCCCCACGTCGGGCTCTGGGCTGATGGCTCAGAGCCTGGAGCCTGCTTCCGATTCTGTGTCTCCCTCTCTCTCTGCCCCTCCCCCGTTCATGCTCTGTCTCTCTCTGTCTCAAAAATAAATAAAACATTAAAAAAAAATTAAAACAAAACAAAACAAAACAAAACTACTTTGGCTACCTGAATTCATCTGAACCAAGCCAATAATCTAGATATTTGCCCCTAGCCTTCTGTTCCTTTTATTTCACGGCATTTTTAAGAATCTTTTTTTTTAAGTTTATTTATTTATTTTGAGAGAGAGAAAGTACGAGCAGGGGGAGGGGCAGAGAGGGAGAGAGAGAATCCCAAGCAGGCTCTGTGCTGACAGCACAGAGCCTGACGTGAGGCTGGAACTCACGAACTGTGAGATCAAGACCTGAGCCGAAATCAAGAGTCAGAGGCTTAGCCGACTGAGCCACCAGGAGCCCCTATTCCATGACATTTTTATAACTAGATTTGTCCGATAAAAGGCATGTGTGCATTGCATTTTTGAGAACTAAGAGAAAAGTACTGGATTTACTCTCTTCAAAAATATAGCAGTCATGAATATACTAAAACCCACAGAATTGTACATTTTAAAGAGATGAATTTTAATACTATGTGAATTATACCTCAATAAAGCTGTTCCTAAAAGTGCATCGGGGGGCGCCTGGGTGACTCAGTCTGTTGGGCGGCTGACTACAGCCTAGGTCATGATCTCACAGTCTGTGAGTTTGAGCCCCGCGTTGGTCTCTATCCTGAGAGCTCAGAGCCTGGAGCCTATTCTGTGTCTCCCTCTCTCTGCCCCTCCCCTGCTTGCTCTCTGTCTCTCTCTCTCAAAAATAATAAACAATAAAAAAAAAAAAGTGCATCAGCTAAGCAAAATAAGCCAGACACAAAAGAACAAATCCTTTATGATTCCTTTATGTGAAGTACCTAAAATAGTCAAATTCATAGGCACAGAAAGCAGAAGGTGGTTGCCAGGAGCCGGGGGGAGGAGAGAATAGGGAGTTAGCGTTTTCATGGGTACGGTTTCTATTTTGCAAAACCAAGAGTTCTGGAGACGGCTGGCGGGGATAGTATGAATGTGCTTAATGCCACTGAACTGGGCACTGAAAAATGGTTTAGCTGGTAAATTGTATGGTATGTGTAGTTTGCGCTAATATATATATATATATATATATATATATATATATATATGACACTAATATACCGATATGTACACAGCGTGTGTGTATCTCAGAGGTAGTGGGGGCTGTGTTTTGTTTCAGTCTTAGGTTATTGTTCAAGCAAAGACAAGGTTTCTTTTTTCATGAAGTCACACAGATCGCGCACCCCAGTCTGAGCTCTTTACCGCTTTCCTTATTTCTTCGAGCGATCCAGAATTTCGGCACACAGATGCTACGACACCATATAGTGTGGGTCAGAAGAAGATTGAAAAACAAAAACAAAAAAAACCACGTGAGTCTGAAGTTACTGCGCGCGTCGCAACCTTGACAATACGACTTTGCGGAAAACGAGGGCTTCCATTTAGCAGAATGTGCCCCGGTTCCGAAAATGCTAACGTAGCCCCAAGGGGATGCAGTCATACTTGCGACGTAACTTAAACTCCTGAATTTTTTGACTTCTGCAGGTTTACGTTCCTGCAGCTACACCCTTTTCTGCCAGTGACCCTCTGAGGCATCTCTTATCACTTGACATCATCTCCGCCGTGAAATGCTTGTTCTCGAGCAGCCTGAGGTTCGGAAAACACTTTCCAAAACGTTAAACAATAAAAACCGTCGATGGTCACTGGCAGCGGTGAAACAGGCGAGCCTCCTTCGATGCTGTCTCTGTGCCTAGAACCCCTTGCCCAGTCCTGCTCCCACGGGGATCCAGCGAGCTGTATCTCCCCCTTCTCTCCCAGCTCACCTTAATTCGCTTCTCTGGGATTCTGTAATGAAGGCGCTGTGACTACATAAGCGGAGAAGAGAGTACTCTGCCCCCCGGGGGACAGGGAACGAGTGTTAATTTATGTCGTTAGGTCCCAAAATGGTAAACCGCGTGGATTACACTGTTACTGTATGTCTGTGCCATAACCTGCATCTGTCTTCCCGTCTTTAAGAACCTTCCAGGGCTCCTGATAAAGGATGACAGGCCAGGCTGGGAGAGGGGTGGGGGTGGGGGGCAGAGGATTTAAGGATGGCATATCTATCACTTACGTGGCGCTGAGTCAGGCAGACAATGTGTGACTCATCAGGTTCCTGCTCAGAAGCCCACAGTCTCTCTGGGAGCTACTCATAATAGACCGTTTTTCAATCAGCACACGTTTATTCAGCAAATATTTACTGAAGACCTACTAAATGCCAGGCACTATGCCTGACATCAGGGACAAAAATAGGACTACGATGTGGTCTCCGTAGAGACAGATGGGTGGGGCTTCGTATCGAACCGTTTCATCGCACGACACGGCTGGTCAGAAGAGTGACTCTGCCCTCTCCAATACATACATACATGCACACATACAGAAGTAAGTAAAATGCACCGGGCACACATAAGGAACCCAGTCAGTGAGTGACCATTCTGGCCACGAAAGAACATATTTGGAAAGAACACAGCAATAGCTTGTGAGGCTTTCCTCTTCAGAACTATGGTTACCAAGCATTCCAGACACGCGAATGTTCCAACACCCATTGAGAGGCAAATGGGAGTTTGCCACCATGGAAGATTTGAATAGAAATAAGCGATTTTTAGTAAAGATCCAGAGACGGCACCTGTATTTCCCGTCTCGGAACAGACTTAACGAAGCCCTTTTTTATGTACGTCTGCCTCCCCGGACGGCCCCCATCCCCCAAAAAGACAGGGAGTGAGTTTCTAGCACCCAGTTGCCCCCCCCCCCCACCGTGACAAGCACCATGCCACAGTGCACGTGGCAACAGCATTTTAAATTAGCTGGCTGCATATGATAGTCAAGTTGACATCTGCAACGCTGCTGGAATGGACAATTTAAGGACTGGATGATGAATATAATCCATAAGGCACCAATGAGTGCATTTAATTAATGAATCAAATCAACTCACGTAGACTGTCATGGGCTGAACTGTGTCCCCCCCACCCAAATGTATATGTTGGAAGTCTGAACTTGCCCAGTATCTCGGAAGGTGACTGTATTTGGAGACAGGACGTTTAAGGAGGTAATGAAGGTAAAATCTGGTCAAATGGGTGGGGTCCCAATCTAGTGTGACTGGTGTCCTTATAAGAGATCAGGACACACAGTCTGGAAAGGAAGCCCACATGAGCACAGAGGGAGAAGACGGGCGTCTCCAAGCCGAAGAGCGAGACCTCAGGAGGAACCAGTCTTGCTGACATCTTGATCTTGGACTCCCGGCCTCCGGAGCTGTGAGACATACATTTCTGCTGTTTAAGCCACTCAGTCTGTGCTACTCCGTTATGGCCGCCCTCACAGACAAGTATAGATACTAAGGACAGAGCTATGACCTTGCACATGGTCGTTGTGGGAAAGACCCAAAAGGGTGAACGTGAAGTGGCAGAAAGAGTGCTAAGGACGGGAATCGGGAGCCCACAGAGCCACTTCCGGTTCGAGCCTGATCTCTTTCTTGACCACGCCCAGCTTTACTTCAGGTCTGCTTCCTCCTTTCTTCTTTTTAATGTTTGTTTATTTATTTTTGAGAGAGAGAGAGACAGAGACAGAGAGACAGCAGGGAAGGGGCAGAGAAAGAAGGAGACACAGAATCCCAAGCAGGCTTAGTGCTGTCGGCGCAGAGCCCAGCACGGGGCTCGAACTCACGAACTGTGAGATCATGACCTGAGCCGCAATCAAGTTGGACGCTTGACGGACTGAGCCACCCAGACGTGCCTCTCTGCTCCTTTTAAGATACAAGTGTAGATCTCAGGAGCACCCAGTTTCAGATGCTACTATGTAGTGAACTAGGCGCTGTTTTCTCAGATATGACAGAAACGACAGTGAAGTGTGTGTTTTTCCTTCACTACGTTCAGCCATGAAAGGAGGCTCCTCAAGGCTGGAGCCTTCCCAGCTGCTTCTTGAACCTTTCCCCCAGCATCAGCCAACATCGCTCCAACCAGAAGATCCTCTTTCGGCAAGCGTCCTACCCCAGAGGGGATCCCCGTGCGACTCAGCTCTGCTGGGCCACCCCAGCACCCGGGGGACATCAATTTGGAGGCAGTAGGTTGAAGTCACGTGAAGAAGCGACAAGAACAAGCAGAAAAACGTCTCTGCACCTTGTGTGAATGTTAGCGTGTGCCAGCCAGAAAAGACGTGCTTATTCTGAGCAAAGACCTTAACGAGCCCTACAAACAGAAATTACTGCAATGGGACAATAGGTATCTTAATTAATTCTTTTCTCCAGCAATCTTAGCACTAATGATTACGAAATCTTCCACAGCAGCACGGTAAAGACAAAGACACAATCACACACCCACGGGACAATCTCTGTAGACACACACTGGACTGTCTGTCCAGCAGCATTTGTTTTTCTAGAAACTGCCTATCCACACAGGTGGGAACAGTCCTGTTCATACTACATGACCCAAACCCCAGATACACTGTGGACTGTCGGTTGTGGTTTGGGGTTGGTTTTGTTTCGTAGCACAAAGGTCCAGCCCCCACCCTCCCCTACAATCCATGAGAGCCTCCCGGGTCCTTGGCCAAAGCCCCATTTGTCTGAAGCTGCCTCTGATGAGTTTCCCTTACTGGCCATAAAAAGAGTTCAAATTAGTAAAACCATACTTCGAAGACCAACAGAAAAGCAGTAACTTAAAAAAAAAAATAACAAAAACCTAAGGAAGCGTTTTTAAGGTTTATCAATGTCGCTTGCTTAGAGCCTTTGCAACCCCCTAGTAGAAAGGATCATTGAACAGGAAAAACTCCTGACCACTTATTCGACGTTACAAAGTTTAGGATGAGGATACATCCCGAGAGTGTGGCTGCCATGTTTCTCCCGCCACGTAAGCCCTGACCACTGACAGGATCACGGAGCTGAACGGGGCTTAGAACTCTTGCCTACCAAGGCGACCTCCTCCCAACCGTGGGCTTCTCCTCACGAGGTGCTCTCTCATTAATTCTTTCAACCAGCATCTGGGGACCCCTGTATTTTGTGACCCTTTTGCTGGGGGTCAGAAGCAAACAGGAGAAAAAGCCATATATGCCCTCAAGGAGAGTTCTTCCTAACGAAGGACACAAGTCATTGCTGCGAGGCCAATTGATAGAACCAGTCATGCCATCCAAAAACACACTTCACCTGCAGATAAAGAAACTTAAAGGTCTAAGTGGGTAGATGACAGTGTGGGCCAAACGTATGGACAAACTCACGGTGAAGTACTTTAGTAGGGTGATCAACAGGGGATTCGTTGGGGAACAGCTAACAGAAGCGATCACATCCAAGCAAAGGATGACATCGGAGCATAAAGGTGCAGAGAACCTAGTCCTGGGTACCAATCTAGAACCTTCCTTACCACAGCACTTCACGTTCATCTGTAAGTCCGCACTTGAGAGCATTCTGACATTCGAGGCATGCATTATTAAAAATGAGCTTCCTGGGTAGTAAACTAACATTTGAAGAGTTCACGAAACCACAAACACTAGACTATGGAGGAAAGAGATAATGACACTTGTCACAAGATATTAAGAAGACGCGGCAATAAAAGGAATCTGTTCACAGAGAGAATGATTCTAAATACAAAATGGTCAGATTGATACTTAGAAGTGTGGCTATTAATAGAAATAATATTAGAGAGGTTTCATTATGTAAATGGCTTATATGGCTGCCAGAAATGTACCGGGTAGTAATTTGCATTTTTTTTTTTTTTTGCTGTAACAGAAATTTCAAGGATTTCTTTCGCTGAATTATGAGGGACCCTTTCGCCGGTAGGCCACAGCTTGTGTAACCACAGTAAAAAAAGACCACCTGTGCTCTTAGTTGCTCTTAGATAATAATACATGCTCTTAGAAACGAATAATAATTAGGTACTTTTATGTGCCAGGCACTGTGCTGACTGCTCTATGGGCAGCAATCCTATGAGACACAATGATTCTCCCCATTGTACCTGTCGAAGAGAGGAGGCTTGCAGCAACCTGTCCAGAGTGTCGCAATTAGCAAGTGATGGATGTTGGATCTGAACTTTGTCTCTCTGACCCCAAGCCCGCGACTCCTCCCACTGCCATGGACAGCAATCGCCCAAGATCTGGCAGCGTCGTGAGCATAGTGCTTCATACAGAGACCTTCGAGGTAGAAAGAGGTCTAGAAAGGTGGCCACTTCCGGTCACACCTGGTCACAAATCTCAGTATCTGCTCCCACTCAACAGCACCCATGTTTGCCACCTGAGACCCCTGGATATTGGTGCCGCATTCTGGGCAGCTCCTGCTATGGCACAGACCACAGGTGTCACAGGTCCAAAGCTAAATCCTCCCAGTTCCCCCCCAACCCCCCGCCGTCCGCTCCACATAGGCCCCAGAGCTACATGCTTCTCCCCACCACCTCTCGTTGAGATCCTTGGCTTCACGATCCCCATTTCTGCGGGACTCTCCCTTCTTAATTTCTCGGTCATTCAACTCAGTGACCTGAAATCCCAAGGTGATGGTAAAACGCTCATCTTAGCCACAAAACTTCATTAGAAGGGCTAATCAATAACAGTTTTGTTTCAGATACATCTATCTACCCCCGTACACACCCTTGGAGGAATTTTTCAATTTGCCATAAAATAACTAAAAATCGAGCATCAGAAGGAAAGAGGAAGGGAAGTTCAAAAATAACCAGTTCATGCTTGAAAATCGAGTGTGAGTTTAATGACAGGCACGGCTGGTTTAGAATCCTCGTTCTCTTACTCTTCTTAGCCTTTGTCTTGCATCGTCTGTAAATCAAAAGCAATAGTGTTCATCTCCTGGGTGTGATGAGGTTTAAATGGGAGGCCATAAGCAATGCTCCTAACGGGGGGTCCGGCACAAGGTAAAGTTCCTTTCTCTTCTACCCTTTGGTCGACGAGGAGGGGACTATGGGCCCTGCCTCCCCACATAACCGCCTGCCACTGGCCCGTGTTCCACAGGCTGGAGACACTCTTCCTGGGGCAGCGAGAGAGGCACTGAGTCAGTCTCGCCACCTCTTCGGGGTGACACTGCAAAGTTTGCTCATCCGTCGAAACCTCCCCACAGAGCCGTAAATGAGGAGTTGCTGTGGCAATATGCACGAGAGCCTGATAAATTAAGATAGGAGGTAAGCACGAGGTAACTCTAGCATTTCCTGGAGATCGGTGGGCAGAAGGGAGACAGGAAGTCCTTGCTCTCCAGAGTTCTGATCTGAATGCCTAGAGGCAAGAGTCTTGTCAACGACCCGGAACCACGGAACCACGGAACCACGGAACTTTCTCGGGGTCATGCTACCAAGCAGAGCAAGACTCCATAATGAAGCCCAGGGATGAGGGTTGGGGAGGTGGCAAGGGTCCCGCAGGTGGAGGGGGCCCTCACTGCTGCTGCATCCACAGAGTTCCAAAAGGCAGGAGGGGCTTTAAGGAAAAAGACAAAAAACTAGAGTTGCCATGTCAACACTAAAGTTTCACAAACAGCGACCTGGACAGAAACTAGAAAATGTAAAATTGCTCAACAGTCTAACAATCTGAAGGTCAAAGAAAAGCGTGTTTTTCAAAAAGGGGGAAACAGATGAGGAATGTAAATACATTAAGTACTCATGTTTATTCTTTATTTTTATGATTTTTATTTTTTTAATAGAACGTATCGTCAAGTTGGCTAACATAAGGTGTATATACTGTGTGCTCTGGGTTTTGGGGGTAGATTCCCGTGGTTCCTCGCTTACCTACAACCCCCAGTGCTCATCCCAACAAGTGCCCTCCTCAGTGCCCATCACCCTTTCTCCCCCTCCCCTGCCCCTCCCCCATCAACTCTTAGTTTGTTCTCTGTATTTAAGAATCTCTTATGGTTTGCCTGAATCTCTCATTGATATAGAATCATCTTATAAAGAAACTTTTAAAGAGGCACGTATAACCCGCTAACTTGACTGCTTCGTAAGATTTTCTCGTTTGACAGATTCCGGGATCTAAGGCACGGCCATAAATCTTTTCCAAACAAGGAAGACTACAAATAAAGTAATCAGTCAATTAATTAATTCGACACACAAACCAGCCATTGACAAGCCTGGAGAAATCCCTCCCCACATCGTCTTTGTTTCTTTTCAAGGTTTGGAGGGGAAAACCGTTGAAACAAACATGACCTACTACCCACACAATTCCTCATTTTAATGTTTTCTCCCCAAGCACCCACAAATCCAGGTCACCCCAGTTTGCTTCCAGTTCTGGCCCAAGTTCAAATCTCTTACCTGACGCCTACCACCTGGAGCCCTGGAGGAGCCACCACTGCCTATGTGTGTTTGCCAACAAGATGTTGCTACACACCCCTCCCCGAGAGGCACCTGCCACCCTCAGTGTGTAATGTGGCTTCCGGGGCAAGGCAGACGTGTCCGAAAAGACAAACATCCCAAGCTGCCCGTGGCGGGGAGGGGGGTTAGAGCAAATATGTCTGAGCAACTTCAAGTGACTATAGACCTAAGACCTGAAGCTAATTAATGGAAATCCGAGCAAAGACGGTGACAGCTCAAGGCAGGAGTGTGAGGCTCGTGTCATTTGGTAAAGAGAAGCCAAGAAGAAATCTCCTAAGGGCAGGACATTAACACCTGCACCTTACTTCCTTTGCAGACTTACACGTTTCTGTTAGAAACTCGTCTCGACACTCCAGAGGGATTTTATAAGGTGTTGACCTGCTACTAATTACAGCAATGCCTACACCACAGCTAACAAAACAGCTCCTCGCTCTGCTCGTTTGATTCTGATCACACGCAGGGATGTTCTTCCCTCCAACCGAACGGACCTGTTCGCCGTCTGCCTTCTTTACCTTCGATCCTCACAGGCAATCACCTCTAGCTTGAAATGCCCTTTTGCCTTCACATCACACCATCGTGACACTTGCCTTCCTACAAAACACCGTTGAAACCACTCTCTCATTTAACCCCATCTAAACTAACCCGGACTCGTTCTGGCATCCGCGCCAGACTTCGCACTTCGCACTAACAAAGATCGCTCTTAGTGAAAAAGTTAACCCTGCACACGTAACTACACCTGTAACTCGGCCCCAGTCATTTCTCCTTCCTGGGCCTCAGTTCTGTCATCCGTAGAGCGTAGATAATAATGATCCCCAATCTCTTAGAGTTGGGAGGATCAGACGTTTGTTTTTCATCGCTGTGTTATGTTTGCAGACACGCACATTTAGTGCGTATGAAGTGCTTCTTAGCCCAGTACTTGGGTACACGGTAAGCACTCAGAAAATGTCTAATGCTTGCATTCGCACGCTATTATTACTGTCTTGTGCTTACAGCCGCACTGGTCCGATAAACTCTCGGGAGAAGGAACTATTCTCACACGCTGCCCAGAAATTGAGGATGTGACCAAGTTCAGTGTTAACTAAACAACAACACAGCAACCTGGCAAGGATTCCCGGCTCTTCACATTCAACCTACTCTGTTGACTACAAAGGTGCACCCGCACGTTGTGAGCGCAGGCAAAAAACAAACACAATCGTGTCTGATTCTCGAAGCGGGACAGTTAGCAGACAAAGAATTTCAGCGGGGCTTCGGCATGAGGAAGGTAATCTCCCGAGGCCCACGAGCACCTCCAGAAGCATCCTGAAGGGACAAATGAAGGCGAGGTGAGAATGTGAGGGGTGAGGAGGCAAGGAGGCCAGCACAGCCTCAACTGCAAAGCCTCCTGCACTGAGGGAAGGGTGAGGAGCACGGGCCACGCAAAGGGAAACAGGGCTCCCTGGGAGATGTGGTGCAAGTCAGTTGCCCAGGGCTCAACCCTAACCTCAAGCAGCGCTCAGTTCCTCCAGTAAAAGTCACTTGCCCATGGACACAGATGCACACCTGAATTCACACCAGGGCTATTTCCCCCTTGCGTGCCAGACCCCCATTTACATACCTGCCCCCTTCCACCTGTTGTGCGTCTGTTCTTATCCTTCTCGTTTCCCACGTAAATCTGATGTCGCTTAATCCTCAGATACAGAATGGCACTGGTGAAGGGAACCTCCAAGGATGATCCAGGCTACTGCCCTCCTCTCGCAGAGGAGGGAACTGTTCCAGAAAGGTTAGTAACTTTCCAAAGGTCACAAAATTTGTGGTATGGCAAAAACTGAAACCTAGATGGTGACCACGCCCTCTTCCCAAAGCAAGGGCGTTTCTAACTCTACATCATTCCATCTGCTTCCTTCTCCCCCTTCCGGGCCCTCTACTGTGCCTAAGTCACCTAGATAAGTTTTGTTGTCAAACAGGCCATTGGAACAGGCCTCCTTTTTCAGGTAGGACAAAATATATTTGGCTATTTTGCGCTCTGTGGTCACTCTGCTCTGCATCATGCATGGGGACCTTCTGTCTACACCGACTGTCATTCACCCTTAACGGTCTATGACATCACACCTCCTTACGATATTTGACTCAGAAAAAATTTAAATGGCTCATGAATATCATTAATTAATTTAAAACCATTTTAGAGGCAAATACTTTATTCTTCTCTTTAAAAAAAAAATGGGCTTTAATTGGAGTCTCTTCTTCCCAGGTCATGGCAGTGCTATTTCAGAAGGAAACGTCATCATAGCTTGAATACCAGGTACATTTAAAACAAATAATCCAAACCAAATTAGCTTTTATGCCTAACAATAGACTGGGAATCATAAAACAACTCTTTGGGAGAGGAGGAAAGAAATTAATTTTCTGCACTAGGAATCAACAGCTGTTTGTCAAATCAAAGTCACCCGTAACAAGTGACTCCTTAGCAAGGAAAATTATTTACCTTCAAATAACCATGTCAAGCTAGGGGAAAAAAAAAACGTTTCACAAAATAGCCACTAAATTCCTTCTTCTTTACGTGGCACAGGGAGAAGGTCAGAAGCTATGCAGTTCTACTGTACTATATTCCTAAGAAACTCTGATATACCGTCCACCGCTCCAGGCAGACAGCAAGTTGGGGGAAGGGAGATTCCCAGGAATATGTGAATCATAACTGTTAGTCATCGCTTCGGGAAATTTAGGACATAATCACTATCAGTTAAACATATTATTTATTTGCTAAATGTCCAAGATACAAATTTCCTTGGAAACAACTGGTATGATACCAGAGGCTCTACACAGACCGTTAATGTTCCTGTTTTGCGAGCTGGCACATTTGGGGGGAATTTCACAAGTAACATGAAAGAGAAGTGAATTTATGTAATTACCATATGGACAGGCATGGTTTCTACATACGCTTAATCAGGGGCGGATCCAATGTGTGGGGTCTGAAGCTTATAAAGTTAGGCAAGCAACGGGAGAGAGTATTGGTGGGGTGAGTATCTTTAAGAAAGAGTTCACAAAAATTACCAACCTAGAATTCAACCCCAGGCCCTAGGAAGGGCCTGTGCGGGCTGAAGCGTCGCTAGCTCTGAGACAAGTGTGGCTGGTCCGTGACACGATCAGGCGCAGGCACACATCACGAGGGTGGGGCCGCTGCCAATGGCCAACATCTACATAATTCCCTACAGTCCTCTGACACTATACTGAATACCTATGTGCACATTTTTGCTGAGCTCAAGTAGGTAAACAGAAAGGTTTGCACATGATGGTTTAGATGAGCTATTAAACGAATCTCAGTATGTGGTTTTACTCCCTTGTCAGGAAAACCTCTTGTCCCACAGTAATTTCTTAAGCACCGATGCCTCATCTGTGGAAACCCATCGAAGGGTTCCTAAGAGAGTGTCTCGGGTCAGCATCGCAGTGCAACTCACCTCAGCGGTTCGACTTCAGTGTGGCCGAGGTGGGGAAGGACAGCGTGGAGCGGTCCAGCACAGCGCCCCTGAACTGAATGGCCTTAGGTCTGGGTTCAGTCAGAGCCGGGGAAAGGGCCTTCTGCAACATGATGTTCTGCCTCGCCCCACACCAGGTCTCCAGTGCAGGGAGAGCACCCCAGTACCTCTTAATCACGGCCAGACAAAATGAGAAGGGAGACGACTCTCTGAGCACCTCAACACTGAATCAATCCGTGGAGCGTTTCACGAGAAGAAAAAGATGTACCATGACAGAAGATTCGAGCATCACAGGCTTCTGGGATCTGAAGCACATTTCTACCTTAGCACAGCAGAAAGTCATTACTGTTCCATTAACTTTCAGGAAGCAGATTAGACCTTTCTGGGCTTTCTTGCTGAAGGCTCTTGGAGCCCCAGGGTGCCAGGGAAGTGTGGCTTAGCCCAGGAGCAGCAATCCCCAGAATAGAAAACTGAAAATAACACATTCACTCTGACACGCCAACCCACTACTTTTAATTGTGGCTCATTAATGATGTAAATAGAAGAAGACTTATGTTCACCTCTACTACAATTTCACTGCTGCAGTAAAATTACAACGCTTCTGTTTCTATGCAGAAAGGAATACTTCTGCTTTGTGCAACATCACGGCAAGCAGAGGGCTGTGATTCACCCGTTTTCCAACGGCAGTCATCACATGTTTCGGCTGGCTGTTGGACAGAGGCAAGGAGACGGGAGTGATTGACTTAAAAATCAGCGAAAAGAAGAATAAAAGACAAGTCAGTCTACAGATGGTGGCTGGCAAATTCCGAATTCTTCCTAGGAGGCATTACAGACACGCAAGCCTGCCTGTCGAAATTCTGCAGGGAATTCAGGCTGAAGAGGGGCAACGCCCGAGTAAGGGGGAATCGATTCCAAAGAGGAATGCCTCTGAGGCATCTAATTTTTGTTTCACCAACATTATTTTCTCCCACTGCTCATGAAAAATTTTTCTACGTCTTCTGTTTACTCCTACTCCTTGTTTTCAACTGAAGTATGATCAACATACAATGTATCCATTTCAGGGATACGACATATTGATTCGACGGTTCTACACATCACTCAGGGCTCACCATGACGAGTGTGGTCACCATCTGTCACCACACAATGTGATTACGATAGTATTGGCTACGTCCCCTATGCTGCACTTTTCAATCTCTGTGACTTACTTATTTTATAACTGAAAGCTTGTTGCTTACTCATATTCTTATAGGACCTAGCTTCCTATATTAGAATGAGAATTATATCTTAATGATAATTATGAATGCAATAAGGCATTAAAAGTGAATGCATGAGACAAGTTTATTTGAAACACTGTTAAAAATAAATTAAGGGCCAGACACAAAAAGACACATACTGTGTAATTCCAGGTGTATGTGGGAGCTAAGATAGGCAAACTTGTCAAGGTAGAAAGTAAAGTGGAGGTGACTAGGAGCTGAGGAGAGAAAGGAATGGGGAGTTGGTGTTTAATAGGCTCAGTCAGTTAAGCATCCGACTTTGGCTGAGGCCATGATCTCGCGGTTCACGGGTTCGAGCCCCGCGTCGGGCTCTGTGCTGACAGCTCAGAGCCTGAAGCCTGTTTCAGATTCTGTGTGTGTGTGTGTGTGTGTGTGTGTGCCCCTCCCCTGCTCTCACTCTTTCTCCATCTCAAAAATAAACATTAAAAAAAATGTTTAAGCAATTAAAAATATATCCTTAAAACTCAAATTAAGGACACTTTGAAAGTGGGGTGTTGGGGTGGCTAGGTCTCTGAGACAGAGTACCGTTAGCTCGCTGCCTCTCCCAAGTGGATGAAGGCATTGCCAGGCAATCCCCATGCGGATGCTCACCGGGAAAACAGAGAAAACCCTGTCCATTCCTGCAAAGGGGACACAGCAGCAGGTGAGCTAACTCCTGATCTTTGGTACCAGTGTTAGGTGTCAAGTGTTTACAAGTCCTGATTCAAACGCATTAAGCACATCTGATGTTTTGGAGAATCTTACTGAAGATTAATTTCATGGAGCAGATAACCACTCCAAACCTTGTCAAGCTAGGTTTTGGATTTGGGCTGCATTTACATAATGTGTGCCTGCAGGTTCACAGACCATGACCTTTGATTGTTGGACTTAAACTTCCCCTTTCAGTAAATGTCACTGCAAATTCCCGGCAGCATTTGAAAGCACATGCTGTCTGCCTGTTGCTGAGTGTTTTCTAGTATAATAAATTTGGTGTCAATCAAATGGAAGAAGCAAAGTGCTTCCCTTAAATATCCAGGGTGCTTGCAACGTACTCACCCCCAGACTCTGTTTTACGTGAAGGGTGACTTCACTCTGCGTGGTACCCCACACAGGATGCCGGGCTCTTCCAAGTGGATAATTTGATGGGTTCCTAGAAATGGCCACCTGCCAGCCGCATCATTTAGAAGGATACTGGTCCTGAAGAAGCTGAAAATAATTTCTTTCCCATCAACTTCTTCCAAGTAGATCAGGTCCTTGTGGGCTTTCCTTTCTCTGAAATCAACAGAGTGCTAGCAAAGTGGTCTTAAACCAGTGGCGGGGGTGGGGGGGGGGGGAAGCGTCGAGCCGATTGGAAATCAGAAGTGGTTTGACAGGCAGCAGTGAAGACAGAGTACAGGCAAGGGGATCAGGGAGTCCAGGATTCAAATCCCAGCTTTGGTTCCTGCAAGCTGTGTGACCGTCTTCAGCACCAATAACTCATCCACCATGATAACATATAATTTAAATGTAAAAGTCATACTCATTATCGTTAAGATATTTTGTGAGGATCAGAGGAGAAGAAACACGTAAGGGCACAAAGGAAATAGTTTATTAACTCTCTCTTCTTAGCTTCCTCTTTAAAAGGGAAAATGTACCAGAAGGGCCTCCTAAGTTTTGTTGAGGAAGCTTTTAAAATAGACTCTGGGGCACCTGGGTGGCTCAGCTGGTTAAGCGGCCGACTTCGACTCAGGTTGTGATCTCTCGGTTCGGGAGTTCGAGCCCCGCATCGGACTCTGCTGACAGTTCAGAGCCTGGAGCCTGCTTGGGATTCCTGTGTCTCCCTCTCTCTCTGCCCTTCCCCGGTTGGTGTTCTGTCTCTCAAAAAAATGAATAATGGTAAAAAACAAATAAATAAAATAGACTCCACCAGTGTTTACGGGGTCTCCACCACGCTGACGGTCAGCGACACTCCTTGAGGGAACATGCGGCGGTGTGAGACCTGTCTTTAACTACGGGGAACTTCGAGGCTATCAGAGCAGGTGAGTAAATCGGTGCCAAGTCTGATCATGACCTTCTCCTGTTCCACAACCTTCAATGAATGGCTCTCCACCACTTAAGATCAAATTCCAACCCTGAGTATGGGATGAAACCCACTGTTTTCACCTGTAAAATGGGGCTGTGTTGCAGGGAGTTGCAAAGCACACTCACAGAATCTGCTGTAAGGCAGCTGCTCCATTAAGAGTTCACGCTAACCATTATTATTACCGTCTTTATTCAAGCAGCCCCGCTCCTCCCCAATCTCTCATCGTTCTCTCTCACCCACCTCACACGGGGCCCGAGCCGGTCCACGACGTGCCCTCTTCCTTCTCCTCGCTTTCGTTCCTCACCCTCCTACCGTTCGGGATCCTAGCCATATTTCAAAGTCTAGCTCCAAACCCCTCCGCCACGTCCTCACCACTTTATAGCTGGACCAGCCGTCTCATCCCTTTGCGTTCCCACAGCGTTTGCTCACCCTCCCGGACCGGGCTCTGTCACACACTGCGCCTTCCCTAACAGAGCAAAGACGCATGAATTCAGTTGGGAGGAAGGCACCAAGAATAAAGGCTGGAAAATTTTTATTACAAACTGAGTAACAGTCTAACTGGATACCATGAAAGTAACAGACCATAACAGCTAACGTTGTGTGTGTGTGTGTGTGTATTTAATGGAAGTGTAGTTGACGTACATTGATATACCTGTTTCAGATACACATATTTCCTGGTGCATCTTCTAAACAGCCAAATGGTCAGGCTTTTAAATGAATACAAAGCAGGCATCTGGGCAGCTCAGTCGCTTAAACACCCGACCTTGGCTCAGGTCACGATCTCATGGTTCGTGAGTTCGAGCCCCACGTTGGGCTCTCTGCTGTCGGCAAGGAGCCCACTTCAGATCCTCTGTCTCCCTCTCTCTCTGTCCCTCCCCCGCTCCCCCCCTCAAAAATAAAGAGACATTAAAAAAATAAAATAAAGGGGCGCCTGGGTGGCTCAGTCGGTTAAGGGGCCGACTTCGGCTCAGGTCATGATCTCGCGGTTCGTGAGTTCGAGCCCCGCATTGGGCTCTGTGCTGACAGCTCGGAGCCTGGAGCCTGTCTCAGATTCTGTGTCTCCCTCTCTCTCACCCTCCCCCGTTCATGCTCTGTCTCCCTCTGTCTCAAAAATAAATAAACGTTAAAAAATTTATTAAAAAAATAAATAAATAAAATAAAATAAAATAAAATAAAATAAAATAAAATAAAAACAAATGAATGCAAGGCTCAGAACAGAAAAATAACAAATTCAGCGAAGGTTCTTCACTGTGCAGAACAGACAAAGATCAACTTCTAGGAGATGCTGCAAAGTGATACGGTATTTAAGGTTTTGTTAGTCGGTCAATCAGCACATGTTGTTGGCTGATCAATTTCTAAATTCGTTATTCCAACAGTGGTTCAACGTTTGTCATAATTTCACAGGCAAGCAAACTGAAGATCAGGTAGGAATATCATGCAGAAAAAGTGGCAAATCTTAAACTGAAATTCTCTATCCCGACTTACTGACGCTAACCAAAACATTAATAGGAAAAATATATATGGCATGTATAATATATATTATAAAATAATATACACTATTAAACAGCCTTCCCCTAATGTCAAAATATTGTTTAAAAAGATGTGTAACATGCCTCGCACATTGATCTCCATTAAATACCATTCTGAATTCCTTGCTCACAAGTGCAAATGATGATTTTTTTTAGTGGCATTTTTAACATGTGATATTAAAAAACCTCCTCCTCCCTTTGCAAAGGAACTTTTGAGGATGCCAAATTAATTTTGGAGATGACTTTTCATTTTGTTTCAGCCAAGATATTTTTTTCTCCTTTGCAATTTTAACCAAACAGAATTCTTAGAAACGAAAAAATAGTAACAAGTATATTTCTAGAGTAGAATAGCCTTTCAGAATTGAAAATGTTATATCAATCCTTTAATGTTACCCAGTCTTGGCTTTTTCAATCCCCTTCAGGAAAAAATACCACATATTCATATTATGTTGCCAATACTGGATGTGTCATTTCTGTGGATTTCTGATTTGGCCGATATGATTTTTTCATGACATAGAACAGTAAAAAGCAATTTCTAGTAACTTCACAAATATGGCTCCTGAGGAGCTGAAGTGATTCTACCTGATGTTAGAATTTTCAAATACCAAAGATTCACTCTACTGGTTTACTTAAAATGGTATGATGCCGAGTCCGGTGACTTTTGTAAAGATCGTTTAACCTAAAACATCAACTTTTTATAATTTTTTACAACACCGTAATTAGCACTGAGATGATCTGAAACATTTTAAATCTTACTTGAAGGATTACTTGTCTATTTTTTTTTTTAGTAGGTTTCACGCCCTGCACGGAGACCAACCGGGAGCTTGACCTCACGACCCCAAGACCCGAGCTGAGATCAAGAGTCAGACTTCAACGACTCAGCCACCCAGGCACCCCCTACTTGTATACTTCTAAATGAGTTGTCTCTTTTTACCTTTGGTAAATATTTATTAAGCCATACTGTGCACAGGAATGGATTCACTACTTAGAATACAAGGTTTAAAATAGACCGATCTCCACCCTTGTGGGTCATCCACAGAGATGGCTGCAAAATCAAAGAACTGCCATCCACAGAGCTCACACAGGAAGAGAGGACATTCCCATCGGGCATCAGTGAATGATGTTCACTGGGGAGAGAAACAGAATTTCAGGCAGAAGAATCAACATGAAAAAGTCATGGCTGCTAAAGTACGCAGTATATTTAGAAAGGCAAGAAGTGTCATGTGGGGAGATGGGAGGGAGGGACGAGATTTCGATGGTGACTTGGTAATGAATTCCCAGGGATCTTGAATGTCATGCAGTTAAGTCACCATTTTATCTTGTAGGGAAAGGGAAGCTAACAAAATCTTTTAAATCTTTCCTTTTACTTCATCATATTCATTCATTGCGATGGAAAACACCAGAGGAGTATTATTTCTAAAGAAAAGTACCAACCGCTCTAATCCTACAAACATCTTAATTTTTGCTTTCCTTACTTCCAGGCTTTGTTGACAGGCACAGGCACACATTTCATCATGATTTTGTAATCAATGCGCATCGACATGTAATCGATCATAAACACAAGTTTGAAGTCTGAGTTCGATCCTTAACATGAAAGGATCCATACTTGCGCAGGCTGTCAAGGGTTTTAGGAATGAGAGTGATTCAACCAGACCCTTATCTTTGGGAAGGAAAGTCTCAAAACAGTAGGATGAATGGAATACAGGAAGAAAGACCTAAGGCAAATATAGTCTCTGGGCAGTGCCTGCAGCGGTCGGGCAAGCGATGGTAACGACAGCAACAGAACAAGAGCAGAGGAATGGAGAAGAGTGGGAAGACCGTGAAGTAATAAGCAAGAGGTAAAACTCTAGCAGGTGGTCAAGGGCCGAAGCGTTGGAAGAGGAGATGGCGTCCAGCATCAATGACTGGCTGGTCGCTGATCCCGTTTCTTTAAACAAGGAACCCATAAAGGGAGATGGGGCAGAGACAGGAGGGGGTGTAGACTCAAGTTGGAGGTACCTATGACACCCAACCAGAGCCATCTAGGAGGAAGTTGGAAGCCAATGGTCTTAAACTCCAGGGAGGAAGAGAGAGCAACGTTAGTCATTAGAGTGGAATGGATAATGAAGCCACGATGTGATGATGCCTTCAGGGAAAGCATGTGCAGTAAGGAACTCTGATGAGTTTCTTTTCAGTTTTCACGCCAACCGTGTGCAAATGTGGCAGTTTAATCCTAATTTCTTTTGATGCACCGCAAACACCTCCTTTCAAAGCTTTCAAACTGTCACCAAGGAAGGGTACTTTCCAAGTTAATCACCATCTGTTTTGATGATGCCTATTATAAGGCAATTCACTGCATTTCCTGAACTGGTGTGGTAACACTCAGTTATACAAAACCACACCGCTTCTCTGAAGGACTGGTACAATGAGCCCATGATAGTTATCAGCCAGAAGAGAGGGTTATAACACATCACCCGGAAGGCATGCTTAGTACTGCTTTACAGAGAACATCAGCTTGGGTGCATGACGGCTGTCTAACTTCTCTAGGCTAGAAAGCCTTTAAAGAGCTTTCCAGTGATGGTCTTCAGGGAGGGTACTGGACTGACTGTTCCCTGTTTATATCTGCCTTGCAAGAGCAGCGCCGATGATTTAGGAAGCCATTTGGAAAATCTGCAGCTCCCGAGAATGCCTCGTGGTAAACAACACAAGTGATGTAGTCAAACGTTCTTTTAGAACCAGCGCTCCTCTTTCCCAACCACGGATGACTACTCATCAGGAAAAATTCCACGCACTGTTAAGGACCTCCAAAATAGCAATGCCTTTGGTAGTTCACTAAAATTGTATGTCTTATAATTTCTCTAATTTTGCCCCTCGTCATTCCTCCACTTTAAAACCTTTAATGAAGTCTCAAGACACTGATGTCAACACCTGCATGTTTCTCTCCCGTGACCGACGGCCTGTGCACCTGGCTCCTGCATCACAGAGGCAGGCTTCACCCCCACTGAACCGGAAGAGGCTACAGAGAGGACATCTAGGCAGATTTCGACCAAGCACGTGAGCCAAAGCCTCTTTTGCTCTCAGTATTGCTTCGGAAACCTGTGCTCTCTTTTCTCCCCTTAGCTGAAAATGAGGAAAAAACCCCATTCCCAACCCATCCTGTTATACCTTCTTGCTCTCCAAACCCCCCATCAGCAAAATTATTCAGACACGTGGGAGAAGATGCTTCCTGTCACTGCGCCTGAATGTGCCTTGCAACACAAATGTAATTCAAGATTGGCACAACTTCTCTTAAGTAACAGTGTGTGTGACTAAGCAAGAGTGAAAACATACAAAAAGTTGCAAAAAAAAAAAAAAGGTTTGGGGCACCTGGGTGGCTCAGTCGGTTGAGCGTCCGACTCTTGATCTCGGCTCAGGTCACGATCTCACGGTGTGTGCGTTCAAGCCTCACGTCGGGCTCTGCGCTGACAGCGTGGAGCCTTCTTGGGATTCTTCTCTCCCTCCCTCTCTACACCCCCTCTCAAAATAAGTAAATAAAGCTTAAAACATATTAAAGAAAATGTTAAAAAAATGTTTAATGGTAGTGGTTGTGTTAAATTTTTTTTAATGTTTTATTTATTTTTGAGATAGAGAGAGACAGCATGAGCAGGGAATGGGCAGAGACAGAGGGAGACACAGAATCCGAAGCAGGCTCCAGGCTCCGAGCTGTCGGCACAGAGCCTGATGTGGGGCTCGAACTCGTCAATTGCGAGATCATGACCGGAGACGAAGTCGGACGCTCAACCGACTGAGCCACCCAGGCGCTCCGGTAGTGATTGTGTTCACAGCTAGTACATTTCCCGATTAGCCCACTGGTTCCCTTACAGGCTGGCTGGGCTGCCAAGAGCTCTTTGGTTGGGTTTCTGTCAGATCTCGTCCCAGGGCCGGACCCACCAGCAAAGGCATCGGGAGTTGCACTAGAAGCCAATCTCCTCTGCCAGGCTCGCCCTTGCTGGAGCAAGCGGAGAAGGGAAGGAGGGGGCCCGTGTCACCACGCAGTCTGTTGTCATCAGATTCAAATTCTGAATCTGCTGCTGGCACCGGGGCTGCTTTGATGTCTGTCCACTGCAGCTTAACTTTATTGCTTTCAGCAAGGGGATCGCTCTCCTGCCACCAAAGTGGACAACCTCCGAGCCCTAACAGCTGAGAGAAATAGCATTCAAAACATACTGCCAAGGGCAGCAGGCGTGGCCTTGGGATCCGAGGATAAAGCGATCAAGGTCAGCCCAGCGCTGCTCCCACCTCAGCTCTGTCTCCTGCCCTGACACTCCGGTCCCTGTCCCCAGAGTTGACGTTACTGCTGGGCTGCACGTGGGCAGGGGCTGCTCCATGAATAGGGACAGGCAGGGTCACTGCGTGAAGAGGAGATATAAAAAGAAGGCTTCCGGAAGAGCCTCTGACCTAGGGGACTACACATTTAGCCAAAACGAGGTTTCTAAGCGTTCAGAGAATATGCAGACTTCACATCCCAAAAAGGCTAGGGCGACTGAAGAGCGAGTGCAACCATCACAGCAGGATGCTGTTTAGATCAGCAAGCACATACGTCCCAGGTATCTGTGATGCGCTCAGATCTAGACCCTATGCCGCGCGTGAGGAGGTAGGTACAGGGGGAGGATGAAGAGGTAAACTCAGGCAGTTTTCACAAACCTCTGTGCGCTCTAGAGTTGTCTGCGGTGAGTTTCTCGGGCTCGACATCCCCAGAAATTCTGACTCATCGAGCCTGGTGTTGCTGAATCTGCTGCTTTGTATGCCCAGGTGATTCTGCTGTAGGAGGTCCTGGGGCTAGACCACCTTTGAGAAACTGTGGGCTCGGATGTGATCCCTGCCCTCCAGCAGCCTGTAACCCAGATGGGGTGACAGCAAACACCCACAAAGCAATAGGTAGCCATACATTTTTTTTTTTTTTTAATGGTGCAAGTTCTAAATGTTATAGGAGCTCATAGAGGCCAGAGCATTCTGGGAAGGCTTTGTGAATGTGAGCCGGGCTCAGTGGTCAGGCAGGACCTGGAGAGAAAGAGACAGCCCCAGGCAGTCGTCTTAAACAAACCTCCCGACTCAGTGTGACACGGGGACCGGTGGCACACAGTATTAGTGAAGAGAAAGACAGGAGTTAGAAGGCGGCCACCAAACAGGTAAATAGGCTTTATACGTTGAGTGCAGGGAGGAGACCGTCACCAGGAGAAAGAATCATAACACTGGCGTTTCCAGATAACGCTGTGTTCACATTTTCATCCCACCGCATTCATGTGGTTTCCTGCACTTCGTAATTTAACATTTGTCAGAGGGGGGAAAAAATGCTGTTATGAAACCCAAATAATGCACCACTCTGAAGCAGACAGCAGGCTGCTAACAAGAGTGATATGTGAGCATCATCTAAAGTGTCATTCAGAGCTCTGTTCAGAACAGGGATGTTCAGTAAGAAAGAAAAATAATCAATCCTGTTCAACGTAAGACAAAGTTTGGGGCTTCGTGGGGTTCAGAGACTGGCAGATAACCCGTAAGATAGTGACAGCCAACAGAGAAGGAAGAGGGAGATCCACGACAGAAAAATAAAGGACGACATTACATCATACTATACTGTATTATATCACATTGCATTACATTCATATAACAACGTGCCACGTCGTCTTTAATGCCGCAAGACATTACTAACCACAGACACCGCGAGGCCTCTCTGACCAAAGGGTTGGTTCGCAAGATCGTAGGGAGAAGGAGGGAGAAGGGCCCTCCCTCCACCAAGTGCCTGGCCCCTCTTCTCCACACTGGCCCGTCCAGCGAGCACCAGCCCTGCCAAAGATTACTTGCCAAGGGCTCACAATTGATTTGGCTGAGCGAGAACCCAAGGGTCTAATTATTTCATTAATTTCACTAGAGTCAGCTGTGGGATTTTAGAGCTGCAAGAGACCATGAAGGCGTGCACTGGCATTTTTACAGGTGACTCATTCCACGAGGACGAGTAAGTTGTCCAAGGTCACCAAGATAGATGTGCAGAAGTAGCTTCCGTGTGAGGACCGTGCCCAAGAACTACAACCAACGAGGCTGATCAACCTTCCTTGGAAAAACGACAATATTTTAGTGTCTCGCTGGGAACTTATCTGCTGTTTGCTAACAGTTTGGAGCATATGAATTCTACCTCCAGACCAAGGCTGTCATTCAGGGCTCCACATACGGTTTTTAAAAGGTGCTCAGTAACTATTTACTGAGCAAGACGGAAACTCCCAGCACTTCTCACCTTGCCCATCCCGATACTCCACTACGGGGTAACAAATCTGCCTTCAGAGTGAATCGAGGGTCGCGGGTGTGCTTAATTCCTTATGCTCTCAGCTAAAAGGAATGTCTGGAAGGTGTAGTCTGTTGGTTGTTTGTGTGTACAGTTGTTTGTTTGTTTGTTTGTTTGTTTCGGTCTTCTCTAACCACAAATGCATTGTCCTCAGATCCCACTACTCTGCAAATTTCAGAAACACACTGAGTAAATTTCGTTGCTCTCTGGGCTCTTCATCGACATTCTCTCAAACACCCTGTTGCTTGGGTTGTGGAGGAACAGCCATGCCCTTAAAAAAAATGTCCTGAGCCACCGAATAAACGATGGTTGATGACATCTAAAGCTAACGAATGCCAAGTCCTTTGCAAGACTCACCCACAACCATTCGTGTTTCAAGACCATTCATACAGGCTGACGTCCACTCTTTCTTCCTCATGGCCTGGGGAAGCAGTGCATCAGAGGCCTCAGAATAAACTCTTTCATTTTGCTCCAGTATGCTACAGGAAAAGAAAACAAAACAAGTCAGAATGAAAAATGCCACTTCAAGCAGTTAGTTGATATTCAGGGGGAAATCCCTGACCTCTCTCAGATGTATTCTTTATAACCTCAAACAAGCATGTTCATGATCAGAACGAAGCTATCACACGACTGATCTACATACGGTACCCTGAAATACTAGAGGTGGGAAGGGAGAAGGGGGAAAGAAAACGGAACACCTGTCGGATAGGTAGCGTATTTTGAAAGCTGGGATATAAACCACCGGCAACGTGCTTGCAGAATTGCAAGTTTACTAACTGAAATAAATATATAAAGAAGGATTCCTTACGCTTAATAATTAGAGATAACTGACGGGCAGTTATCAAGGATAGAAAGGGGAGAAAGTTTCGTGTCAAATCAAAAGTCATCTGATTCTGCCCATTAAAGACTCAGACTCACTGAGCCAACATTAACATCTTTAAACACAGGGCGGTTAGGACTGAACAACAACAACAAAAAAGAGACAGGGTCAGAAAGAGGAAACTTTCTATTTTGCACCGGAAACAGGTAATTTAATCCATGGGTGTTCATGCCGAGTCTCGATACAACGTGATCAAGAACTGCCCCCCGCCCAAGCTGGAAAACGGCATTTACTTTACACGCTAAATATGAAACGAATGGTTAAAATGCACATGCCTCTCTACCCCTCCTCAGAGGTGCCAACAAAGCACACACATGAGAACCGCGTGTGACAAGGTGGCTTCGGAGAGTCCTCTTCTGCCTGTGATTTATAACAGTCACCTGTCACGGGGTTTTGTTCGAGCTCCTCCCATGCTCTAACAAGTACCCCCCCCCCCACTGCTGGTTTTTTTTGACATTGGCCATTTGAGACTGGAAACGGCCTTCCAAAACCGTCTGCAGCCTTTTCTAGCCCTTTAGGAGCTCTTCCTCATCTGTTTTGCAAACACGCAGCAAGACCACCATCCACTTCTCTCACCAGGATGACTGCAACCCACTTGTGACTCCAAACTCCACGTGTTTGCAAAGGTCCTGCGGCCACTGCCAGGTCACTATCCGATGACCCAGCTGTAAGGGAGCGGATATATACTTTCCTGTCTCACAAGGTGACTGCGTGAATTACCGATTCCTTGAGAGCCTTCTGAAGCCATTGCTTGATAAAATACTCAACGTGTTCGAAAAGACCTTTTGGGGGGAGGGGGTTGTGTCTGTCTGTGGTTAAATTCGTGTAGGCACTCAGAACTTTTGAGGAGGAAGAGAAAGCTGCTCTGGGGTAATGTTTAAACAAGCGAGTTGAGTTGAAGCCCATTATATTTTCAGTCTAGTTGGAAGAGTGACTGCCTGAAAATGGCAAAGTCTTTTTTATTTTCTTGATGCTATCAATACCCACCGAAAGTGGGGTTGTCACGATTTTTATTAGCCTCTAGAGCAGCTTTTTCATGCAATGTAACTCAGCTCCCACTCAAATGTGTAACAGCAACATATTGCTAACAAATCAACACAAGCCAGGAAGTTCAGAGCACGACAAACTGTCTTTAGCTTACCGTTTGGGTAAAAACAGAATTTGAAAGGGAAGAGGAGGATTTAGGCAAGCCCACTGTGAGTTATTGGTATCAATCTTCTTTTACTAAAAATAAATTACTGCCTTTCTTTCATTTGTTACCAGCTCTCCAGCTCGGCGGTTTCGACCTGGAGGGGTCTCTGTCGTCGAGTTCAAGATTCTTCCGCAAACGAAGCTGCCGGCCCAGGGAGGCCGAGAGCACACAGCAGGTTCATCTGCGCCTTGACCAGACCCTGGGTGGAATCGCTCGTGCCCACTGCTCACTGACTGCCATGTATGGTGTTGGTTCAAAGTTTACCAGAAGCTCTCTATTTTCTCTCGGCCCTCTTTCTCTCTCTTCCTCTGTGCTGTTTCTGCCTAAAGAAAGACATTCGCTTCTGGATTCTATCTTGGCACCAGGTGGTAGTAAAATCATCCAGGAGAGGAAGCACGGCTCCCTCATTAGCTCAGGGCCCTTCCTTGGCTGCCAGAGCCAAGGGGCAAGTCCACACGGGGCAAGTCACACGTCTTGTGGAGGAGGAAGAAAAAGGGAGGGACAAGGACGGATCTCAGTGACACGATTTCCCACTCTTATCTCTGTAGATGTGAAGGAGTTGAAGCAATTCGTTTTGTGATTTATAGTCGACCCTCAATGACACACCGTGCACCAGGTATGAGACCGTTTTTGTCAAAAGGAAACCACTGAACATTCTATACACTTCCTTTCAGGCGAGAATTTCAACATACTTCCATCTTCCAGCAAACTCTTCAGCAGGGCGGCTAATGCTAATAACCAACAAAACACCACAAAACAACCAACCAACTAAACAGTTTAATCTCCTTTGCATACCCATTCTTGTTCGCCAGTCGAAGCTATAAACAGAGATAAGACCAAAAGTCTAGACAGAAGAAAAGAACACCAGGGGACTACAGCATTCACAGGTACGCCTGAATGCTGAAAGTTACCCGGATAAACAAGGATCTCAATCCAGATGATATCCTTACAGGGTCTGAAATTCGATAAGCATCTTTGTGATCATTTTCTCAACAGCTCTAAGCAGCGACAGCAAAGTATATCAACACGTGTCAGAAACGGTGGCTTAAAAGCAATGAGGATTTTTTTTTTTTTCCCTTTCTTTTCATCTGAGTTTTGCAGCTAACTGGATTTTTCAATTTAAGTCACAATCTCTCAGGTAGAATTAGTTCCTTATCTCTCATATAAAGGGACACAAGTAACTGTTCTCCATAATTAATGCCCAACTAGAATTCGAGTCGTTTTTATATGTATTTGAGTATCCCACATCAAATGAAATCTCTAAATTGTATCTTATAGGACCTGTTAGGAATATCACTATTCTAAAATTCAACAATTAGACTGCATGGGGAAAAAAACTACCAGGTTCGTGGTGGAATACCATGCCAGTGGGGAATGGGTGTTCTATTCAATATACAGTGCCAGGAAAATTAGCTCATTATTTGGAAAGAGTCAGATCCCCATCTTACATGCTTCAGAAAATAGATTCTAGATAAATTAAGCAATTAAACATACAAATACGTGCTTTCACAGACATATGTATATGGGTATTTATTATATAAACATCATTTTATACAATTAAATACAGAAAAATAATTTGATAATCACAAGAGGCCTTGTGGGCCATTGCATAGACTTTGGCTTTTTACTCTGAGTGACAGGAGAAGACACTAGAGAATTGTGAATGGAGTAGTCTAATGCTCTGCCTTATGTTTAAGGGATCATTCTGTCTGCTGTGAAGAACAGGCCCTAAGGGGACAATGCAAAGACAGGGAGCCCAGGTAGGCTACTGCAAAACTTCAGGTGAGACACCCAACACGTGGACTGGGGGAGGAGGTAGTGAGAACTGGTGAGATCCTGGATATATTTTGAAAGTCAAGTTGACAAGCGGTATAAGAGCAAGAAAAGAGTTAAGGAGGATAGTTCAAATTTTTGACCAGATCATCTGTAAGAACAGAGTTGCCATTCACCAAACAGAAAAGATCGTGGGAAAAGCAGGTGCCGGGGACTCCATTTTTGCATGTTAGGTTTAAGATGCCTATTAGACATCCTTAGATACTAAGTAGATGGTAGGATACGGAAGTCTAAAATACCCTCCCCTTGAATATGGACTGGATTGAGTCACTCTCGTCTAGCAAGCAGAGGCTGGCAAAGGTAACAGGTGAACATTCTATACATTTCCAAGATGAGGTGACTACACGACTGGCATCCATCTTGAATGTCCTCATACATTCTCTCCTGGGTCACCCACCAATGCCAGGCTGTGAGGCCAGCCTGTGGAGGGGCCCATGTGGTCTGCTAGCATCTGTACGAATGAGCTTGGAGGCAGATCCCAACCTCACCCCCACCCCATCCTTCAGATGAGGCTGTAGCCTGGGCTAATTAATGGCTTGACTGCAACCTTATGGGGGCCCCAAGCCACAGACACGGATCAAAGCTGTACCTTGGTTCCTACTCACAGAAACTGTGAGATAGTAAGTATTTGTTATTTGAAACGCCCAAGTTGCAGGGTAATTTATAACACAGCAGTAGATAACTAATACAGTCATAATGTGTTAAGACGCTGTTCCACGAATTTTATATGACTTTTTACAGTTGGAGAAACAGTTGCAAGGAAGTTACATCGCCTGCCCAACACCACACATAATGTGACGGAGGTGAGCCTCCAACGCGGGCCATCTGACTCCAGAGCTGAAGCTCTCTGTGGATGCATGACCGGACCCCTCGAGGATAACCTTTTCCACTTCGTATGTGCATACCTAAAATATGACTCTCCCTTGCAGGAAGTGTTAACATCATAGAGTTTATACAAACAGTGGCCCAGTGCATCTTTACCAAACTTCTTACCCTGTCACGTAGTTCTGTGATTCTATTTTCAATCCCCCAAATACCTTAACGATATATACTGAGCCGTCAAAGAAGATGGAAAGGTGGCCCCTTGCCATTTGAAGAGTAACCTTCATCTGGTTCTTCAGTTTCAGTCTGGTTAATCTGGTTAATTTAACTATGAGAGAATTTCCAGCATAGTTTACAAAATGCTCTAATATAAATTCCGATAGACTCAATGTCCTTTTGCACATTTAAAGACCTCTCACTAAAACTGCTCAGTGCTAAGAAAACACCAAGACGCTGGATAAGACAGCCACGGTATTTCTGCCTGAATTTTTTTTTTTTTTTTACAGAATAAGGGACAATCAATTTTCAGTTGCCAATAGAGAGTCACCAAGGATTCAACAAATACTAAGTTTCTAAGTAGGAACTGACAAGGCCAAAACATAAAGAACAAAAGCTTTTGAACTACATAATGTACAGTAACTATCATCCTTTTAATGGTTACAACAAATTAAGACTTTTCCATTCTTCCCCCAAAACAGACATGAAATACAGAAAGTGAAAGACGTGACCTCTGCACCTCTGTCTCATTACAAATTTAAAACGTCACTGTTGTCAGAAAGGAACTGTTGCTGGTTATTGTAGCGTCCTTATTTTTTAGGAGGACAATGTCCATCAAGTGCAGCCAGGAACATGTTCCTCATCCACACTGTGGAAGCCTTTTCTCTTGTTTTAGCTGTTACAATTATGCCCACAACCAATGGAAACCAAAGAACTAGAAAGAAAGAATCATAAGAAATTAAAAAAAAAAACAAAACACCTGCCACTTATAAACCTTTCTCTTACAAAGAGCGACTATGTTTTAGAAAGACATATGATGTATCAGCACAGGTGTTTGTGTGTATATATATATATATATATATATATATATATATATATATATGGATATATATCCATATACATAGATAGATGACAGATAGATAGATAGATGGATATATATCCATATATATATCCATATATATCTATAGATATATCTATATCTATAGATATATACGTGGATATATATCCATTTAAAAATACCAAACAGTAGCGACAGGTCCCCGGCTAGGCTGCAATTTGGACAATTTGTGTGGAAATGGCATGACTCTGTCTTGTGACACAAAGAGCAGATGCTACCGATTAACAGACAAAAATGTCTCAAACACTTGTGCAAACGTATGAATTTGCACCGTGAAGTCAGCTTTGCCGATTATAAGCCAAATAGTATAAAGTGATGAAGGATGCGTGGTTTTTCTTTTTAAAAAGAGAGTCGGTGAGATCAATTAGTAAACTCTCATGGGCCTTCCTCTAAGTAACACATGGATTTGAAGGAAAGTACTTGATGAATCTTGCTTTTTATGTTTAAGAAATGGGGAGAGGGTGGTATATCACATGTATTGGCCGGTGTGTTCAATGGGACGATATATTCCATGGTGAAATGTCATGCTATGCTAAAAATAAAACGAGGACTAAAAAGATTCAGATACATTTGGGAAACACTTTGAGGGGCTTTGGTCTATTGATATGTATTGTAAATCTCAGAGAAGCATGCATCTTGGCCCCAAACACATTTGACCACAGGACAATTTTCCCAGGAGACGTAAGCAACTGGCAGATACACACTGACCAAAATGCACCCTAGGACCCAATATGCCAAGCCAGTGGTTCTCAAACTTTTGGTCCCAAGTCCCCTTTGCACCCCTAAAATGTACTGAGGACCCCAAAGAGCTTTTAACGAGGCAGATGATATTGAACAATATCCGCTGTGTTACAAATTAAAACAGTTTTGAACTATGTTAAAATTCATTCATTGGCTACAAATGATAATAGACCCACTGCATGTTACATAAAATAGCGTCTCTTCATAAAAAGCAACTACATTTTCCAAGACAAAAAGGTTATTAAGAAGAGTGACAATGATTTGAACTTCTGCAAATCTCTCCAATATCTGGCTTAATGGAGAAAAGTTAAGTTTTCAAATGTGCCTATGCATTCAATTTCTTGTGCTATAGTGTTTGCTTGAAGTGTAGGCTGGCTGTGGCCATGACATGAACTCCGAAGGGCCAGGAGGAAAGGGCACACTGTCAAGAAAACACCTGTGGGGCGCCTGGGTGGCTCAGTCGGTTAAGCGTCCGACCTTGGCTCAGGTCACGATCTCGCGGTCCGGGAGTTCGAGCCCCGCGTCGGGCTCTGTGCTGACAGCTCGGAGCCTGGAGCCTGTTTCAGATTCTGTGTCTCCCTCTCTCTGACCCTCCCCTGTTCATGCTCTGTCTCTCCCTGTCTCAAAAATAAATAAAACGTTAAAAAAAATTAAAAAAAAAAAAAGAAAACACCTGTTTACTTGGATTCTTCCAGGTAAGACTGTGTGAAAGGTGTACACTTTAGACTTCTTTAGCAAATGCTTTTTTTTAAAGTTTATTTATTTATTTTTGAGAGAGAGAGACAGAGGTTGAGTGGGGGGAAGGAGCAGAGAGAGACAGGGAGACACAGAATCTGAAGCAGGCTCCAGGCTCTGAGCTATCAGCACAGAGCCAGGTGCCCCTAAATAAACATCTTTTTAAATGTTTATTTATTTTTGAGAAGAGAGAGAGAGAGAGAGGGAGGGAGAGCATGCACACGAGTGTGCGAGCAGGGGAGGGGCAGAGAGAGAGGGAGACACAGAATCCGAAGCAAAGCAGGCTCCAGGCTCTGAGCTGTGCGCACAGAGCCCGACGTGGGGCTCAGACTCACGAACCTTGAGATCATGACCTGAGCTGAGGTCAGATGCTGAACCGACTGAGCCACCCAGGTGCCCCAGCAAATGCTTTCTTTTAATAATCCAGGTCTTAATAATCTAGTAAGGCTCTACTTTCGCTGAAGGCAATGAACTTTCTAAGTGCCCTGAGAAAGATTCAGAAAGGCCTGTTGCATGAAATCAGCTAACAAAGTAAATATGTAATTATGAACCATTAACTACTTATTAAGAATGACTAAAGAACACTGGCTATCTTTGGGTGTTAACGTACACATGTAATGATGATAATAATAATAATAATAGCTAATATTTGAATGTTAAGCCCTCAAATTACATTATCTCCTTGTAGCCTTAAAATCCCCCTCAGTGGTAGACACCTCTGTTTTCTATTTTGAGACTATCTTTTATTCTCAAGTTTACTTATTTTGAGACAGGGAGAGTGAGCAGGGGGAGGGGCCGAGAGACAGGGAGAGAGGGAGAGAATCCCAAGCAGGCTCCACGCTGTGGTCTAGAGCCTGACGTGGGGCTCCATCCCACGGACTGTGAGATCGCGCCCTGAGCCGAAATCAAGATTTGGACACCCGACTGACTGAGCTGCCCAGGCGCCCCCCACCCCCCGTTATTCTATTTGTAATAAATGAAGAAATATAGGTGAATGGAGTGAAGTAATATACTCAACGTGCAAACTAAGTAGCTAACAGATTCAGGACTCCCAACTTCTGTCTGACGTCAACGATTCTCTCTTAACTCCTCGTTTCCAGCTCACGGTCACGGTTTAGGAATCCAGATTCTTCCTCTGGCCGTGATTCCAAAAAAAAAAAAAAAAAATCATGAAACGCCTTCTTCATTTTCCTGTTTCAAAGTGAGTAGCTGCTCGATGAATTAGTTCGGAGCCCACACCAATGAATGTGTATAACAGGAACAGCCTTCCACCTCCCAAAGCACACTGTCCACATTATCCCGCAGAAAAAAGAAGTGTCGCTCAAAAGCCACGTATGTTGGATGCTTGAAGTCCGCTCGGCTGATTCTTAAAAAGTCATGAGGACGCAGCACCCGTAACGATGCTCTGTGAAGAAAACCCAAGGTCCCTTCAGCCCGTGTCCTCTCTTTATTCCTCTGAAAGCACATTTATGAAAACAGAGGCAATGAAAATGCCAGTCATCTCTAAGGCACCACAATAAGGCAAGGAGAAAATGCAGGCAGACCTCGTTTTACTGTACTTCGCTTTAGGGCTCCGATCAGATATTTTATTTTTTACCAACTGAAGGTTGGCGGTAACCCTGCCTCAAGCACGTCTATCGGCGCTGTTTTTCCAGCAGTATTTGTTGGGTGTCGTATCCCCGTGTCACATGTTGGGAATTCTCCTATCTTTCAAATTTTTTCATTATTATTATGTCTGTTAGGATGATCGGTGGTCCCTGAAAGCTCAGATGATGGTTAGCATTTTTTAGCAAGGCAGTATTTTTAAGTTAAGATATACATACTGTTTTTGAGGTGAGATGCCATTGCACACTCAATAGTCGACAGTATAGTATAAACTGTTATGTACTAGGAACCCACAAATTCATCTGACTCCTTATTTATTTCTTTAGGTTGTTTTTTAACATTTATTTATTTTTGAGAGAGAGACAGTGTGAGAGTGGGGAAGGGCCAGAGAGAGAGGGAGACACAGAATCCGAAGCAGGCTCCAGGCTCCGAGCTGTCAGCACAGAGCCCGATGGGGGGCTTGAACTCATGAACCTTGAGATCATGACCTGAGCAGAAGTCGGAGGGACACTTAACTGACTGACCCACCCAGGCGCCCCCATCTGACTCATTTTATGGTGACATTTGCTTTACTGCAGTGGTCCAGACCCAGACACGAAATACCTGACGTATGTCTGTATTAATTACCCTTTTCAAGTGCTTTCTAAATCCTTAGCAACCCTGGGTCACCATGCACCTCTGGCCATTATGTCTCTAACCTCAAGGGCTTTCCTTCTGCTACCCCAGAATCACTGAAAACATACTGAATAACTTCCTAGATCAGTGTTAGTCATTTTCCAACTCCCAGTTCAAGACAGCTGCCCTTCCAGAACCACTCCAGCCCTCTTTCCTCCAAGCGCCTTGGGCAGGAAACCCCACCCACATGGGCTTACTTGTGTACTCCCTCACGGCGGGGAATATGGCTTCACCAGTACGACTCTCGTCTTGCACACCTAGAAGCAGATGGCAAATGCTCTCAAGAACTTCTGGAGAAGCTCACAGCACTTCCCGAGTGCCGAACACAACGTATCAGGCTTGCCTGTATTTTTCGTGATCGGGTGGAGACTGAAGAACATACGAGTGTAATTTTATGTCCGTTTTATTTTTAAACGTCTTTAGATCCTTCGGTCCCAAGATTAGACAAAATTAGCAGTGTCATTCAGCCAGAAATTCTAGGTATTTTTTTAAAGAGAAAAAGAGTAGTCTGCAGGGCAATCGATGGTGTTCACTGAAAACTCCATGCCAGTTTATTTGTGACATTCTCACAGTAGACAGAATTAGGTCCATCCTAATGTGAATTGATTTTAGAAGAAAGCAGGATAGTATACTAACTCTTGTCAAAAAAAAAAAAAAAGGTGGATTTGGGGTACACCCAGAAATCCATTGATTGCGTCTTGCCCTTTCTAAAGGCTCAGCCATTCTTTTTTTTTTATTTTAATCTTTATTTTTTTTTAATTTTTTTTTTTTAACATTTATTTATTTTTGAGACAGAGAGAGACAGAGCATGAACAGGGGAGGGGCAGAGAGAGAGGGAGACACAGAATCTGAAACAGGCTCCAGGCTCTGAGCTGTCAGCACAGAGCCCGACGCGGGGCTCGAACTCACGGACCGTGAGATCATGACCTGAGCCGAAGTCGGATGCTTAACCAACCAAGCCACCCAGGTGCCCCTAATCTTTATTTTTGAGACAGAGAGAGAGAGAGAGAGAGAGAGAGAGAGAGAGAGGCAAAGACACAGAATCCGAAGCAGGCTCCAGGCTCCGAGCTGTCAGCACAGAGCCCGACGCGGGGCTCGAACTCACAAACTGCAAGATCATGACCTGGGCCGAAGTCGGACGCTTAACCGACTGAGCCACCCAGGCACCCCAGACTCAGCCATTCTTAACGACATCCACTACGTGCACTTTTGGGTCCCATTGAAGTATTCTGTATCTCTGCTTTCAATATGAGTACCCAAACTGGCATGGAGCTTTTGAATGAATACGTCCGTGGTCCACAGACTACAGAATACAGGAGATTCCAACTCATTCTCTCGGCACCGTAATTAGTCTTGGCAAAATTATGCTACATACTTTGTATGGATGCAATGATCTAATATCAGGTCACAATAACACCTGGTAATCCTTCTATACGATGTCAGCCTTACAAGGCATTTCATTCTCCTCCAAAACCGCCCTTTCTCTCAAACCCAAAAAATCCCTCCAACCCCCAAAATTGGACGCTGTGTATATATGCAAGTGATAGGGTTAGGATCAGGCCTGATTTGGTTTTTGTTTTTTTCTTTTTGTTTTTTTTTTTTGTTTGTTTTCACCATGCCCAAACCTCTGCACAGAAGTCAAGAACAGGAAGCCACTGTAATGGTTCATCTTTAGTTATCTAACTTAAATATTGGGTTTCCATTTGTGAGCTCCATCACTGGATTAACAGAACCATGCAAATTTTGGCCTTCCTCTGAAACTTAACAGCCCCGATCTTCACACTTTTTATCATTCTTGGTGGAAATTTTCGACAACCACAAAGGTGGGGAAAAGGGTGTGTGGCCGACTGACTTCTTAGTCATATTTCCTGATGTTGCCATTTTAGTATATTTTAAATATTTACTTAGGGCAGCATTTAAGTAATTATAGTTTATGAAGCACTGTCCTCTTCTGTCCTCTTTTTCTGTCTTGGTAGACCCCTCAGTGTGCTGCTCCACAAAAAAAAAAAAAAAAAAAGGCTGATGTTCTCATTTGGTGAGCACTTCTCCCAATGCTCTTGAAATCTGAAGTGAGCAATCTGAGGTTGGGAAAAACTTGTATAATTTTTAATGTTTTTTTAAATTTATTTTTGAAAGAGAGATAGACAGAGCGTGAGCAGGGGAGGGGCAGAGAGAGAGGGAGACACAGAATCCGAAGCAGGCTCCAGGCTCTGAGCTGTCGGCACAGAGCCCGACGTGGGACTCCAACTCGTGAACCGCGAGATCGTGACCTGAGCCGAAGTGGGACACTCAACCGACTGAGCCACCCAGGCGCCCCCGAGGCTGGCAAAAATTTTAAACTGTCTTTCACATTATACACTGGGACAGCTCTAAACTGACACTTCCTTTTTGCCTCCCTCCACGTTCACGTTGGTGGTGTCCACACAGCCCTGAGCAGCTGACCCTCAGACCGCCCAAGTGAAGCCGAAGGAGCCACTGGCTCTGACTCCCAACCAAGAAGGGGTAAGTTACGGATCAAAAAGAAAAGCAGTAAAGCAGTGGTGGGTGGTGAGAAAGACCCTGAGGTCCCGTCACTCTTAGGGATCCACTGAGCCTGTTCCTGGTCCCCTGACATCACTGAGTTGCCCAAACGGAGAACTCCAGATTCAGCACTTTGCCTTCCCCCATATTTCACAAGTGAGCTGGTTCCAGATCCTGTCAGTTCTACTTCCTGGTCACACTGCTGGAGTCCTTCCCTTCCCACTCCTCTGGAATGCAAACTGGTGCGGCCATTCCGGAAAACAGCGTGGAGGTTCCTCAAAAAATTTAAAACAGAACTACCCTATGACCCAGCAATGGCACTACTGGGTGTTTATCCAAAAGATACGAAAATGCTGATTTGAAGGGGCAGGTGCACCCCAATGTTTTCAGCAGCGCTATCAACAATAGCCAAAGTATGGAAAGAGCCCAGATGTCCATCGACTGATGAATGGATAAAGATGTGGTGTATACATCCAATGGAATACTACCGGGTGATTAAAAAGAATGAATTCTTGCCATTCGCAACAACGTGGAGGGAACCAGAGTGTGTTATGCTAAGTGAAATAAGTCAGAGAAAGATAAATATCCTCGGACTTCACTCATATGTGGAATTTAAGATACAAAACAGATGAACGTAAGAGAAGGGAAGGAAAAATAAGATAAAAACAGGGAGGGAGACAAACCATAAGACACTCCTAAATACACAGAACAAACTGAGGGCTGCTGGAGGGGAGGAGGGTGGGGCACGGGCTAGATGGGGGATGGGCATTAAGCAGGGCACTCGTTGGGAGGAGCACTGGCTGTTGTATGTAAGAGACGAATCACTGGATTCTGCTCCTGAAGCCAATACGACACTGTAAGTCAACGAACTCAAATTTAAATAAATAAATTTTACAAAATGAAAAACTAAAAAAAAAAAAAAAGAGATCTGGAGAAAATAGATGTGGAGAATGTGAAGACCAAGAACCAACATTTCATTCACAGATATTTTGTTGTTGTTTTCTGGGTTTTCTTGTTCATCTGTATTTGGGGTCAGGCTTTTGTTTTTTTTTTTAAATCAATTTGATTTTTAATCATTAAGAATAATCCTAGAAGCACGTCCTGTTAACCCATTGCCAAGCTGCATCGACACGTTTCATGACTGCTTGAAAGGCCATGTATTAAAAACACTACCAGAAGGTGAGTTAAAGAAAAGAAAAATATAATGATCTGGGATATTTTTTTTAAAGCAGTTACTGGGGCGCCCGGGTGGCTCAGTCGGTTGAGCGTCCGACTTCGGCTCAGGTCATGATCTCACGGTTCGTGGGTTTGAGCCCCGCGTCGGGCTGTGTGCTGACAGCTCGGAGCCTGGAGCCTGCTTCGGATTCTGTGTCTTCCTCTCTCTCTCTCTGCCCTTCCCCTGCTCACATTCTGTCAATCTCTCTCTCGAAAAATAAATAAACATTAAAAAAAAATTTTCTTTTAAGCAGTTACTAAAACAGAAACAAATGTTATTTTAAATCTCTGGCTCACTGTAAACTGACAAGATATGAATATGAATTCTACCAAGTAATATATAACAACTGCTTCTCACCACAACCACATGCCAGCAACTCAAGTCTAGATTTCATTTGGATGTTACATGCGGAGCATATCATCTAGATTACAAACCACCCTCATCCGAGTGGATGTACTCCAGCTAATGTTTGAGATCATGACATGATTAGCTTTAAAAAGCTGAGTAGAAAACTATTCTTCAATTTGGTTCTACAAGAAGTCACTGCACAGTTTTAAATATCTAAAACCAGTGAGAATATCCGAAAAACTGTAAGACGATGCCATCATCGTCTCGATGTTAGTCAAGTCATAACGCATTTCTCTTATGGGTGCTTTGGAAGGAAATTCTGCCAAACGCTTGTCTGAAGTAGAGCAGAAAAGTATCTGATATGGATCATGCCCTCGGGAAGGGTATCGTCCATGTGGGAAGACAGTATATACACAAATGACACCACCTCTTTGCAGTAGGGTAAGAGAATCCGAGAAAAGCTCTGGAAATTTAGAAGAGGAAACCATTTTATGTGGGAGAGGGTCTCAGGGAAGGATCCACAGAGACGGTGGGCCTTCAGGATTAGATGGATTGGCATTGTAAACTCATGTTTTCATACCTAAAACGAAAGTCCCAGGAAAAGGTCAAACGAATCAGTTTGTCCCTAGAGCTAACATCTACAGAGTAACTGCTGGGTGTTAAGAAATGCACAAATGTTGGGGCGCCTGGGTGGCTCGGTCGGTTACGCGTCCGATTTCGGCTCAGGTCATGATCTCACGGTCCGTGAGTTCGAGCCCCGCGTCGGGCTCTGGGCCGATGGCTCGGAGCCTGGAGCCTGCTTCCGATTTTGTGTCTCCCTCTCTCTCTGCTCCTCCCCCGTTCATGCTCTGTCTCTCTCTGTCTCAAAAATAAATAAACGTTAAAAAAAAATTTTTTTAATAAATAAAAAAAAGAAATGCACAAATGTTATCTCCAAACAACCTCCTAATGATAGCCTGGTTGTAACGGATTCAAAAAGGACTCAGAGACTCATTGACATTCTCAAGAGTCATTAGTTTTTGTTAAACACTAGTAAGCCAGGGGCGCATGGGTGGCTTTGTCGGTTAAGTGTCCGACTTCAGCTCAGGTCGTGATTTCATGGTTCATGAGTTCGAGTCCCACATCAGGCTCTGTGTGGACAGCTCAGAGCCTGGAGCCTGCTTCGGATTCCGTGTCTCCCTCTCTCTCTGACCCTCCCCTGCTTGCACTCTGTTTCTCTCTCAAAAAAATGTAAATACTAAAAAACAAAACAAAAAAACATTAGTAAGCCAAAATGGTGTTTAGATCAACACTTAACAATTAATCACACAGAGAGGATGACAGTCTTAAAAACAACGAAAGGTCAAAATCACTATGTATCTTGAATATGAATACAGCTTAATACAATAAGGATTTGGACATGCAAAAAACAAATCACATGCCCCCCCAATATAACTGAAGTGACAAGAATGTCATGGATTTCAAATATTTACTCTGTCCTCTAACATCAATATTATGCAACAATTTCATTTTGCACTGAATTATTAAAATACATATTTGCTTTAAAACAGCTATTCACATTGTGTTTCTCAAAATGTGATCCAAGAACCTTTTATGTCAAATGCATCACAGGAGAGTGCTTATTAAAAATGCAACCCCCAGACCTACCCCTGACCCACTTAATCAGGCTCCTTGGGCCCAGGAATCTGAATTTTTAACAGGTCCTCTCCTTACCCCCGAGCGATAACTACCTCTACATGTAAGTGTTCAAACCCCTTGCCTGTCTGTCGTACCCTTCCCCACCCATCTCCCGCTCCTCTTCTTTCACTGCACGGTGTCTTTGCCAATTTAAAATATTTTTTTAACGTTTATTTAGTTTTGACAGACAGAGAGAGACAGAGCGCAAACAGGGGAGGAGCAGAGACAGAGGGAGACAGAATCCGAAGCAGGTTCCAGGCTCTGAGCTGTCCGCACAAAGCCTGATGTGGTGCTTGAACCCACGGACCGCGGGATCATGACCTGAGCTGAAGTCAGATACTTAACTGACTGAGCCACCCAGGTGCCCCGTGTCTTTACCAATTTAAACAATTACTTTTCAACATTGTCCAAATCTTCTGTGTCATACTACACTGGCTAAAAGAAAAATTGTTTCTAAAGCACTGAAATTATACCACTAAAAAGAGGATTTCAGTAGTCCCACCCCCCTCTTCCATGGAGGAGACGTTCCTAGCCCCCCACTGGATGCCTAAAACCTCAGACAGTATCAAACTCTACATATACGTTTTTTTCCTATACGTATATGCCGATGATAAAGCTTATTTTTCACTGAGTTATAATTAACATATTACATTACTTTCAGTTGTACAAGACAGTGACGCAATATTTTTTTAAAATTTTTTTAATGTTTATGTAGTTTTGACAGGGAGAGATGACAGAGGATGAGGGGGTTCTTTAACATTTATTTATTATTGAGAGACAGAGAGACACAGAGCATGAGCAGGGGAGGGGTAGAGAGAGAGGGAGACACAGAATCCGAAGCAGGCTCCAGGCTCCGAGCTGTCAGCACAGAGCCCGACGCGGGGCTCGAACTCACAGACCAAGAGATCATGACCTGAGCTAAAGTCGGACGCTCAACCGACTGAGCCACCCAGGCGCCCCTTGATGCAATATTTTCCTACTTGAGGAAATGATCGCCACGACAGGTCTAGACATCATCTGTCGCAACACAAAGTTATTTCAATATTATTGACTATATTCTCTATGACATACGTTACATACCTGTGACTTATTTATTTTATAACTGAAAGCCTGTACCTCTTAATCCCCTTCACCTATTTCAACCATCTGCCCACATCCCTCTTGTCTGATAACCACCACTTTGTTCTCTTTATCTATTTGTTTTCTGTATTTGTTCACTTTGTTTTTTAGATTCTACATACAAGTGAAATCATACTAAAAAAAAGTTTTTGAAATAAGTGAAACCATACTGTATTTGTCTTTCTTGGTCTGATTTATTTCACTTAGCAGAATAGCCTCTACATCCATCCATGCTGTCACAAATGGCAAGACTCCATTCTTTTTTATGGTTGAATAATATCCCCCTGCATGCATATATCCTTTATCCATTCATCCATTGATGGGCACATGGGTTGTTTCCATGTCTCGGCTATTGTAAATAATGCTGCAGTGGACACAGGGGTAAAAATATCTTTTCTTATTAGTGTTTTTGCTTTCTTTGGATAAATACCCAGAAGTGGAATGGCTGGACCCTATGGTTCTATTTTTCATTTTCTGAGGAACCTCCACACTGTTTCCCGAAGTGGATACGGCAATGTACATTTCCACCAACACTGCACGAGCGTTCTCTTTTCTCCACATCTTTGCCAATACTTGTTACTTCTTGCATTTTTGATAATAGCCATTCTGACAGGTGTGAGATGGTATCTCATTGTGGCTCTGATTTGCATTTCCCTAAAATGATTAGTGGCACTGAGCATCTTTTCATGCATCTGTTGGCAATCTGGTTGTCTTCATTGGGAAAATGTCTATTCAGGTCTCCTGCCCATTTTTTGATCAGGTTGTTTGCTTTTTTTGTTACTGAGCTACATGAGTTTTTCACATATTTTGGATATCAACCCCTTATCAGAGATACCATTTGCAAGTACCTTCTCTCATTCGATAGGTTGCCTTTTTGTCTTGTTGATGGTTTCCTTCTCCGTGCAAAAGCTTTTGTTTGACGTAGTCCCATTTGTTTATTTTTGGTTTTGTTGCCCTTGCCTGAGGAGACAGAGCCACAACATATTGCTGAGACCAATGCCAAAGAGCTCAACTGCCTATGTTTTCTTCTGGAAGTTTTAAGATTGTAGCTCTTACATTTAAGTCTTTAATTAAATTTGAGTTTGTATATGGCATGGAAAATGGTCTCCTTTCATTCTCTTGCATGTAACTGTCCAGTTTCCCCAACACCATTTATTCAAGAGACTGTCTTTTCCCCAGATACGTTCTTGCCTCCTTTGTTGTAGATTAATTCACTACATAAGCGGGGGGTTATTTCTGAGCTCTCTTATCTGTTCCATTGGCCTGTATGTCTGTTTTGTGTCAGTACCATACTGTTGTGATTTCTGTAGCTTTGCGGTATAGTTTGAAATCAGAGGGAGTGTAATGCCTCCAGCTTTGTTCTCCTTTCTCAAGATTGCTTAGTTTATTCGAGGTCTTTTTTGGTTCCATACACATTTTAGGATTTTTGTTCTAGTTCTGTGAAAAATGCCATTGGTATTTTGTTAGAAATTGTACTGAATCTATAGATTGCTTTGGGTAGTATAGACATTTTAACAATATTAATTCTCCCAATCCATTAGCACAGTGTATCTTTCCATTTATTTGTGTCATCTCTAATTTCTTTCACCAATGTCTTATAGGTTTTAGAGTACAGATCTTTCACCTCTTTGGTTAAATTTATTCCTAGGTACTGTATTCTTTTTTATGCAATCGTAAATGGGATTGTTTTAATTGCTCTTTCTGATAGTTCATTATTAACATATAGAACACATATGTTTCTATAACATACAGAAACACAACAGACATCTGTACATTAATTTTGTGCCCTGTAACTTTACTAAATTCATGTATTAGTTCTAAAAGTTTTTTGATGGAGGCTTTAGGGTTCTCTATGCATAGTATCATGTCATCTGTAAACAGCAATAGTTTTCTCTTCTTTTTAATTTGGATGCTTTTTATTTCTTTTTTTTTTTTGCCTAATTGCTAATTTATTGCCTAATTGCTGTGACCAAGATTTCTAATATTATGTTGAATAAAAGTGACTAGAGTAGACAACCTTGTCTTGTTCCTATTCTTAGAGAAAAAGCTTTCAGCTTTTCACCATACAGTATGATATTAGCTATGGGTGTGTCAAATTTTCTTGAGGTACATTGCCTCTATGCTTGCTTTGGTGACAGTTTGTATCCTAAAAGAATGCTGAATTTTGTCAAATGCTTTTTCTACGTCTATTGAGATTATCATATAATTTTTATCCTGTGTTTTATAAATGTGGTCTATCATGTTGATTGATTTGTAGATGTTAAATCATCCTTACATCCCTATAATAAATCCCATTTGGTCATGGTCCATGATCCTTTGTCCTTCTTTTTCTATTTCTTTAACTATAACATTAGATTGTCTATTTGAGATTTTTCTTGTTTCTCGATGTAGGCCTGTATCACTACAGGATCCCTCTTAGAACTGCTTTTGCTCTATCCCAAAGATTTTGGAATGTTGTGTTTCCATTTTCATTTGTCTAGAGTATTTTTTGACTTCCTCTTTGATTTCTTTGTTCACCCATTGATTGTTTCATAGTGTGTTGTCAATCCTGTGTTTTTTCCAGTTTTCTTCTTATAATTAATTTCTAGTTTCATACATTGTAGTCAGAGAAGACACCTGATTATGATTTTAATCTTCTTAAATTTATTGAGACGTATATTGTGCCCTACCATGTGATCTATCCTGGAGAATGTTCCACGTGCACTTGAAAAGAATCTGTATTCTGCTGTTTTTGGATAGAATATTCTATTAAGTCCATCCACCTGATACAATGTATCATTTAAGGTCAATGTTTCTTTATTTCTGTTTTGTTTGGATGATCTATGTATTAATGTAAATGGGTATTAAAGTCCACTACAATTATTATATTGCTGTCTATTTCTCCCATTACTTCTGTTAATATTTGCTTAATATATTTAGATGCTTCTATGTTGGGTGCATAAATGTTTACAAATGATTTCTCATCTTTTTTGGACTCTGACCCCTTTATCCTATGTAATACCCTTATTTCTCTTTTGTTACAGTCTTTGTTTCAAAGTCTATTTTGTCTGATAAAAGTGTTAACTACCTCAGCTTTCTTTCCATTTCCTTTTGCATGGCATATCCATTCCTTCACTTTTAGTCTGTGTGTGTCTTTACATTTGAAGTGAGTCTTTCATAAGTGGCACACAGAAGGGTCTTGTTTGTTTATCCGTGCAGCCACTCTATGTCTTTTGATTAGAGAATTTAGTTCATTTACATTTAGAGTAATTATTGGAAAGTACATACTTACTGCCATTTTGATTACTGTTTTCTGGTTGCTTCTGTCGTTCTGTTCCTTTCTCCTTCTCTTCCTTGTAGTTCGATTGTTTTCTTTGGTGTTATGTTTAGATGCCTTTTTTTTTTTTTTTTGCTTTTGTGTATTTCATATAAGTTTTTTCTTTGTGATTACAGTACATTTTATGTATGTAATAGTCTCTTTTAAGTTGACAGTAACTTAAGTGTGAACACATTCCAAAGTTTTATATTTTTACCCCCCCATTATTTTACATTTTTGATGACACATTTTACACCTTTTTATGTATCCCTTAATTATTATTGTATTTTTAATTAATTTTGCTACTTTTGTCTTTACCCTTCATACTTGCTTTATAAGTGGTTGATCCACTACTTTTATTTTGTATTTACCTTCTCCTGTAAGATTTTTACGTTAGTATGTTTTCTTACTTATTACTAATGATTAATTAGTGCCTTTTCTTTTTAGATCAGAGAACTCCCTTTAATATTTCTTCTAAGGCTGATTTAGTAGTGATGAACTCCTTTAGCTTTCGCTTATCTTGAAAACTCCTAATCTCTCCTTCAATTCTGAGTGATAATCTTGCTCGGTAGAGATTTCGAGTTTTAACAATTTTTTTCCTTTTTGTACTTGGAATATGTCACACCATTCCCTTCTGACCTGTAAAGTTTCTGCCAAAAAAAAAAATCTGCTGATAGTCTTATGGGGTTTCCTTTTTGTATAATGCTTTGCTTTTATTCCTGTTTTTAAGATTCTCTCTTTATTCTTCACTTTTACTATTTTAATGTGTGTTGGTGTGTTTCTGTTTGTATTCATATTATTTGGAATTCTCTGGGCTTCCCGAACCTGAATGTCTGTTTCTTTCCTCAGATTAGGGAAGTCTTCAGCCATTATTTCTTCAACTAATTATTCTGGCCCTTTCTCTCTTTCTTCTCCCTTTGGAACTCCTATAATGCAAATGTTATTCCACTTAATCATGTCCCAGAGGTCTCTTAAGATATCCCCATTTCTTTCATTCTTTTTTCATTTTGCTACTCATTTTCATTTTCATTCTGCCTGGGTATTTCTCATTGCTTTGTCTTCCAGCTTACTGATCCATGCTTCTATTTCATCCATTCTATTGTTGAACCCTCTAGTGTATTTTTCAGTTCCGTTACAACTTCTGTTTGGTACTTGCTTATGTTTTCTATCCCTTCATTGAAGTTCTTGTGGTGTTCATCTATTCTTCTTCTGAGATAAGTGAGCATCTCTATGACCATGACTTTGAACTCCTTATCAGGTAGACTGCTTACTTCCACTTCATTAAGGTCTTTTTCTGGGGATTTGCCTTGTTCTTTAGATTGGAACACATTCCTCTGTCTCTTCGTTTTGCCTATCCCTCTATTGGTCTTTGTGTATCAGGAGAGTTAACTACCTCCTTCAGTTGTGGAGTGGTCTTGTGTAGTGAATGTTCCATGTGGCCCCAAGGCTCAATCTTCCCTGGCTACCAGAGCCAGGTGCTCTATGGTCATCCTGATTGTGACAGCGCCATGGCTGCTACATGGGGAACGTGGGGCTTGGCACTCACCAGCTCAACTATGACCCACCCACTGCAAAGGGAGGACAGGGCTTGGGGCACTCGCCTGACCCAACGGTGGCTGAGCCACTGTGCAGGGAAAGGAGGGTTCAAGCCACTTGCCTGTCCATTTGAGGTTCTGTCTCTGTGCTAGGTGGGCCAGGCTCAGAGTGGCCATCCAGGTTGATTATGGCTTGGTTGCTGTAAAGGGAGGGTGGGGCTCAGGGTGCTCACCAGCCCAACTGTGGCACACCCACTACATGGGGAGACCAGGGCTTGGGGCACTTATCCCACCTGGTTTAGGCTCAGCGGCTGCACAGGTTGGGTCGGGCTCAGGTTGTGAGACTAGCCCTGCTGAAGCTCTGGTGCTGTGTGGGGTAGGCAGGGCACGGGGCAGTCATGCCAGCTTGGTTATGTTGCAGCATGGGTACAGCACACCCTCCAGTTCTGGCAGGCCAAAAAAAGGGTGTCAAAAATGGTGCCTGTTGGCTCTTTCACCGGCAAGATAGAACGACGTTGCAAAACTATCATCCGTCAACAGTTCCATCCCCCCGCCCCCATATAGTCCCTGCAGGATCTTGCCTCTCCAGGAGCAGCTTTAATGTAAGTGGGTCTCCTTCACTCATGGTCTAAGTGCTTTTCGGTCTGTGGATTTCGTGCTGAATCTCTGGGAAAGTGGGTTTGCACATGAGCCCTTAAAGAACAAGATCTCCATTCCTTAGAGTTCTATAATTCTCCTGGCCTTAATCCCCACTGATTTTCAAAACCCGAAGCTTAGGGGGCTTGTGTTTCTGGATCCAGCCCTCAAGGTCAGCATGCTTGATGCGGGGCACAATCCCTTCGGTCTTCAAGCGAGCGTTCACAATTGGGGGTCCTTCCAGCTTCTGTGGTCACCGTGTCCGGGCTGGGGTCCCAACTGGGCTGTGCCTCTGCCTCTCCTACCCTGCTCCATGTGTCTCTTTTGTGTTTTGTTGCAGAGGGACTGTTCACCTCTCAAGTGCTTTTTGGAAAAAAAATTACAGATGTAGCTGTGTATTTTTTGTGTCCGTGGCAGGAGGTAAGTTCAGGGTCTTCCTATCCCGCCATCTTAAAACCACGTCTTCTAATCAAGTTTCATTTATAAATCAGGCACAGTAAGAGCAACAACAACTAGCAACAGAACGACTATAACCATATACTGTAATAAGAGTTATGTGATGTGGTCTCTCTCTCAAAATGCCTTATACGTTTGCACCCACCCTTCTTCCCGTGATGACGTGAGATGATAAAATGCCCGTGTGATGAGATGCAGTGAGGTCAATGACATCGAAACTGCGATGCAGCGTGAGGCTAATGCTGACCTTCCGAAGACAGGCCAGAGGAGGGCCATCTGCTCCTGGGGGGACTACTCTATTTCAAGCAATTCTCATAATTCCTCTTTTTTTTTTTTTTTGGCTTATTTATTTATTTTGAGAGAGAGAGAGAGAGAGAGAGCTCAAGTGGGGGAGGGGCAGAAAGAGAGAGAGAGAGAGAGAGAGAAAGGGAGAGAATCCCAAGCAAGCTCCATGCTGCCAGCAAGGAGCCGGACCCCCGGCTTGATCTCACGAACCGTGAGGTCAGAGCCTGAGCCAAAGCCAAGAGTCGGACGCTTAACCGACTGAGTCACCCAGACGCCCCATAATTCCTCTTTTTCTACACATCTAGCTTGAGTCAGCAAAATCCGGTGCTGTTAAAATGCGTTGGGTTCTGTGATAGGCTTAATAATGCCCCACCAAAAAATGTCCACATACTGATGTCCGTAACGTGTGAATGTTACCTTCCACGGACAAAAAGAATGTCACGGATGTGATGCACTTCAGAATCTTGGGGTGAACGCCCCAGATTATACAGGTGGGCCCAGTGCTATCACAAGGGTTCCCAGGAGCAGAAGAGGGAGGCAGAAGAACAGAGCAAAGGGAGAGGTGAGTGCAGGAGACGGTCCAGGGAGAGGCCGTGTTGCCAGCTTTGAAGATGGAGAAAAAGGTCACAAGCCAAGGAATTACAAGAGGCCCCTCCGAACCGAAAAGGGCAGTGATGTGGATTCACCCATAAGGAACTGAGCCCTGCCGATGCTTTGACGTTAACCTGGGGAGACCTGGGTTGGATTTCTGATCTACAAAACTGTAAGATAATAAATCTGTGTTGTTTTAAGCCACAAGCTTATGCTAATTTGTTGCACTAGCCATAAAAACTAATGCAGGCTCTTGGAAGAAAACAGAACAAAACAAAACAAAACAAAACAAAACAAAACACTCAGATTACCTCTAACCCTAAGGCCATGGCCCAGCGGCCCACACACTTTCAGTCTTCCCATACACGTAAAGACAGAATCCCAAATATTTCTTGGGCACAACGGAGCTATGGTCCAAATAGTTTCAAACATTTCCTTTACCCACTTCTGCCCTTACTCTGCTCTTCCCATTCTCACCCGTGGCTTCTCTTCCCACCGTCGACTGTGACAGACTGGTTTATCACCTTGAAAACTACAAAGAGGAGAGGGTCGAAGCCAGGGTTTCTGAGCTCCAGCACTACTGACATTTGGGGCCAGATAATTCTTTTGTTGTGGGGACTGTTCTGTGCACAGCAGGGTACTGAGCAGTGTCCCTGCCCTCTACCCACTTGGTGCCAATAGAACCACCCCCCGCCCCACTTATGACAACCCAAGATGGCTGCAGACATCGCCAAGTGTCCTCGGAGGTAGGGAGAAATGGCCCCCGGCTGGGATCCACTGGTCCCACGCATACGTCTGTTTACCTAGCGCTTGGCAGCTGTCTCCATCGGTCCCTCCGGTGGAGAGAGAAGACTCCAGCATGGATGCAGATATATTCTTACATCGCAGCTGGTCTCATTCAAACCAGTTTCCCATGAATTCAGTCTGTTTGGCATTTTAAAACAGTTCGAAGTCAAAACTCAACCACAGGCTTTTTTAATGGCCCCACCACACTTATTCCCAGCCACAGTCAACGGAAACATGGCTGTTCCACGATGACCCACAACCCAACCCTGCCAGTGAGCTCACAATCCATTCTGCCGCTAGAAAAAGCTTGCTATGCGACTGTTACCAGTAACTTTCTAAAGCCCTGTGCAACTTTATTACCTAAACCTCATTAATAAAAGTCCTTTCCATCAGAAGGTTTAACACGGTGTAAATCAAATAGGAGATGACTAGAAGCCTGATTGATGACAGGACAGATGTTTTGGAGTCAGATCTTGGGAAACAGCCATTGTCCTGGAATAGGAAGCCAGTCTACCAGAGAAACAGATAATGTCCTCTGCGAGTCCTAAGAAAATGAGTTAAACAAAGATGTTAAAAGACCCTGCTTTATGGAATTCTTAAGTCTGCTCAGACTTGAGCATTTCAATTCCAAAATAACAAAACAGTAAATGGGAAACACAGCTCCTGTTCTTCCCGGAATCTGAAACACAACTACCAGCTTCCAACACAGGATGTTAAATTCAAAGGATCATTAACTATTAGTCTGATCGAAAGCCACAGCCACACTGAGCCCTGTGAAGTCTCAATGGAGGTGACTGAGCTGCACAGATTGGTGACTTTACAGAATGTTCTTCCAGGAATGTTAGCAGACACATCCCTGGTACCTATGAGTAACCAATCAACTTAACTACAATCTTTGTAGATTAATCTTCCATCAACTACTGCTATATCAATCCTAAGACTAGAATTCCACATTTTTCTCTCAGAGGCCTTCCTCCAGGTATACAATGTTCTTATAAAGCCTGCAAATATCACAGGACTCTAAAGATCTAAGAGCCAAGGTCCTGAACCAAATACCATACTTCTTATGGATTCTACCCCCACTTTTTTGTAATGATACTGGCCTTATGGCAGTCAACGCTGGTAACCACAGGTGCATTTTCCACTCGTTTCAAAGATGTGAAATTCAAGCATTCATGGCAAGCAGCACATAAGAGGAGAGAAGGGGCAGGGAAAGAGTTTTCAGGGAGAGATGAACATTATATGCTATTTAAAACGGGGGTGCAGCACAGCGCCAGGGACGCGAATGATGGGATAGGGGTGGGGAGTAAAGAAACTTGGACATCGTTAAGCATTGTCCCTAATATGCAAAACCAACTTCCAAAGTGCTGCATTATGAATGAAAACATCGAGACAGGTAACAGCACGGAGCCTCTGTCTCCAACCAGGCTACGCTCATCAAACCAGTAATGACTCCAGCACAGTAGTGATAAAGCAGCAAGTGTGGGTGAGTTTGCAATCTGCTGAAACTACCCACACTCCCCGCTTTTATATGGCTAGTTGAGAAGAGCCGGGGAATGCTCTTAAGTGGATTCAGCTACAGGTTTTAAGTCCTTGCCAGATTTAATACCCCACAACTATAAATTTTTACTTTGAAAGTTACTCAGGTATACGACACACTTCTATAAAAATAATGTATAAAGTAGCTCCTTATTTCCAAACCCACAATTACCAGCATAGGAAACCAACTCTTGTGGGTCTTAGCACTGGTTTTATATATCCTTTTAGTTGTTAGGGAAATTGAAACACCTTATTGCTTCATTCAACAGCTGCTGGGTACCTACTCTGTGCTAGACCCTGAGAATACACGTGAATAAAATATGGTCCCCGCACTCTCCATCTAGTGGTGGGACAACAGACAATTGCAAAGGGTGAGCCACAGCTATGAAAGAAGAAAACGGTAGAAGTGGCAGAATGGATATGTTTTCTGTAAAAAGAATATCAGTTTGGGTTTCTTACCCTGATTCCCCAGTCACAAATTGTATTTTCTATCATGGATTTCTCATGGTAACGAAAGAATTGCAGCATGATTCTTTTTGGTTGGAAACATCTCCCCAACAAATTTAGCTATACCACTGGCCTCTATTCTGGAACACCCAGCTGACAAAGAGAAGTTTTTACACCAGCATCAATGACTGATCTTCTATTCCATCACAATATCTGGAATATCATGTCCCTTTTGTCCTGTGTTCAAACCCCCTCTACAATATTTTGTCACATTTTAGATCTGAGTATTTATCTCATTTTGCTATTTTCTTTTCTTTTCACTGGAAGTATTTTAAAAATCAATGACTAATGTCTGAGTGGCCATAGTGCGCAGAGCACCATGGGAAGTGTAAAAACGAACCAGAGTCTGCCCTTGTCCTTAAAGAAGCTGTCCACCCTTAGTCAGGGAGGCAGATGTGTAAACAAACAATAAGGTGTGAATCAAGGAGAATGTGGTGGGGGCTGGGAAATGACCATGAACTTTGCAAGTGGAGGGTTCCAAGCTCAAACAGAGGTATTACTTAGGGATGTATGGGGGGGGAAGGAGTCTCCGCCTTTAAAAAAATTTTTTTTAACATTAATTCATTTTTGAGAGACAGAGAGAGACAGAGTGTAAGGGGGGGGGGGGGGCAGAGAGAGAGGGAGACACAGAATCCGAAGCAGGCTCCAGGCTCCGAGCTGTGAGCGGCTGGCTAATTGCCAAGGTGAGCAAATGACAAGGAAATTTGGATATAACTGTTCACAATTTGCTAGTACTGCTCTTAATTCATTCTGTTTTCATCCATCGCCGCGACCTACATTCTGTATTTACGATTCCCTCTGAACTGTCTGTGAAATTTTTTAAAAACTCAATGGTAGTCTGAAAGTGCTCGCTGCGTCATGAGATATTTTTCTTCTTGCCACTTTGACACATCCATGGCTGTCTGTCTAAAAAGACCTGCTGTTTGAGCCAAAATGTTGTTTGCTTGTTCGTGTTTCTAAATTCTGGCAATAACTTGCAATGTATCTTTCCCTTGCCTTCCTTCTTCCTAATCCGGCTTTCATTTCTTTCCATTTTTGAGAAAAGATAATTGTTTATATCACACAGGTCTTAATCAACTACCAAATATCTTTGGTTATTCAGGGAAAATCTTATTTTCAAATTCTTACTAACAAGGCCCTTTTCTATGCTGTATCAGTTATTATCATGTTTATCCTATCTTATACTAGAAGGTGGCTCTTAGGCCAAAATGTTACTTTCTTATCTACAGATGGTTTGATATGCTTTGTGGCACAGAGAACCTGGCTGTCTTTTGGCTGGTATTCTTTTCCAGCTAAAAATGGGAAACCGAAGACAGAAAGCTGAGGAGGAACACAGGTGGGGAATTTAGCTCAACTTTTACAGAACACTTGGATTATTTATTTCTCTTCTAAGAGATCTGAATATTCAGTATACTAGTCATTTTCTGATTTGAATATAACCACTATTTTAATTTCACACACACACACACACACACACACACACACACACAAATCTGTGGAATTTACTCCACCAAAAAGGAGGGAGGGAAGAAGGAAAGGAAAGTCGAAAGGAGAGAGGAGGAAAAAAACAGTCGAATACAGTTTTTATGTGGAAGGTTAAGTTCACAAGTTAAGCAAAAGTCACATAGAATCGGAATTAACTGAGAATCCCTTAACTTTCCTGTAAGGCACTGCAAACATGATCTTGTGCACACAACTCTTTATAGTAACTCTCACGCACACTGGAGTCCAACAGGAAGAGCTCGCTGGAGGTCCGCACAGAAATGTCTGAAGATCCAACCATCCCTCTTTTATTTTTAATTTTTTTTAATCTTTACTTACTTTGAGAGAGAGTGTATGTGTGTGTGTGTGTGAGTGAGGAACAGAGAGAGAGGGAGACACAGAATCCGAAGCAGGTTCCAGGCCCTCAGCTGTCGGCACAGAGCCCGATGCGGGGGCTCAAACCCACAAACCGCGAGATCATGACCTGAGTCGAAGTCGGACACTTAACCAACTGAGCCACCCAGGCCCCCTAACCACCCTCTTTTAAAATCGGCATTCCATCTCTGAAATTAAATGCAAGGATTAGGCAAAGAACACTAAAGCGTCAGTGCTTTCCAGCAGACTTTGCTCCGTTCTGTTGTAATATTAAGCTTCTTTAACCTTAATGCATATTAATACATTTATTATTGTGGTAGTTGAAGTGGCTTCATATCTTGAGTTCTTAATGTAGAGGTATTAAGAGTAACTTTAAAAATAACTCCTTTAAAAAAATTGTAATCCAGCTGTTATGTAAAAAAAAATTAAAAATAATACACATAATAAAGCCCTAACAAAGTAAGCAGCATTTTAAGAAGTATGGGAGGATGCTGTCCTGCCTCCCTGCTCTGAACCCAGCTTTGCTGACGAGAGCAGCCCCCGAAATGGCCCGTGTGGTGGGTCAGGGAGCACAGCTGCAGGCAGCCTCGGGTCAAGGTGATGACCTTGACATCTATTGCTTTCAAGAGCCCCCCCAAAGGCCCATCAGCCCCCCAAACATTCCTCTAATCCCTTCCCTTTCTTTTCCCTTCCCAACCCACAGTGTGCTGAGCTCCAAAAGAAATTCTCAACCGCTATACTTTTCCAAAACACACATTCCTTCGGCAGAGCTCACAAGTTACGACACAAACATCAAACTGTGTAGGTCCATTCACCCGATCCTCTGAGGAAGAAAGGCCCAGAGCAGTTTCAACACAAGGGTGAGGCCACGTCACCCAAGACAGGGAGTGAAGGACGACAGAGTCCCGGAAGGCATGGGAAACTGGTTACTGTCTTATGCTCCAACAGCTTACAACTTAAAATGAAACAAACAAAACATAATACCGACGAGTGGCCTCTCACTACAGTACATAAAGAAGCCTGTCAGCCTGTAATCCCTAAACAGCCAGAAAGAAGTTCAAACATGAACCATGAATGTGGGACGCGGGACGTGTGAAAGAACTCTTTCATTTTTTCCTTTATGAATGAACAGGCGTGTGTCTTATTCGAGAAAACCCGTCGCTAATGATTCCTTTTCGGATGCTCTGAGTTATTACGTCAATGAGAGGCTAGCTTCTAGGGGGCTGAGCGATGTCGTCAAACATTGAGACATCAGATGAGTGGTCAAGCTAAGAGACAGAAAATTCCGCACGTGAAAAGACTGGGCAGGGGATGCGATACAGAACTTAGGGGACATCTAACACATTCCAAAGGAAAGAAGACGTGAGAGTATGTCCACTGTCACTCCTCGACCGGACAGTGCTCCTGGGAGACGCCTGGGTCCTCCCTGGAATACTCAGTCCCTGCCCCAACTCTGTGCATCTTGGCGGGACGTTTTGGAAGGAAAAGGGCCACTGAGGACGAGAGAACAAGAATCTGCATCAACAGCAAACGTGCCCAGGTAAGCCACGGGGTCCCGCCTGATGGCCTATCCTAAGAAACCACGCCCAGGGTGTGCCCACACAGGGGACACCCAAGAGGAGACAGGCTTCCTCCCCAAAGCTGTCACACTCAGGAGTGTTCAGAGGAAAGGGAAAAAGTTGTAAGGCGTACAACATCCACATCAGGGAATACCAAGTAAGAGCCAATTAGGACGGCTGCAGGCTCATGCATATGAAAAGGGACACACGGCATCAGTGAGCAGAAATAATGCTCGGGGTCTGTGGGAACGCTTTCGCGGCAACGCATCAAAGGCTGCACACCTCCGTCTTTCTAATTCCCATTAGCTCACCCTTGTCCGGATGAAAAGAGCTCAGTGAATCAATTGCTTCTGTTGAACTGTTTATATATTTTTCGAGTCCTGATTAGGCCATTAGTCACCAAAGCATACCGCACAGCAAACTAGAGCACCTGCAATTATACAACTTCCCAAGAACACGCAGAGAGCATTTGCAGTGAGACCACAGTGGCAGCAAAATGTGAAATGGAGATTATTTGTCAGCAGTTTTCAGAACCGTGCCCTTAAATGCCAAATGAAATATATGCATGGCAGATAACAGAAGCTGCAGCGGGGGCGGGGAGGGGAGGGGGAGAAGGAGGAACGAGGAAAGCACCAACATCTACTCTTCCGAACCCAGACGAGCCCTGAAAATGAAAGCTGCTCTGGGCAACAAAACGAGTCCCCATCGCGCAGGTTTCGACGTCTTCTCTCCTCTCTGATGGGAACGCTGGTAAGAGCCTTGATCGAGCACAACCACCAAAGGTAAAGAACAACGGACTGTGGGATCGGTGTCGGCGAGCTGCTCGTTCTTCAGAGGGTCCCCCACGCCTGACGACATCCGTGTCTGAACGCGGTGAACATCGGGTCCCACGGGAAGAGCCTGCCTTCTCCTCTCGGCTGCTTGGTCTCATTTTTCACAGTCGCGATCAGCAAAAATCATGCGATCGTGTATTTGAGGATTTCCCATTCACACTAAGACAGGACATCTCTAGAAGGAAAAGAAGGGATGATGTAAACGTGCCACTTCCTTTCCTTCAGCAGGACGCTGAGCCGCTTTCCCGCACACGGCCTGGGCCACACCGGTGGCGAAGTTTTTGTTTTTGTTTTTGTTTTTGTTTTCAGTCTGCAAGGGGTCAGCTACTCGAAGCCTCCAGGCAGAGAAACGGGAAATCACGGATCACGGGAAATGGGTCAAGGGCTCTCCATTTACTGTACAAGTAATAACACAAGCAACAACCTTCCGAAGAGCGTTTTATAGTATTTTTCATGGCAAGGCTGTTACTCTCCGGTCCGTTAATTCTCACTTTGCAGCTTCTATTCATAAGCTTTATATGTATTTATTTGTTGGGTTATACATTTTAGCTGAACTTGGAATGACAGTTATTTTTAAGAGGCTGCCAACACGGGTCAGGAGGCAGCTCAGGAACCTGGCTCGCAGTGGCTCTGGCATAAGGAACCCTGACAGCCAAAACCAACCAGAAAGCTTATGAGCTCCAGGTTTCCAAAGCGCCAGTGGAAAGGCATCCTTCCCTCTGCTCTCTTCCATACGGCTCTTGCAAAGGAAAAAAAAAAAAAAAAAATTCTTTACCAAAAAGGATTCCTTCTGTCAGGCAACCAACCACGTCCTTGTGTGTTCCGAGTGCAGATCTGGAGGTGCGCATGTGAGTCCGGGCGCAAGCAAGATGCCGCGGTCTTCACCTTGGACGCAGACAGGGTGGAGGGCGGACGCGGTCCCCCGCGGGCCAGCGCCCCGCAGGCATCGGGGCACAGCTGCTTTCCGGCTTCGCGGCCCTGGGTTCCTCCACTGACAGCCTTCCAAAAACTAATCGCGGCCGTTAGGAGAAAGAGGGCAGTTTCTCAGCATCAGTGCCTTGAAGGTTATCGCGACTCTCCTCCTCTGTTGACCGTCCTGCAGGCACCTGTGACGCGGAGCCCTCCTTCGTGTTCGGAAGGCAGAGACGCTCAGGAGACAGACTGCTCATTCCTCATCAGACAGCTGAAGACCCGCGTCCTCTGCCTCGCATGTTTTTGGAGATTTTAGTCGGCAGGGTCCGGGGGCTCCCTGACGCTGTTTGTGACAGGCAGACTCTTGGATGTAGGCTTGGGACAAACAAACCTTTCACGAGAGTCCTTAAAAACAGACAGCGTTCTGTCTGAATTTTTGAACCCCGTTCTAGTACAAACATGCTTGGCATCTAGTGCCAGAGAATTTTCTTCTTGGCAAACGGCTCCACCGCCACCATGGATGTTACCGTTTCGGGTCCCTGCAACCTTGCTCTCTTCCCCTGCTCCCCGTCCCCTTCCCCTTGAGATGTTGTCTGCGCCCAGGCTGCAGGGGTACCGGGCCGTGCATCTGGGTGCCGACGAGCTGTCACAGCCGCCGGCAGGGACAGGGTTGCCGGCACACTGCTCCCAGCCCCTCCTTGGTCTGGCATGCTGACGGGGGGCCGCGTCTTTCATCGTTTGTCTGTTACTCTGACGCAGACCACGGGGTCAACAAATCCAGCCCATGACTGATCACGTGAAGACTCCAGAGGTCACCCTCCACTCCAGGGACTTCCTTCATTCCTGTGTCCTAGTGTCTCTCAAGGAGAGATGGGAGAGAGAAGTAACCTTTGCGCTGCTCTCCTCTCCATGCCTCTGGAAAGACCTTCGAGTTCTCTGACAGTAAACAAGCAGCAGCCCTTGGAAATGACCAAAACCATACCCCCCTCCCATCTGAAAGTGCTCTTTCGTAGAGACTCGGCTTACTGGATTGCTTCCTGCTGACCAACGACCATTTCTTTTCGAGGGATTGGCTGAAATGTAAGAGTTGGAAATGGCCTTAAAGATCAGTTGATTTAGGGGTCCCATGAACTGAAAATGCCTAGGAGCCTACTATAACACAGTTTCCTGGGCTTCAACCTCCCTCCCCACCCCCAAGCCCTGGGCTAATTCGGGAGACACCTGGTGGAGAGTCTAGAACTTCCCAGGGGTTCTGAAGCCACATCTGGAAACCACGGATATAATGCAACTTCCTCATGTTTCCTAAGGCCCAGAGAAGTTGGGTTACTTGCCAAAGGCCACACAGCAGTTAAGGACAAGCCTGACCTCGACGCAGTGCCTGGTGTCGCCAGATGCCCGTGACGTTCGTGACCTGTAGTCAGTATTGGGTATGCAGTAAAGCTTTAGCCACTTAGGCTCTGCTGTTACAGATAATGACTTCCTATGGCTATATAATTCAATGTCTTTGAATTTATTACATAACCTATAAATTTTTAGTAGTAGACGCAAGTTAAGTGTCACCCTTTTCTTTTTAAGGTTGAGGTTTTTTCTTCTTTTTTTAAAGTTTTTTTTTTTTTTTAATTTATTTTGAGAGAACTGTCAGCACAGAGCCTGATGTGGGGCTTAAACTTATGAACCGTGAGATCATGACCTGAGCTGAAACCAAGAGTCGGACGCTTAGCCGACCGAGCCACCCAGGTGTCCCCAAGTGTCACCTTTCTTAAGTTAGGGGTGTTTTATAAAAAAACAAATTACAGATTCTTCATTCATTCACCTTCATATTCTAGAGGTGATAGAGGTCTCATAGAAAGCAAAGGAGAAGTGCACTGAATGAAATCTTCTGACCAAGGAAATGGTCAATGAACAAAGTATTTGTTAACTTCTATAAATAACATACACACGCGCACACACACACACAAACACACAACTACCCTTCAAACTCTGGCTCCAGGAATCACTTCTTTTTTTTTTGAAGTTTATTTATTTTTGAGAGAGACAAACAGAGACAGAGCTCACGAGCAGGGCAGAGAACGAGGGAGAAAGAGAGTCCTGAACAACTACCCTTCAACCTCTGGCTCCAGGAATCACTTTTTTTTTTTAAGCTTACTTATTCATTTATTTTTAAGAGAGAGAGAGGGAGAGAGAGAGAGAGAGATTAATCACGAGCAGGGCAGAGAAGGAGAGAGAGAAAAGAATCCCAAGCAGGCTCCAAGTGCTGTCATCACAGAGCCTGACACAGGGCTCAGTCTCACGAACTGCAAGATCATGACCTGGGCCTAAATCAAGAGTCAGGCGCTTAACCGACTGGGCCACCCAGACGCCCCTCCAAGAATCGCTCCTTACATGGAAAGAACTTAACTGCGTCCACCGTCGATGTCGGGTGAACGGGTCGGTGCACTCACTGTTAATTCTGTTCCCTATGGCACTCCATGTCCTTCCCAGTGCCATTTGTACAGTCGCTCGAATATAAAAGGATCGGAAGATAAACTCTACAACGCAGGCTTTTGCCGAATGACAGTGGCTCTCCACCTCACCATCCCCCAGCCCTGTTATTGAGAATGAGTGGGTACGGGTGCTGGGTTTCCCCTTTTCTGGTGAGGAACAACTGAATGAGTAACAGTGAGGGCACCACAGGTAGTTTCCCCACCCACAGACCCTGCTGAAAGCAATGCACAATATTGCTGCTACACCCACACCACGCACAAAAAAGCTCACCGCTTTTAAAGTCGACTTCTTCTACAAGATCCAGCAGGACTCACTCCCTGTGAGAAGCTCAAGGAGAGAATACTGCTTTTTTTGTTGTTAACTGTAAGGTGTATCACTGTCTAGTTAAATCTGAGCCTAAGGTATATAGCTCATATAAAATGTTTACAGGCGAAGAAAGAAAGAAAGAAAGAAAGAAAGAAAGAAAGAAAGAAAAGAAAGAAACAGGGAGAGAGAGAAAGAAAGAGGGAGAGAGAGAAAGAAAGAGGGAGAGAGGGAGAAAGAAAGAGGGAGAGAGGGAGAAAGAAAGAGGGAAAAAAAAGAAAGAAAGAAAGAAAAAGAAAGAAAGAAAGAAAGAAAGAAAAAGAGAAAGAAAGAAAGAAAGAGAAAGAAAGAAAGGAAGAAAGAAAGAAAGAAAGAAAGAAAGGAAGAAAGAAAGAGAAGAAAGAAAGAAAGAAAGAAAGAAAGAAAGAAAGAAAGGAAGGAAGAAAGAAAGAAAGAAAAACTTAGAGTTTGCATCAAAATCAATTGGGAAACACAGGGCCCACTCACTGTTCACCCTTTAAACTGTTAAAAGCTAAAACATTCTCCAAGTGTTACTAAGCCCTCAAACAACAGGATAATTTCACAAGGCAAGGGTGTTTTCCTTTTCAACAAATTCTTTAAGAAAGAGCGGAAAGCAGCGGCTTGACCTCTACCTGACTATTGGTCAGCTCTGTTCTACTACAAACTCTTAAAACAGAATGCTTCCATGGATAAGTACATTCATAAGAGGTAGACGATTAATACAATCTTCTATAAATTTTATGTATTTCTGGTAATTAAAACAATATCATAATACAGAATTTCCTGAATTGAAATTTCTTTACCTTTGAAGAATCTTCCATTACACGCGTGCAAATTCCCCAAACATGCAAATTGAAAAGAATACCCAAAATAGGTTGACTTTTCGTTTCTTGGTACTGTTATCTTGCAGGGCATGATGGCACAGGCACTACCATTTTCAGTAATCATTTGCTACACAGAGTATATATAAGCATCCCAGAATATATAACACGGCACCTACAACTGAAAAACCGTATCAGATTCTGAAATATATGATGTATCTTTCTCAACTTCCAACCTTAGACTTTTCTGAAGTAGTATGTCCAGAGGCGTGAAAAAACAGAGGCCATTTCAAATCTGGTAACACACCATGAATTAGTGAATTATCTTAACAGTTCTTTCCCTAATTAAGACCAGTAAGAAAGGCATCCATCCAATATTCCAACAGACAGCCAAAGTTTCTGGTTGTATAATTATTCACCTCCTAGGGGTCCACCTCAAAGGCATGCGAGACACAGGTTTATGAACATTATGTAGAAAAGAGACGTTTACGTAAAATGAAATTACTTCGGACGGGCAGACTTCTCTGAAATAAAGATCCTTGGCCACTAGAACCGCTTGATTTTGCACTCTAGGCTAGAAACAAAAAAAGCTTAAAAAATATATTCATACAGGAAGCCAATTTTTCCATCAATTAACAAGCAGGAGGCCTTACAAGCATTTTAAGGCGAGATTTTTTTTTAAGTCCTAAAATACAAGCACAGCCTCCCCAGACTTTTTTTTTTTTAATGTAATTTATTTAAAGACGTCAACGAAGTCAACCAGATAAACAACAAATATTTACCGAGAACCTTCCATGTGGCCAAGATGATGCTTCTAAGTCCCAAGTACTTTCAGGATACTTACAAAATTATTTAACTTTATAAACTATTTCCATAAATAACACAGCCTCCCCAAATGTGCACGGGGCTATAATTCCATCTAGTTTCTACGATGACACTGTAAGCCTTGGATGGAATTACAATCTTCATGGGAACAATCAGGGCACATGCTCAGGGAGTCCATGATGAACTCAGTTTCTAAAACAATACAGCCACCAAGCCATTGGCATGTAATTACAACCAGGAAGTCAAGTTGTCTGCTGGCTAGTGTAGGATGTAGGGACACGTACTTTCAACTGAAAGTGCCCTTCACCTCACTGTAGCAAAATCTATATAACATATCTGAAAAACTTCTTCTTTTCCAAAATTAAACTTTCTACTTTGGGGATGAGAAAATTTCCACAAGGGGCTAACTGGTAGATGTGCTCTCGATCAGTAAGGACAAGACCTTCTAGATACTCTCAGTAAAATCTTAGAATCTCTGATATCACCTTCATACTCCTACTAAACTGTAAACTCTAAAAAGTTCAATATATTAAGAAATGGGGGGGGGGGGGCAGAAAAAAGCATGCTCAAGAGTCCTAGGAGATGATTGGCATTTCTTCTAATTCTTTGGGACTAGCCTGACATTTATTAACATAAACAAAGCAAAATGCCTTGTGCCTGTAAGAGGGAAAAAAAATAAAGATTTATCTACAGAGATTGAACTCGGGGCTGTACAAAAATGAACTCAGAAACAGACCCAGAATTTCCCTGGGAAAACAAAAGACAATGACACTATGAATCAGCATTTTTCCTCAGGCAGCCTAGAATAAAAGAAGAAACACACACACACACACACACACACATACACACACACACACGATAACAAACACCATGAGGAAGATGAATACAAATTTAATCTAGATATTTGTATTTAGGACACATATGATTTCCTTGATATTTTCACGCCTTTATCATAACTTTATTTGGTACTTGGAGAGGTCACCAAAACTCTGTTAAGTCAGTATTGCCATAGCAACCAGGAGACCAAAAAAAAAAAAAAAAAAAAAAAATTCTCCACCAGAAATCCTCACCAAACAAAATATAAACTGTACTTTCATACGGCCACTTTAAAATGAAACTGTACTTTCATACGGCCACTTTAACACCTGTCCTTGAAAACCCAGTTCACCAAGGGACCTCTTGTGGATTACGTGTCCCTGGGTTCCTATATCACTGACTTGAGAACTTTCTAATAACATTAGCTCTTAAATTCATTTTCAAGCTCCGGGGATTCGTGTAGACTGTATCACAGTGGCTATCTAAAGTAAAAAGTATCAAGACAGGAGGGGGGAAAATACTGATTAATTTCCACGACAATGAGACATATCATTTATTAGCTTTACTTAAAAAACCTTCTTGTTGAAAACAAACGCAACGTCTGTCTCTTGGGAGTCTATCCTTCCCTATAACCTGAGAAACGCATGTTTAGTGCCAAGTAAATGAAGAAAGAATTCTTGAAACAGCTCTGAAGTCACAGAAAGAACAAAGGCTCTAAGCTTGGCTCCAGAGGCAAGCTGGTGCAAGGATTACCAAGTTAACAGTTCAAGGCTTCCCTAGCTGGAGACGTCTTTATGGATGACGGGCCAAAAGCCCCAACTCTGGCCTTCTCCATAGAGCACCAGCTAAAGTACTGTTTAACACTGAAGGCTGAGAATTTTTCCCGAGTTGTAACATCCCGTTGGATGGAATATGGCCAGCTGGATGCAACATAACACAGCAAACCAAAAATATAAGGGTAATGGGGAAAAGAGGGAATTCTTTATAGGTCTGCTTTCCACAAAACATTCTGGGTGGCATCCACTCTGCTTCCCTCCCGTTCAGTGACAAATGGGGTTACCTAAAAAGTAATGTCCTTCCAAAACTACCAATAAAGTACTTCATAAAATTAAATTTAGTATCTGGAGATTCCCACTAATGATATCCCTGACAACCACCAAAAGCTGGTTAGACAGCTTTCTCTTTTTTCTAGGTGCTTTACTGAAAGGAAATACGGGGAATAGATGTGCTTAGTGATGTGTGTGTGTGTGTGTGTGTGTGTGTGTGTGTGTGTGTGTGTTGAAACACACGACCCTCCCTATATGCAGTGGGCATTTCCTGTCTGGCATATTTTAGAGCAAATCAAGACAATACTCATTCTTTAAGACAAAGCTTGAGCGCCAGGCAGTGCTATGGAACTGCAATGCATGAGGTCTGCTGAAGTCACAGGAAAGCAAGTTTGGGGCCTGGAGCTGTTCTATTCCAGATGGAGAAGACTAGAAAAGAAGATGAACCGGGTTGGCCATTAAAAAAATTTTTAAATAAATTCCTCATCTGTTTCCTCGTTTAGAGTTTTTACCCACTACAGGAGAGCAAGATAAAACAAACAAAAAATGGGGCGCCTGGGTGGCTCAGTCAGTTAAGCGTCCGACTTCGGCTCAGGTCATGATCTCATGGTCCGTGAGTTCAAGCCCCACGTCGGGCTCTGTGCTGACAGCTGGAGCCTGGAGCCTGTTTCAGATTCTGTGTCTCCCTCTCTCTCTGCTCCTCCCCTGTTTATGCTCTGTCTCTCTCTGTCTCAAAAATAAATAAACATTAAAAAAAAAAATGGTACTATTCAGGATGCCTAAGGGAACATGGAAGGATCCGGTTGTTTTTTAAAAGCATTATTTGTGCTCCAACTGAATAACCTCTGAGAGGAAGAAGACGATCCTTGATGTGCTTGACCACGATCTTCAATACTCAATTCTTACCGCAACTTGACTTTGTCCAGTACATATGTCCAATACCGCTATGCCTCCTCCCAGAAACTAGATACATGAAGGGCATTTATTCACTCACATTACCAAAGAGATTAGCTCCAAAGTTCTCTCAAACGTTTTACAGCTTTCCAGCAGCATCTCATTCTTCACAGGTAATTAACCTCTTGATGGGCTTAGAGCAGCAACAGTGTTAGAAGCCACAACACATCGATGATAAGTTATAAACCAGGGGAGAGGATAATTGGAAACTAGATTTCAAGGCTCCTTGGAAAATATATTCCCATTTATTGAAATAAGTACACTCAACTTTTCAGGAACAGGTGACTCACAGAACTGCAGAACTGGCAGGAACCTTAGCAAATCTTTCTGTTTCAGCTCCTTATCCCAATAATGAGAAAATGGAGACGCAAAGAGAGTGACTTGTCCAGAAAGATTGAACTCAACCCAAATTTGGTTAGAGCGCAAGGAAGACCTGGCTACACAACGTGGCGTCCTCTCTCCCACCACCTTCGTAGATGGCGCTGGCCCAGTTCAAACAACCCATGGGTCCTGCCTTTGGGTCACCCAAATGACGTATTAGGAAAGGTCTAGGAAATAGCGACTAAGCTTTCAAAACTAAGAATGAGACAAAAGAATGAGGGAAGGGAAGAAGGGAGACAAAGAGACTCAAATTACAACCTACTGGAGTGGTTTGCAGACACTACCCGTGTCTTTCATTCCAATTGAATGCACTGAAAAAATGGGATGCACCCTTGGAATGTTCCATAGTGATGATGGTGATGTCTGGTGGGAATGTCCCAGTAGGCGTTACAGTCCCAAATCATTATCTGCTCTTTTCCTTATGGCCATCCTCAAGTAGAGTGGAAAAGCTCCCCGAGCGCAGGAACCCTGTCTGCTTTTGTTCGTTATTACGTTCCCTCAACCTACAGAGTATGTGGCACAAAGTGAGTACTCTGTAAAATTCACTGAAAGAAGGAATATAAACTCCTATGACGCAAGAGGAAGAGAGATGTCGTAGCTCATAAGTGCAGATGCAGTGCTGTGAAAAAATGCCCATTTAAAATGTAAAAAAAAAAGAAAAAAATGTTAAAAGATGGGGGGGTGGTATCTATAATAAAAATGAGGTATGTTAAAAGTATAAAGCACCTACTAAGCAGTTACTGCCAGTTACATCTATGAAGTAGGTACCACGGGGACGCCAATAGAGTTCCTGCATTAGAAAGAGCTTCCGGCCTGAAGCTCACGGTCAAGAAAGCACAGTGAAGGATGGTAAATAATCACGGAGAGGATTACCTTGCACAAACAGATCAAAACCAAGCAAGTGTGGCTGGAGTGGAGGACAAACGGAAGCTGTAGGCGCTGTGTGTTCAGACGGAGTAAAAGGGGTCACCGTGTATTTTCTAAGGAGCTCTGTGCAGTTTGTATCATGGGCCTGCTGGCAACCATCGACAGCAACCTGCTCTTCCCACCTTTAAGTTCGAGCTTCTATTTTATCACCGTCACAAAGGAACTATACGACAAATAATATGGATCATTATTTTGGGTTCTCAGACAACTTGCTGGCTCTCTAATGCTGTGAAGTTGTAAGTCAAGACAAGTGCAGCTGGGTATAATAATATTAACGAACATAATGATCACAGTTGCCTATTTTAATGACTCAGAAAGACAGTATATCTAATTAATACACACATGTTCACGTAAAGGGAAACAAATATGATAGCTTGTTCTTTAAAAACTTTAATATGGTTTTGGCCACTGTGAATATAATAATAATAATAATAATAATAATAATAATTAATAATAATAATAATAATAGAAACTATTTTTAAAACTAAAGGCCATGGAACAAGCACTGTATTAGGTGCTTTCTCTCGACTGAGCCCACACTAGTGGATCTGCACAGAGTGGCAGTGTGGCATGAAAGGGAGAGCCTGGGCCACGCAGCCCCAAGCTCCTGGGTTCAAATTTCAGCTCCGCCATCATAGTTGCATGCCCTCACCTGTGTGTGTCAGAGTCCTCATCTCTAAACATGGGAGCCATAATAATATTCAAAGAACCAATATCCACCTACACGTAGGGCTTTTGTGAAAATTAAATGAGCTAACAAATACATCACAGAGAACACAGTAGGCACTCAAAAATATTACACTGCACAAAGTTTTAGTATCCTTTGGAATGCTTACAAGAACACTGAATTCTGGACTCAAGTGGCCACAGCCACCTACATACTATGGGGATCTTGGCCAAGTCACTGAAACTGTAAAAATGGGATGCCAGATGCCACGTTTCCTTCCTAGAATTGTCGTAAGAATCAAATAATGGGTGACGAGTTATGTGAGAGAGCTTCAGACACTAAAGAGTGCTCTATCTAAACTACCACGTCCATGGGGATGATTATCGTCAACTTTCAACCTCTCAAAACCAACGAGCTCATCTTTATCACATCCTCTCCTGCCTGAGAATTTAACATTAAGCATCTTCCAAAGTCTTGACATTGGACTCCCTGTGATAACAGAACAAATGTCTGGTCATCCAGGACTCAATCGGATGGAACTCTATTATCTGCCTCCTTCTGCACACCCACCGTGAGAAGGTAATTGATGTTCACCATGACCCCAGAGCACTCCGAGACTCCGAAGTACCTTCAGGGAAAGATTAAATTATATTCAGCCTAGTTTATTATAAAGTGTATTTAATTATACTCAGATTCTGTGAAAATTGGTGACCTAGGAAAAGCACAGACAGTAAGTCACAGGCTCTCTCTGGTAACCGGAAGCCTGCTCTCCCTGTCCAAACTCCAATCACCCTTTAGCAGAATTTACTGTAAGACACAGCCCACCCTAGGGCAGGAAAAACTGGGAATCCAGCATGCTAATTATAAAAGTCAAAAGAACCTTGCCCTGCCTAATCCTCGAGGACCACCAATGTGCAGAAATATTACTGTCAAAATCTTAAAACAATGAAAAATGTAAACTGTGTAAGATTGCTACATGTTTCGAATGATTTTGATTTTGCTAATAATGAATTTAAACACTTGAACAGCAATAATGTGAATATATCATTTATATGTATTATTATAGCACTTAGAAGTGTGAAAACAGATCAGTAATGGTGAATATTACACTCTTTAGAGTGGTAAAATGACATTGTGTTTATTAAGTTTTGCCTCTTGTTTTAAAGAAATTAGGTGTAGGCAATGAGGCATCCAATACAAAAATAAAGCTATACTGGGGCGCCTGGGTGGCTGAATCAGTTAAGCGTCCAACTTCGGCTCAGGTCATGATCTCACAGTTCGTGGGTTCGAGCCCCGTGTCAGGCTCTGTGTTGACAGCTCAGAGCCTGGAGCCTGCTTCGAATTCTGTCTCTCTCTCTCTCTCTCTCTCTCTCTCTCTCTTTCTCTGTTCCTCCCCCGCTCACACACACTCTCTCTCTCTCTCAAAAATAAATAAAGCTTAAAAAAATAAAAAAATAATAATAAAGTTATACTGTATTAGGGTTGTGAAACTATGGCTACTTGCCTTTGTTAAAATTATTTCAATGCTGTTACATTACCTCACAAATGCGAGTCTTGAACACCATATATCAGTGTTAGGAGAAAAAGGACTGGTTGTGAACTATAACCCTCCATTCAATATATGGCTTCCTTCTGGAGAATTCCTCCTGAGAGGGGCCTCTCACCTCTGCTTGAACATCTCAGGTGATGGAGGTTTCATTACCTCATCAATCGGCTTGTTCTATTTTTAAGGCAGCCCTGATGTTAGAATGTTCTTCCTCCAGTGGCAGAACTCTTAATTCTCTTTACCTTTAACTTCCCTTCTGCTCTTAGTTCTTATTTGGGTCCTTGGGAACCACTTCAGTAAGTGATTTCACTTCCCATCAGGTCCTTTGCTAGCCTCACTCATTTTACCAGTTGAATAACAAACTGCTTCTACTCACGTTGTTCACTGTTATTCTATAAGCCACGGTGGCCATTCTTCATAACCATGTGCCATCAGCTGAAGGGCCTTTGGCACCAAGGATCTATGCAGACTACATCCAAGTGGATGGACATGGCCCTGAGGGACCATGGGGCTTGGTGGGCTTTCCTGGGACCCAGCTATGGCTTACGCTATTTCTATGAAAAAAATATTTTGAGTTCCTAAGGTCAGATTTATACTCATTGTGTATCCACTTTGGGGGGAAATATGTTTCTCACTCACACACACACACACACACACACACTCATGCACACGGAATAATTTATTACTCTGTCCTCTTACCTACATTGTGAGCCCAGTGAGTGTTGTGGTGCGTGCATAAAATTCCCCAGCTCCTCTCCCGGCTGGAAGAAGCAAAGTGGGAGAGCCGCACACCCATGCTCTTCAGATCGCCACCTCTCCCCTGCCTTCTGGGATAATGGAGCTGAAGGGAGAGGAAGGCACAGGTATCTCAGGAGTTTCTACCTACGAACCCTGACATGCCAGCCAGGCAATCCCCTGTCTGGGATGAAGATTGCTTCGGAAACTTCTGGTCTACCCCCAACAGGTCTCCCATTCAGTCTCGTAGTAAACCCTGAAGTCCTAGACCACCGTCTTGTTACAGATTCAACTTGAACCAAGATTAGTTTAAAGCACAGAAGGGATCCTATTTATTTTTATTATTTTATCCAATGCCGATTTGGGCTGTTACTAAATAAAAACCGTCACGCACACTGGCAGCCCTTACTTTACATAATAACATCCTATTCCTCCCTGCCTGGCGCAGCCTTCAGCATCCAGAACGTGGCCGTGACCACCATGGGCCAAGGTGGTGCGTGGGGAAAGCAATAGGTGAGAATTCAGGTACCCAATCCAGGCTAGTAATTTTATAAGCTTGGTTCTCTGGTTTCCCTTAAGTTTACAACAGATCAGACAGGCAAATAAAAGGAGCTCTAAAGACACGGCAACCAAGAAAAGTGAATGGGACAGAGGCCGTGACATCAGGAAGAATCACGAGCTTCTGGGGCATCGTAACGTACTACATCAGCGCAATCATTTCAGAGAAATGACAATAAATCTCCAAGAAAAAGGTTACATTAATGTCCACTATCCTGTACTCTATTTAGGAAACCTTATACCTCATTTTACAATAATTTCTTCCTGACAATGTTGAGGTGGTTGGGGTTTTTTTTTTCTTCCTTCTAACAATGTCTGCACCGGATGCATTTAAATATGCTGACTACGTATACCCTCTGAAAGCAGTTAATTCCAGGAGTATACAAAATTAAATATTTAAATCTCTACTAGAGAAACATGAGGGAACAAAAGTGAATAATCATTAAGGAACTCAAAGGAATTATAGTGTCGCATTCTTTTTTTTTATTTTTTTAATTTTTTTTTAATTTTTTTTTTTTACTGTTTATTTATTTTTGAGACAGAGAGAGACAGAGCATGAACGGGGGAGGGTCAGAGAGAGAGGGAGACACAGCATGTGAAACAGGCTCCAAGCTCTGAGCAGTCAGCACAGAGCCCGACGCGGGGCTCGAACTCACGGACCTCGAGATCGTGACCTGAGCCGAAGCCGGACGCTCAACCGACTGAGCCACCCAGGCGCCCCAGTGTCGCATTCTTTGGTGGAAAGGAACACGTGAATGAAAGAAAGAAATCTGCCTTCTGATCTATTGGTCAGAGGTCAGCCTGTCATGAAGCTCCTAGTTTTAGGTAAACCAAGGGAGTTTTGAAACCTCTGTCGTAGGAACAGTGGAAAAGGGGTTTCTCTCCTTCTCATATTCAAGGGAAAGGTCGTTTTCACCCTAAAAGCTAAGAGAGGGGAGACGAGGGACATCGTTAGTGCAATACACTCTCAGCTCTTAAAGTCTCTTTAACATCTTTGCTGTATGGAGAGGATACCTCTGTTAGTACGAATTTTAAGGAAATTCCGAACTTGGTGACTCCTTTCTAAGACGCTGCACAGAGGGGCACCTGTATAGCACCCACACCTGCATCGTATTAAAGTGAACACCCGCAGCAGGACGAGGAGGGAGCGGGAAGAAGGATGCACCCACCCACCCACCCACACGTTTTCTTTTAACTGGATCTCACCGACAGCGTATACGTATGTGAGGTGATTCCATTTTGGATTGCTAATTGGGAAAATTCCTCAGCATACTGTTAACACAGCATCACATATTAAGGGCAAAATAATTCCACGTACAAGGATGTTCCCAAACTGTTACAATCTCCCCTTGGACTTCCCTAAGACCTTCCCTGCTTTCCATTCTCTTCAGATCCCAGTTACTGTGGTGCTATTTAGAATATGGCTATTTAACACCATTTTTCCCCTCTTTTTTTTTTTTTTTTTTTTTTTTTTTTTTGCACTTAAGTCTTTTAAATTTTTTTGTGGTCTCTGAAGAGCTAAGCCTAATTTTTTCCCTTTTTAAAAATTCCTTTTTTCTATGTTTTTCCCCCTGTAGTTGCCCCCAACTCCCCAAATCTCTCATAGTAGATGCAAAACTCTCACTAGGCTTAATCCTCAAATGTTTTGGGAGCACCTGGGTGGCTCAGTCAGTTGAGTGTCTGACTTTGGCTCAGGTCACAACCTCATGGCTCATGAGTTCGGGCCCCATGCTGGGCTCTGTGCTGACAGCTCAGAGCCTGAAGCCTGTTTCAGTTCTGTATCTCCCCCTCTCTCTGCCCCTCCCCCCAAAAATAAATAAACATTAAAAAAAAAAAACACGTTTTCAATTTACTCATGTAGTGAGTAAGTGACCTACCTCCACCAAAGGGACCAAACATTTCTGCCCTGGGACTTCCTAATACACTTCTAACAAAGCCCAATGGAGATCAAACAACATCTTCCTAACACCTAAGGACAAATAAATAATCATGTCCTTATAGGCAATGGGTATTGTTGTCACCAATCCAAAGCCACGGCACTCCGGCACTCGGTGCCCCAGCTACTAGGAGGAGACCCACGGGGCCCCCGGGAGCTCTGGCCAGGGGACAGAAGGAGGTCCCTTCCTGAGCACGTACTGCCCACCCTGCACATACATCTTACCCTTCATGACTTCCTATGGCTACGAGCACCAGGAGACAGTGTTTGCCCCTTCCAATCATCTCTCCCCAAGGCACCGCGAGAAACAATGTCACAGAGGTAATGGGGCAGGGGGAATAGTAACCACTTCTGCCTCCACGGGATTAACTTTTCACCTGCGCTGGAAATGGACTATGTTCGTGATTTATTTGAACAGGGCCCGGAACCTCCAAGTCTACACACATCACTCGGTCATTAGTGCCTTGCAGTGAAGAAGGGTGTCACTGATAAATTATTTGAGCAACTTGCATGGACCATGGGAGTAAGAACGTGCTTGACGCCCCTCCCTCCACCTCTCCCACTCTGTCCCCCAAGACCTAGGAGGTAATGCTTCATTGTTCTCCATCCACACTTAACACACCCCTGGGCTTTTCTTAAACAGATAAACCTTGTTCTAAAGAAGATTAAAACTTCCAGATAGGGCACACTGACAATCATTAAAGACCGTTTTGGCATGTGTACATACACTCTCCACGTTACGTGGTAATGAGATTTCATGGAGGGAGGTTTTGTTGTTGTTCCTCTTCTTGAAGTATTAAGAACAAGTAGATTGAAATAATACATTTTCAAGACCCAGCCATTTCAGAAATAATCCCAATAACAGAAAAAGATCCTAGCTGGAGCTAAAAACTTATGCCCAGTGAAGAAAAACCGTAAAGTAGGAGTCTCTGGAGAGCTGGGTTTTTAGCCCAGCCCTCACACAAACAAGCTGTGTGTTGTAAGGTTGGTCACTTAACCTCACTATGCCTCAGATTTCTCATCTGTAAAATTAGAACATTCAGTTAGATTAAAACCCTTTCAACTCTAAAATTCAGATTCTATGATTGTCCTTCCAGCTTAATAAAACAAAATACGGTGATCCATACTGCCTTTTTTTTTTTTTCAACGAAGCAAATTAAAAAAAAAACAAAAAACAAAAAATGGCAGGAAAGCTCAAATACACCAAGAAAATACAACCGGAGAGGAATGAATATTTAACTTGTGCAACAGAAGGTCTGTCCAGAAATTAGTACCTGATCTTTACTTCCAGAAAAAAAAAGTCCCCTTTCTGTTTTCTTCTATGCAATGTTCAGTTCACCACTAGACAAGAAATATTCCGTGCCTGCTGAAATGCATCTGGATTTGCTGATGGGTTGTGTTCAAGGATTCAGCAGCACCATGGCAGAAAGCAACCTCTCTGTTCTTCCCTGTTACCACTACGTTTAAAAGACCAACAAAACGGCTCCGAAATACACAGGCCAAGATCTTGCTGTCCTCTGAAAACAGCTCCGAAATACACAGGCAAGATCTTGCTGTCTTCTGTCTGAAACGGTTACAAACTACAGGCTAATCTCAGCATCTGTGACCTCACCACCCAACGTTTTACAAATTGAGTAACTACTTCCCCGTCCGTTACTACTCAAATGATAAAAGTGAAAATAAAAAGGGGAGCAGGGCGCTGCAAGTTAGGAGCGAGTGAGGACGCAAAAGGAGAGCAAACAGGTCTAACTGAATTCAGAGACACATTCCAGGTGGATTTCGGGGAGGGCTGAACCACCGTTTTGCTTTTTGACGGCTTTACCTCTGGCTCCTCGCTGCGAAGCCTGGGAACTGTTTGTGGGTCACAGTAAACAGGGTTCTGGAGCACAATGTGACTTCCAGGGAGAGAGCTAAGCCAGACCACAGCCCGCCAGCCAGCAGGACAGATACTAAAAGGTGATAAGGAGAAAAAGAGGCACGTCTTTTCATGAACGAACGTGAGACCTCGCCGACTTCCTTCGACTTCCCCAAGTGAAATGTCAGGTTCACATGATTTTGAAGAATCAACTGTGTTGCCTCTTAGAAGACAAACATGCAAAAATTCAGTACCTGACCGCATAGATTTTGTTCGTCGGTGTTAAAAAAAAAAAAAAAAAAAAAAAAAAAAAAAAAAAAGAGTTCCCAGTAGGAAGCAACACAGTCCAGAGTTTAAAAAAATAAAATTCTTAATCTGCTCAGGATGAAACACACTGCTTAAAATAAACTGAATGACACCTAAAATGATCTGCTGAATGAAAAGAAACGTTCTTCTCAGTCAAAAAAATAAGCTATTAGGCAGCAGTGGGAGCTTACTCTTGTCTTCTTCAATTACATTTTTACGAAACACACGTGGCAGACAGTGCATGCTTTTTAATTTTTAGCCTCTCTCTCCCAATCCCGGGGTCTTCTCGGACTTTCCCCGCGGCTGCCGGCCAAGCTGATGGTCTGGGCAGGCTCTTGACAGCGAAGGTGTCTTAAAGGTACCCTTTAAGAATGAGCTCGGGCAAGGATTCGGGAATGGACTTCTTCCTCTGTATCTGGGGTACAGACTGAGAAAACACTCCCTGTTCCGCCTGTGTGGTTATTATGTTTCTGCCGAGTGCACATCTCGCTGTGCTCTGGCCTCCCCCTCCCTCCTGCCCTCCCTCCCCGGGGGCCATTCCCGGCTGATCAAAGAGGGCGGGAGGGAGGGGAGGGCCAAGTTTAACCTTACCAGGAGATCGGGTTGTCTGGTGCCCAGCAGAAGTCCCGAGATAACGCCTGAATCGTGGCCATTTACACAGCAGCACAAGGCTTACATGGCCGACCCAAACAATATACCCCAGCTCCCCCCGAGCTCCCCGTCTGTCCTCCGGCTTCCTAACCACCTCCCACAGACCTCCGATGTGGGCAGGAGGAGGTGAGAACTGCCTGCGGGTGGGCCCTGGGAGGCAGGAGAGGCTGGAGAGGAGACGGAACAGGCAGGCCGGCCCCGAGGGTGTGCAGTGGTAAACAGACATTCTGTTTTTAACTGCAAGGCTCTGCTTCCTCAAGTTTTCACCTAATTTCCCTAAGTGGGAAACAGATCTTAAGAAGCAAGAGCAACTGTCTGGAAAAGCCCAACTGGGGAAAAACAAGGATCACCTTTAAACTTTGGTTTTACTACAATCAGCAGAAGAAACGGGGGTGGGGGAGAAAGAAGGAAGATCCCGGGTATAGTGATATCCGAACACAGGCAGGACAGGAGTGAATGTCAGCGTCTAAGGTCACGGCTGGTAAACAATAAGGTTGTGATTTTCTTGCTTAAAACAAATTCCTGTTTGAAGACGCCATTAAAAAAAAAAAAATCCAGACACAGAAACCACACAGAGAAAGAGAAAGAGAGAGAGAGAGAGAGAGATTACCCTAAAAATAAACCGCCAATGAATTTTTTATACCACATTTTGAAACTAAAGACCGACTAGCCCAGGGCAGTGGTCTCAGGGGACAGAGCACCTGGGCTCTGGACCCAGCTAAGCAAGCCATTGTCCCTCTGGGCTATTCATTTCTTAATCTAAAAACAGGGGAATGGAGTGAACCATCTTCAAATTTCCTTACAACTCTGAAATTCACGTTACAGTCTCCTAGAACAGTATCACAGCTAGGTTTGAACAAAACCACGTGAATAAGGAAAAACCCTTGGCACCTACCAGCTCCATTCTAATGTTACGATGGGCTCTGGGGTTAGGGGTGATGCTTCTTTGCCTCCTGAGGTGCTTAATTTGGGAAACCTGCACCTCTCAAATCAAAAAGAACAGAGGGAAAATGGGTGACGGGCATTGAGGAGGGCACTTGTTGGGATGAGCACTGGTTGTTGTTTGTAAGCCAATCTGACAATAAATTATATTCATAAAAAAAAATAAAATAATTACCCAAGGGAAAAATAAATAAATAAAAAATAAAAAGAACAAATGTAGGACAGCTGTGACATCCACCACTGTGAATGGCTTTGATGTCCCGGAACCCCACAATAGCAACAGTTAACGTGGCCGAGTTTTATGCCATGTATATTTCAGCACAATAAAAAAAAAAAAAAGAAATCTATATAAAAGGGGAAATTACGATGCAGCCCACGCTGGAGGAATGCTCTGGAGGTGGGCACTGCATTAAAAATAATAATTATTAAAAAAAAAAACATGGCGTTTAGTTTTCATTTCCGATTTTAATGTGGTCTCCGGGGTCTGCTGAGCACAGCCTCCACTTCTACCCAGGTAGGAGAGAAAAGGCTCGTTTGCTGTTTCACAGAGCGGTTCCTCCCCTGTCTTTGCTGCCCTCTCCCCTTCCCCACAAAACCTGTCTGTCATCCTCCAAAATCTGTCAAGTGCTACAAATCACTCCTAAAAGCTCTGGGAGGCACCCCCTCGAAGAATCTGCACAGATCTAAATCTCAAGTGCTTGCCTGCGTAGGGACTGCTGTAATTTGAGGTGTTGCTTCCTTTTAAAGAATAAAAAGCAGATGTTCTGAGCTGATGAAAGTAAATGTCCTTTCAACACGTCTCTTTCTCTCGCACTTGAAACTCTTAACCAGCAAGAAGTGCTTCTCACACTCCGGCAGGTCATTTCTGCACTTTTTGCTTTTGCTTTGAAGTCACAGCACAGTAGGACTCTACACCTGGGGTAAAAGGATTCTTGACAGCCTCCTGAGGGCACCCCAAACAAGGGCGTGTGGGCAGAGAGCTGCCCCAATCCAACTTGTGGCACCAAGGACGGCCGCCTGCCTACGTCACAGCTAACGGAATCCAATGCTTCTTGGCAATCTTGACATGAAGTCTCAAAGCCACATACACAGGCTTAGTCATCTCCAAACTCCTGCACAAATATATACCTAAGAACTCACTCTGCAAGGGGGAGGGAAGGCAGTACCAAAGGGACCAGTGAATTAAGAGATCTAATCCTAGCTCCACCAGCACGCTGGAAGCCTCACGAACCCTCTGGGTCTCTTCTCTCTATAAAATGCGCACAGTGGACCAAAGCCCTCAGAGTGCGTGTGATAGACAGACCATGGCACAACTACCCACAGCAATTTACACAGCAAGCCAAAGTCGAGGTAGTGACTAGAAGGGTAAGGGGAAAGCAAGGACCAGCAGTGAGTAATGAAATCGACAGCACTGGCTTCCAGATCCACCTAAAACGATCAGTAAACTCGACCATCTTGCCCAGCCCCGTATGAGGTTCTGCGGAGATGTAGAAGCAAGTCTGGTCTTTAGTGAAACACCTGTCAGACGCAGACGCTGAAATGCAGTCATGGAAGGGAAGAAAATCAAGTAAGTGAAGCAACTAGTTCAATTCTTCCATCTAGTACACAGAGAAGCCGCAGAGGCCCCTTCTGAGGTCCAGAGCTGTTTATCCAAGCACATGCTGGACACCTCCACCTGGAAGCCCCACTCAGCTCTTCTGCCGGGCTCCCCAGGGCACCGAGTGGTGCCGCGGTCCACCCAGCTCTCCAAACCAGAAGGCCCTGCCCTCTCACTCACCTCCAAGGTCTGATTCACCTTCGGGTCCTTAGATCTTACCTCATTAACATCCCTCCAATCTGCTTCCTCTTACACGCCTGTCATCTCCACGGTCACCACAAGCTTCCTGAGAATAAGGGGCCTGAGTGTCCTGGCCCACGCGGGATCCCCGGCACACAGGCCAGAGATTAGCATGGAGCAGGTGCTCCACGGTCGTTAAATAAACATTCCTCTGTCACCTGAATTTCTAGAACTGTTTCCTCTTTGGTCTCCCTGCCCACCACCTGCTCCCTTATCATGCCACATGCACAGCACTGGAAAAATGAGGTTTCTAAACCACACATGTGACTTTTCACAGCCCTGTCTCTGGTCCTCCAGTGGATTTGGGGGTTTGCATTACATTCCGGATAAAATCCAGGGTCCCGTGTTTGCACACAAGGCCCCTCCTGACCTAGCCCTTGAACCTCTCCAGCGCTGTCAGGCCTGACTCACTGATCTGCTTGTTACTCCTTCTGTCTGTCCATACACCATTCTGCACTTTGTTTCTGGTCTCTCTTTGCACAGGCTGTCTAAATCACTCCTCGTTCTCAAAAGCTTAGTTTGAAGGGCATGTGCTCTGAAAGCCTGCTCTGACTCCCTTTTCCCCAGTCTGATTTAGGTGCTCCTTCTCTGGGGTTCTGTGTTCTGTGCAGGTATTCATGAAATATTTGTGAAATTAATGAAGAATGGAGGAAGGGAACATGGGAAGGAGGAGGGGGGAGGAAGGGGGAGGGACAGAGAGAGAGAGAGAGAGAGAGAATGGAAGAGAGAGAGAACAGCTCAAAAAGAGAGAGAGAGAGAGAGAGAGAGAGAGAGAGAGAGAAGCCCCTGAAAAGATTGTTTCTTAAAAGGTTAAGGAAACTAGTTAAGTGTCAGAAATGGGACAAAAATCCAGGCCTCCTAGTGGCACCTGGGTGGCTCAGTCAGTTGAGCGTCTGACTTCGGCTCAGGTTATGATCTCACGGCTCGAGAGTCTGAGCCCAGCACTGGGCTCTGCGCTGATGGCGTGGAGCCTACTTTGGATCTTCTGTCCCCCCCCCTCTCTCTCTGCCCCTTCTCTCTCTCTCGAAAATAAATAAATCTTTGAAGAAAAAAAAAGATTCAAGGCCTCCTAATTTTCTCTGATGGATCTTCTTCCTCCAAATCCATTCTATAAATGTTTTTCTAAGGATCTCTTCTCTTTCTCCCCCTGTCACGTCTTGCTAGAAGGCCCCCTATAGTTTTACTAACTACTCTCAAAACCCTGTCTTCTATCAGCTCTAGACGGATATACCCAATTATCTGCTACCTAGATGCCTCATCGGCAATTCAAATTCAAAATGACAAGGAATACAAATAAAAGAATTATATTATCCCCTGCTCTCCAATGCAAAAACAACAAAAACACTTCTAGAGCACCTGCCGCCTTCCTACGCCCATTCATACAGCCATTGAGACAGAAATGTGGAAATCAGCCGTCCAGTTTTTACATGATCATTTCTATACCAGGATATGTCATGTCGTCTACACGTTTTACCTCACTTAATCCTGCCAGCAAAACTCTAGTAAGAAATCGTGTGACTGAAGGGGCGCCTGGGTGGCTCAGTCGGTTAAGCGTCCGACTTCAGCTCAGGTCACGATCTCGCGGTCCGCGAGTTCGAGCCCCGCGTCGGGCTCCGGGCTGATGGCTCAGAGCCTGGAGCCTGCCTCCGATTCTGGGTCTCCCTCTCTCTCTGCCCCTCCCCCGTTCATGCTCTGTCTCTCTCTGTCTCAAAAATAAATAAACATTAAAAAAAAATCGTGTGACTGGAACTTGAAAAATAAAGAAATGTAACATATTTACCACTCAGGCTTAGCTCCATCGACTTCTTTCTCCCACACGCCTCAAGTACAAACACATCGATCCTTCCACGGAACTTCCACTATCATAAACTCTTCTGCACTACTGCAGAAGACCCCTAGAGGTACCTCTGCCTCCGATGTTACCCCAATGAAATCTACCCTTCACTTTGCCAGAAGCATTAACTTTCTTAAAGATCAAGTCAAGTCACTTCTGGTTTCAAACAAGCTGGGGGAGTTGCACAGGCTGCGGACTGATACCCATCTCAGAGTGTTGGCCATTAACAAACACTAGTAGTCAGGGAAACTCTTGGAGAAACTCAGAAAGGTAGAAATTGGGAAAAACAGCAGTCTGAGACAGGAGAGGTCTAATGGTTATGAGGTGGGGAGTAACTGGGGGAACAGTGAAGTCACCGGTAAGTCTTAGAGAAAGCTAAGTTTAGGTTAAGATAAAAGTAAGAATAATTATACGAATAATATAAAATATCTTCTTTTAAATTAGCCAAAGAAAATTCAATCTAGCCAAAGGAAGGAAGGAAAGGGTTAAAAAAAGAAGCAGCAGCAGCAAAAATAAATGGCACGTAGAAAACATTAGACAAAGCTAAAAAAAAAGTCTTATTAATAAAAGTAATTATAATTGGGTATAAAGTCACTACTCAAGTAACAGTAATACTGCATCCAAACTATATACAATATGTGGGGGAAAAACAGTGATCCGTTTAAAATGAAGTGTAAAACAAAGATGAAAATAAGGAACTAAAAAATATGAACGAGATACAAACAAGATCCAGGGTCGCGCTTTTATTATCAAATAAATGGAATATAAGGTAAAAAAAAAAAAACAACATTATAAATGACCACAAAGGACATTATATACTGGCAAAAGGAACAATTAATAAAAAAGGTCTTACGGTCACGAATATATATGCATCCAACAAAACGGCCTCAAAATATTTAAAGCAATACTCAGTGACTCAGTCAGTCAAGCATCCGACTCTCAGCTCTCGATTTCAGCTCAGGTCATGATGTCACAGTTTGTGGGTTCGAGCCCTGCATTGGGCTCTGCACTGACAGCACGGAGCCTGCTTGGGATCCTCTCTCTCTGCCCCTCCCCTACTGGCGCTCTCTCTCTCTCTCTCTCTCTCTCTCTCTGTGTCTCTCTCTCTGTCTCTCTCAAAATAAATAAATAAACATTAAAGAAAATAAAGTAACACCCATGGAGAAAATTTTAAAAATAAAAAAAAAGGAGATTTAAAAAATCCTCCCTATTTCTGGAAATTAAAAATACTTACTATTAAAAAAACCTGAAGGAAATAAAACGGAAATAACAAAATACAGATACTCCTTGATTCACAATGAGGCTATGTCCTCATAAACCCACTTTAAGTTGAAAATATCCTTACTCGAAAATGCATTTAATAGGCATAACCTGCCGAACTTCATAGCTCAGCCTAGCCTACCTTAAACGTGCTCAGAACGCTTATGTACTATACTGAAAGGGAAAAACAGAAGAACCGTATGGGTACAGAATGCTCGTCAGTGTATCAGCCGTCTGCCCTTGTGATCACATGGCCGACAGAGCCCGGCCCGCATCAGAGGAGAGGAGGATCACACTGTATATCCTAGTCCGGGGAAAGATCAAAATTCAAAATTCAAACTGCGGTTTCTGCGAAATGCGTATCACTTTTGCTCTCATATAAAGCTGAAAAATCGTAAGTCAAACCATCTTAAGTCGGGGAACGTCTATACTGAGTTATGTAACGATGAAAGTATTTATTATATACGTAAATCTGTGCCATGTAGTTAAGCCAGGAGGATTCACCACAAGTGGGTGATTGACATCTGAACAGCCTACAGCTATTGTGGTCACATCCGTATCAGCAGACTTGTAACAAGGAGAATTGCCAGAGGTAAAGGACCATTTTATCATAATTAAAGGGTATATTCATTAGGTAGACATGATAATCCTAAAAGAGAATGCACCTACTAACAGAAAAGAAGAAAAATTTTCAAATCAGTCATCTAGGAAGAGGAGAGCAAATTAAACCCAAAGGATGGACAAAGAAGGAAAAAATAAAGATGAGAGCAGAAATCAATGAATCTGAAAACAAGCAGCAGTTCATTCTTTGAAAAGATTAATAAAATTGATTAACTTCCAGCCAGACTAATCACAAAAGTAAAAAGAAAAAAAAAAAATCAATATGAGAAGTGAAAAGGGGGATATTTTCAGAGATCCTACAGACATGAAATAGACAGTGAGGAAACATTATAAATAACTTTATGGCAATAAATTTGACAACTTAGATGAAAGGAATAATTTCTTGACAAATGGAAAACATGATTTACCAAAATATAACAAAGCATAAATTAAAAATGTGGACAGTTTGCTCTCTGTGAAGAAACTGAATTCATTATCAAAATCCCTGGCACACCATGATACAACCGTTGTGTATCCTGACTGTGGTGGAAGGTATACAACTCTACGTATGTGTTACAACTCAGAGAACTGTTCACCAAAAGAAAAAAGAACACTTTCCTGTATATTTTTAAGCACAGTGTCATACTTTTAGAACCTTTGCACAAAGAAAACTCCAGGCCCAATGGTTTCACTACTGAACTGCACATCTTTTTAAAAAGAAATAAAATATCACAAAAAATTATTTTAGAAAATGGTGAAGACAGCAATAGTCTGCCACACATTTTATGAGACCAACATAACACCAACACTTAATAAACCTAGTAAATACTACACAAGGGAAGAAAATTAGAGATAAATATTCTTTTTTTAATCTTTTTCAAAAATGTTTATTTATTTTTGAGAGAGAGAAAGAGAGACAGAGCACGTGTGGGGAGAGGGGCAGAGAGAGAGGGAGACACAGAATCCGAAGCAAATGCCAGGCTCCGAGCTGTCAGCACAGAGCCCGACGCGAGCCCAACGTGAGCCCAATGCGAGGCTTCATCTCACAAACCACAAGATCATGACCTGAGCCAAAGTGGGACACTTAACCGACTGAGCCACCCGGGTGCCCCATAGGGATAAATATTCTTAATGGTCCCAGTTGTAAATATACATAATAAGATATTAAAAGAATAGGGAAAAAGAATAGTGATAACTATCAGTAACTTTTTCTGATCCCAGAAACTGAAGGTTAGTTTAACATTTAAAATCAATCAACGTAATTCACCATATAGAGGAGAAAAGCTATATAGGACATCTTATTAGATGCAAAAAAAGAACTACATGAAATTCAAAATCCTTTGCTGATAGCAACAAATAAATAAACATCCCTCAGAAAATCAGGAATAGAAGGAAACGTCTTCAAGCCAATCAAGGACAACTATGAAAAACTCAGAGTTAACATCACAGTTAATGGTGAAAGGGTGAATGCTTTCCCCTTAAGATAAGGAACATGGTTATGTGCCCTCACTAGTAAGTGAATTTAGCAGTCCATAAGATACAAGGTCAATTAACAAAAATCAGTTGTATTTCTTATCTAAACATTAAAAATTTGGAAAATGAGATTCTATAAAAAATAAATTTATTATAGCATCAAAAAACATAAAATACAGTTAAATTTTACTTTAAAAAACCCCATTCAATGCCTCTGCAAAAATGGGGAAATGTTACTGAGAGAAATTAATAAATAAAAGCACAGAGAGACATAGTATATTTTCAGATTGGAAGTTCTCAAAATTGTTAATAGGTCAATTGTCCTCAAGTTGATTTCTCATAGTTCAATGCAATCCAAACAAACTTCTAAAAGAATTTGTTGTTAGCTGTACAATTTGTTTTATTTTGTTTGGTTTTTAAGTTCTTATTTTAATTCCAGTTAGTTAACATACAGTGTTATATATACCCTGTGCCCATCACCAAAAGTGCACTTAAAAAGCATTTTTTTTAATTCCAAGTCAATGCTAAAATGTATACGGAATTCTAAAAAGCTAGAACGCCCAAAATAATCTTGAAAAAGAACAAAGTTAGAGGACTCACACTGCAGCCTTGCAACAAAGCTATTTTAATCAAGTCAGTACAGTACTGACATTAGCACAGCATGTGGATCAATGGAATTGAAGAGTCTTGAAACAAAACAAAGATGGTCACTTGAGTTCTAACAAAGGCAATTTGATGAGGACAGAAAATATTTTCCATAACTGTTTCATACATTCCAATAAATGTATGCAAACAATTTTGAATCTTGATCCCTACCTCACACCATACATTAAAACTAATTTGAGATAGGTCATACATTTAAATAGTAAGGCTAAATTTAAAAGCTTCTGGAAGAAAACAGTAGAATATCTTAGTTACCAGAGGGTAAGCAAAAAGCTATAAAGACATAGAAAAAATATATGTATCTTAATAGATTATATATTACAATTTATTAATATTAAAAACTCCTTATCCAAAAATGCAGTTAAAAAATGAAAAAAGGAACCAGAGATAACACTGGGGGGGATATGTGGTCATATATATATCAGACAAAGGACTTATATCCAGGATATATATAGAACTCTTACACATCCAAAAAAAAGGCAACCAACTCAATTTTTTTAAACGGTCAAGGGACTGGAACAGACACTAAACATATGGCCAAAAAGCATATTTAAAAAAAAGGGGGGTGCTCAACATCATTAGCCATCAGGAAATGCAATTAAAACCATGTGATACTTCATGTAGCCACTAGAATAGCTAAAATTAAAAAGAACGAGAACAATAAATATTGGTAGGATTCGGAGTGACTGGGACTTTGATACCCTTCTGGAGGGAGCATACAATTGCTACAACCACTTGCTTCATGAGAAGTTTCTTATAAAGTTACACACCTTACCCTATGTCCCACTTAATCCACTCCAAAGAGAAATAAAAACATATACCCACAAAAGGACTTGTACGAGAGCATTTATAGCTGTTCTCTTCAAAATAGTCAAAATGTGAAAACAACCCACATGTCTGTGAACAGGTGAATGGATAAACTGTAGCATCCACACACAGTGGAATACTGGTCAGCATTTTAAAAAATAATGAAGTCTTGATGCATGCAACAATGAGGGTGAATCTCAAAAATGCGTTGAACAAAAGAAGGCATTTACAAGAAAACACACACCGAATGATTCCATTTGTATGGAGTTTGAGAACAGACAAAACTCATTATGGTATAAGAAGTCAGAGGCTGGATACGGGGCCATGGGAATTGACAGGAAGGAGGAATAAAGACTGGAGTGATGGAACCATCCTACATCCAGATTAGGGTGCTAAGCAGAGGTACCCATTTATCAAAACTCATTGAACTGCACCTTTAAGATAGATGTTGTAGGGGCGCCTGGGTGGCTCAGTCGGTTAAGCAGCTGACTTCAGCTCAGGTCATGATCTCGCGGTCCGTGAGTTTGAGCCCCGCGTCGGGCTCTGTGCTGACAGCCCAGAGCCTGCAGCCCACTTCAGATTCTGTGTCTCCCTCTCTCTGACCCTCCCCTGTTCATGTTCTGTCTCTCCCTGTCTCAAAAATAAATAAACTTTAAAAACAACAACAACAACAACAACAACAAAGATAGATGTTGTATTTCAGTGTATGCAAATTCTTCCCGAATCAAAATGAAATGTATTCATTAAAAGAAAAGACGAACCTTCCATCTGGAGGGTCTGCCTGGGGATAAAGAAACAGTGAACAGAGAGACATGCTTCAGTAAAAAAGGCCATACAAGGGAGCCGGTAAGCGAGAAAAGCCAAAGGCAGAGGCACAATAGTGGTCTGGCAGAGTAAGAAGAGAAACAGAGAAAACTGAGTCAGAAGGGGAAGGTACAAGCCAAACAGGAAGACACGAGTGAACTGAGCATTAGAAGTAGAAACTAAGAAACATATAACTGTGTTTCAAAATAGCCCGGCTACCACATTAAATCCAAATAAGGATCCGAGGCTATTTTATTTGGAAACGGTCCTCTTCTTCCCTCAATAACTCCGTTAATCAAATCAGAAGCAAGAAGAGAGACATTCAGTAAAGGTATGAATCTGAACTCATCCTTTTTTTTTTTTTTTTTTTTTTTTTTAAGTCCACCACCTTTCATAGAATACCCTCCCGGAGCTAACATCCTGTCTGTGGCGCCTGATCATCAATAAACATCTCGATGTTACCGTAGTTCGCCATTTATATCACTTATGTATACATGCGACAGTAATGAGATTCACAATCTATTCATTCCCTTAGTAAGTGAATGAACCTACGATCACGAGTCCCTCGAGGGAGTCTCCTAGTTAACTGAAGCCCAAACTGGCCTCAGGAACCAGAGATAACATTTCCCCTCCTTCCAGTTGAATTAATAAGACAAGCGGGAGATGACTCACACACACAGTTGATGAAGCAATGAACGCCAACTCTCCCCCACTTACTCATCCCCTCCAGTGAAAGAATCACATAGAAGTATTAACCCTGGCTGAAAAAAGAGATGCCACGGGAGAAAATTAAACTTTACCACACACCAGAGCCATAAGGGATGAGTCAGAGGGTTCCTGTCCAAACCTTCTGAATCGGGAGGGTCGTCTACACGATTAGTCGTCTACACTGCGCTAATCAGTGCTGCTTCCTCTATCTCAGCTTAACAATGCTGGGTTTACAGGAATAGCTTTCTGAGACATTCCTACAAAATTAGCTTACTCACTGCATTTTTAAAAAGGAGAACAGAGCCAAAGACATCACTGGCCTCTGGTGCACACACACGTATGAATACAATCGTCTCCGCGTTCTGAGCTGATGGGGGGTAGTAAGTTTGCCGATGTTACGTAGGGTTACGTAGGCGAGAACCGCTTGATCCAAAAGTCACTTTGTGTTTCCACAGGCTGAGGTATCATGAGAGAACCAAACATTCAGGAAAAGGAACGAAATCTCCAAAAACACCCAGTTTGGGTGATTTTGGTGTGCGTGCATGGGAGGGGGTAGTGAATACTGAGTAATTCAGTGATGTGCTTTTTCACAGTGTGTACAGTTCTCCCACCTGCCCGCTACCCGCCCTCACCCTTCAAGTGTGGCCTCTGGGACAGCAGCACCAGTATCATGGGGGATGTGTTAGAAATGCATATTCTCGGGGCTCCTGGGTGAGATCAAGTGGGTCAGTCGGTTAACTGTCTGACTCTTGATCTCAGCTCGGGTCTCCATCTCAGGGTCCTGAGTTCAAGTTCCACACTGGAGTCTGCCTACTTAAAAAATGCATATTCTCAGGCCTCACTCTATAAAATCAGAAACCCTGAGGGGGGAGGCAGGGATCCGTGGTAGCACAAGCCCTCCAGGTGATTCTGACGCCTGCTCAGTTAGAAAACCACTTGCCCCCAGGGCAAGCCTTTCTGACCCACCATCTCTGAACCCCACATCTCTGTGCTGGATGGACAGCAAGGTCATCTGGAGTTTATCGCACTGGGGTCCAGAGAGCTGCTGTCACGTGTCCATAACCACAATGCTGACGAGCAGCCAAGCCAGCACTGAAAACAACTCATATGCATGGCATTTTATAATCCGTTCAAAATGGATTTCCAAAACACCCCTGTGAGGTGGTCAGAACTCTTACCGATTATTCCCCACTCACACATGAAGAATCTGGGCTCAGGGAGGCTAGTGACTTAGTCAAGCCTGTTACAAAACCAAGTAACAGAGCTGAGACCAGACCCCCATTTCCTGATTTCTGGATCTGTGTTCTTGCTGCTCATGGTGAACGTTTCGGCACCTCGGCGGTGTATGCCCATGTATGTGCGCAAACACCCACGCGTGTGAGAATCTGCAGACTGAGAAACGATGGTAAATAACAAATTTCCTACGTCTTAGCCTGGACTCGAATTTCACATCAAAAATAATTCAATAAAATGTAATAGTCAAATTCTGACTGGCCCCATCGGCACGTATGACTGCCACTCTAATTTCTCACTGCCACCCACCTTTATGAGCGAGCCCCCATATCCCTAGATATAGAACACCATCTGACTGAATTAAGACACAGTTGGGAAGGCACCCATTACCACTAGCATTTGTAAACAGCTACTCAAAAAGACAGGAACAGCAAATTCCCTGAAGCCCTTCTGATCTGTTCCTTTCTGTTGTTGGTTTCCTTTTTAGCACTTATTAAAAATACATATATTCATTTTGGAAAATACAGAAATGACAAAGAAGGAAATAAAAATCTCTCAGATGACACTTAACACTTATGCTGTCTGACTTTTTCTAAGCATAGGCGCTTAAATATTTAATATGCAAATTTCAGTTCATTTTTTTCAAAATTGGAATATGCCACACATTGCCTTGTATACGTTCTTTTGGAAGTTCTAGTATGGGTATAGGCTAAATGGCAGGGCTCTGCTAAATCCTAATGAAAGGAGGTACTTCTGTGCTAATTCTAGTTTCAACATGTTTCAGGGAGGAGTTCATTAATTCATTAAACTAATAAAAGAAATTTACCCTGGGTGAATTCTTATCTAGATCAATTCCAGGAATTAAGAGCCATGGCACTTGCCAGATAATTCACAGGATATGGTGCCAGGAAGTCATGCCATTAGGTTTCGCTAAACTCTAATCTCTGCCCGGTCCCTTGCTTTAGGTATGAACAGATGTGGCTTCTTTCGCTTTCCACATCATTGCCCAAGGTGGATGTACACTTTCCCCTCCTCTCCAGGCCCCCTCCTCTGCCCTAATCCAGGCCTCCATTATTTCTCACTTGGATAACGAAAAGGTCTTACAACTCCCCACTGTCGACTCATCCTCCATATTGGGTCAGATCTAAGGCCCATCTGCCCATACCACCAAAACCAGTAAGCATCGCTCGGCACCAACCTCTCGCTACAGGCTTTTCCTACATTTATGGTATCTCTGTACCAATCTGAAAAGGCAAATGTTGCCCTTAGAGGGAAAGACTCTAAAGCTTGCAGAGATTAAACAACTTGATACTCAAAGTCACACAGCCAATAAAATTTGTAGCAGCTTGACTCTGGAACCTGGGCCATTCACTTACTCAAAAAATTTCCTGTCAATAGCGGCAGTTCCTAACATTATTTTTTAATCAAAAATTTTGGACACTTCGGGCAATTACTTTTAGTCAATATCTATTTTTATTCAGTATCTACTGATCAAGAAAATATCCAATAAGCAAAAAGATGCTATTGCTTTATAATAGTATCAATGAAGTATTTATTTATTTATAATGAATTATAAAGTTATTTAATAATAATTATTTATCAACTTATTAATAAATAGTGTAAATTTATAGTTTATAACACTTCAAATGAGTTTTTGGTTGATGAATCATAGTATCAGCCAGCTACATATATTGGGGAGAAAGCTGTTTCTATATTTGTGGTATTAATTATTAAATCTAAAGATGCTGTTCAAGATGGCCCTCTTTTATAAGAACTGTGGTTGCCCACGTGTTCTGGAATCTATAGGTCAGAAACTTCCAGAATGTAAACTACACATCCTTATCACGAAATGCCATGGGCTCCACAATTTGGCCCCAATCTACCTTTCCAACTCTCTCACTATGGTCGACAAGTAGTCCCAAACTTCATGCCTAGAGGGCCCCAGGCCATTTCTACCGCCTTTCTCTGCCTGCAAGACTCCCAGCTCAAACATCTCTAATTCTTTGAAGCCACTCTGACAACACCACTACCTCCTTAGGGCCAAATTAACACCATCCTTCCTCTACATGATCACAGCCTTGTTTTGTGCACGGCCCTATCAGAACACCCTGCAAAAAACAACGTGCAAATTATCTGACCATTCTCATCCACACTTCCTGTGGGTAAAGGCATTATTCGTTCATCCATGTCCCTAGCCCTTATCTCCGTTCCTAGATCTGGGAGGTATTATTTGTAAGATTAATAAATGAATATCAATGCCAGCCTGGCTGGCGATTTTATCTGGTGAAGTCAGTTTGGAAGGCAGGGCCAGCTGCGAAAGAAGCTAAATTTCGTTATGTTGTAATGGCTGATGGCTTGTAAACGGTAAAGCTCACAGTGTTCCTCCTCCAAAAGTAGGGGCCAAAAACTTACACTAGGAACCAGAAGGTTTGAATTCAGCTTCTAGCTCTCCCACTAACCAGCTCTGTGACCTTAAGGCAAGTCACATTCTTTCTCTGATCCCTCCATCTGTTTACTGAATGGGGGGGGGCAGCAGGCGGGGGGGGGGGGTTCCTTCTAGTTCCTACTTGCAGCAATTATGACTTGCAAATTCTACAGACCAGGGTTGGCAAACATGTTCTGAAAAGGACCCAAGAGTAAGTGTTTCAGGCTGTGCTGGCCTCCAGCCTCTTTCGCAACTACTCAACTCAGGGCTGTGGTTGTAGTGCGAAAGCACCCGTAGACGGCAGATCAATGAATGGGCATGGCTGCGTTCCAATAAAACTTTATTTACAAAAACAGCTGGCAGGCTGGATTTGGCCAGCAGGCCATAGCGTGCCTACCCCTGCTCTGGACGAATGCCTCCATATTGCTAAGCCACTCACAGCGCTTGATCTGAAGGGATAACTCGTGGAATGTTTATCCTAAAGTCACCAAGGGACTTATTCCTTCCCCGCTGGGAACCTGGAAATGGGGAAAAGGGATGGCCTAGTCAGAGGTTTACAGCAAGAACAAGATGTAGTGGATTAGAATGTGCACAAAGCCAACTGAAAAAAGAAAAGCATCATCCCCACCATTACCACCCCTACCCCCAGGGCCCTGGACAGCAGCCGATCAAAAGACGGTGTCCTCAAAAGGGAAGTATAGTCATTAAAGCTAATGCCAAGGTTGTTGGGGGGAGGGAGCCGGCTTCACTGGCAAGGCCACCCTGCCGAGAGGTCTCCTGGGACTTGTAGCCATTGATCAGCGTTTCTGATCCCGTTAGAGACACCAGGCTTCTCCTGCCATGAGCAGAGCACCAGGCTGTGCCAGCGTGGGGCCACTCAACAGTAACACCACACTCCCTTGTCCGACTCCCCGCTCACCAAGCGACCACTTGCCTCCACGCGATATCCCTTCAGGAAACATCGTGTGCCGAGACACGACTGCTACCTGCATCCAGGTAGCAATTTCTCAGGATGAATCCATAAAGCAGCTTCCAGCTAGGATTTATTTACATTCCCACGTGGCCGGACCCAGAGACAGAATGTGCTGATCAAGTAGACCTAAGAATACGTAAATGACGTCTTGTGTTGCGAACTAACTCCCTGGCACAGTCACGCCACGCCAGGCTCCCGTGACGTAGCTCCCTGAGTCCGGCGTGGCGAGGCCTGGACACAGACCTGCAACCATCTCTGGGCTGAAGGGCCGAGGCGGCCACCAGGGCGGGGAGATCCGGGCGGCCCTCTGCGGCGGCTAACACACCCCTTCCGTGTCTGCTCGTTTTCGACGGATTTCCCCAGTGCCTCCTGGGACAACAGGCCAAAGAACTCAATGCTTCGGGACAAAGTTTCACATCTGCGTCCCTGTGAGTGGATGTGGACTGGAAACCAGCACCAGATTTAAAGAAGTCATCTAAAAACCAGAGCGAAGTTAGTAAGAGCCAACAGCAGTGCCCGGTACAGCTGCCACAATCAGGTGCAATCGAGTTTACGTTCTTTTTTTTTTTTTTTTGAAAGAAACCTAAAGCATGGTGAAGGCTTAATGATGTCCAGAAAATGCTAGCCCTTTTGTCCTACTAAGCTGAAAAACAAAGGCTCAGTACGGGAATTGGAAAAGTTTTAGCCACAAAAATGTAACAGTGAATTTTTTTTAAACAGTGAATTTTTTTTTTTTCTATTAATATGCCCGGGGCAAAATGAAAGAGAGGGCACGAGAAGGTCACTACCTGCTTCCCTAAATCATGCCAGGATGTGTGAGGCCCAACGCCCCCAGCCCGAGGAGGGCCATCAGAGCTAAGGGCAGACTCTGCAAGGAAGAACCAAGCCCCTCCTTTCCTGTGAACCGTGACCCAATCTGCTCTCCTCCCTCTGTTCCAGAACTTCTACCCTAGAGGTCATTCTCATACTCACAGAAGAACCGCTCGGAGCAAGGAAGCTGCTAGTTCTCAAGGAAAACGCTTACTTCCACATTTCGCACTGTTTCTCTGGAAATGGACTGTCTGGTTGCACAATCCAACCAGGAATTAAATATTATGTGCTCGCTGGTAAGTTACCAAGACGTAAACGCAGAGAACTGCGAAGGGGTTTAACACTGCGATTTGGGTGAGAAAGAACATTTCCCCCTGCTGTTTGGTCTTTAGATAGGTTTGCCCTTGACCGTAACGTGCCCACATACGTGTGTGCATGTGATGTATCTATACGAGGATAATCGTGCACTTTTGTTCCTCATCTGTCACTTGGGATTTCCAGGCAGGACCATCGTTAAGTGCATGTACGTAGCAAGATAAAACTCTCCTTTTCTACGTATTTCTAGGCATCATCATTTTAGAGGTGGTGTTTTTTTTGGGTTTTTTGGTTTTGTTTTGGTTTGGGGGGTATTTTTTTCCCCCGCTGTCCACTCTACTTCTTAAGGACTGGGTATAATCTCCCATCCCATTTATCGCAGTGCCTGGCACACCATGAGTACAAATTTTGTGGCTGACCTCACATTATCAATTCCAATTAAGAGAAATCCAGCCTTTCAAGTGAATTTTACAACATCAGCAAGACGCCACACAACAGAAAATTTTAGTGCTCTGCAGCTCTCTATCTTCTCATATAGAAAAGTATTAAGTATTCCTACCTCAAAAACTCCCCCAGGGCAGAGTAAACACGCCTGTATTTCCAGATTCCCCCAAAGCACAGGATAAAAAGAGCAACTTTACTCCATTTGTGCAAATTGAGAGATCACCTTTTGCATTCACGCTAAACAGCTAAATGTAGTAGCAGGCTGTCAAAAACCGTCAAGAGAAATAATTATTGATTGGAGCACTGAAATTAAAAAAAAAAAATGAATGTAGGTTAACAAATGAGGATGGCTTTAAGAATAAGCACATCATCCCAAACCAGAAAAATCCGTGACTCTGCCAATCAGGCCTGCCGGGCTTAGAATATAAGATTTCAAAGGAAACGATGATATTTACGAAATAACAGCCAACCACACATGGCCTTTATGACAGCCGGCGAGAGCTGAGCCAGATTCTCCTCATGGCCCCGTCTTACTGGCTTGCCTTCTTCTTCTGGCCCTGATCGAAATACCGGGTGGTCATCAGTCTGTGATGGTCATGCTAATGGACTGAGTCACCGTCTCCGCTCCATGAAAACCCTCCCCTTGGGGAGGTGGAAGTGAGGGCGTCAGACGCTAACCATGTCTAGGCGGACAAAGCTCAAACTTGCATCTTGCTACATATGTCCAAATACACCTCCATTGCACAGGTCGCATGTCCAAAACAGAACTCCGGATGTCACCACTGCTGCACCAACCTGGTCCTAAACCAGCTTTCGCCCTTCTGGGTGGAAGGCACTGCCCCCCTGCACCTTTCTCTTCTCCTTCCTTGCTACTTACTCCATCGACAAACTCCCTCTGTGTCACCCGTGATGCAGACAGAAATCTACCCGTTTCTTTCCATCGCTGCCCCTGCCTGGATCACTGAGATAGCTTCCCAGACGGTCACCCTGGTGGATTCTTCATTGCCTGTAACCATTTCCCCATATCACCAGAGCCATCCTTTTAAAATACAGTAGATGCCATCCTCCCTCTGCTTAAACACCCTCAGTGGTTCCTGTCGTGGGAGCCATTAGGGAACTCAGTGGTTCCTGAAAGGTGGATTGCAGACAGACATCCTAGAACCCGTAATAGGGTTAAGGATCTTGAGATGAGATCATCCCGGGTTACCTGCATGGGCCCTAAGTCCAATGACCAGTGTCCTCAAAAGAGACAGAAAAAAACAAACAAACAAACAAACAAGCAAACAAACAAAAAACCAGGGCACAGACACAGAGGAAGAGGCCATGTGAAGACAAGAGGCAGAGACTGGAGTGATACTCCCAATAGTCAAGCAATGTTGGAGACACAGGAAGATGGACCAGGGAAGGACAGACTCTCCCCTGGAGACTTCAGAGGGAGTACGGCCCTGTAGACATCCTGATTTCTGACTTGTGCTCTTTGGAACAACGACAGGACAAATTTCTGCCGTTTTAAGCCACCAAGTTTGTGACAAATTTGTTAGGGCTGCCCAAGGAAACAAATTCTCCCATCCCACCTAGAACGAAATCCAAGACCTTCCGCTTCTAGCTCCAGACTCAAAGTCTCCTTCTGACCTCAAGGCCTTAGCCTGGCCATTCTCTCAACAGGGAAGGCTCTTCTCCGGATTCTCATGTCTCACCCCTCCGTCACCATCCCAATCTTCCAGTGCTGGCTTCTGTACATCATAAGTCACAGCCTCTGAACAAATGCCACATCCTACCCAAACAATCCCCCTCCCTGTCACCATCATTCTCTCTCCCCTACCATACCTTGTTCTCTTTGTTTCTCTGGAAATACACAGGCTTACTCTGTGGTCAGTGTCCCCAGTGAGGAGGTAAGCTCTCTGAGGGCAGGGACCTATACAACATCTGTTCCCTGTTATAACCCCAGTGCATACAACTACGCTTGGCCCAGTGTAGGGCCAGTCAATTAGTATCTGGTTGGATGGGAATGAATAAACGATCTTCCTTTTCTTCCACTAATTATAAAAGCCTGACTTGGGGCGCCTGGGTGGCTCTGTCGGTTGAGCAACTGACTTCTGCTCAGGTCATGATCTCGCGGTTCGTGGGTTCGAGCCCCGCGTCGGGCTCTGTGCTGACAGCTCAGAGCCTGGAGCCTGCTTCGGATTCTGTGTCTCCCTCTCTCTCTGCCTCTTCCCCTCCTCCTGTTCGGTCTCTCTCATCTCTCAAAAACAAATAAATGTTAAAAAAAAAAAAAAAAGCCTGACTTGATAACACCAACAAGACATATTACCTTCAGCTTTTCTCCCTGTTTAACCAAGCAGGCTCCTATTGTTTTTGAGAATATCTGAGGGTTACAAGCACTCCCTGATTCTCTTCTATGAAAACTCAGTTCATCAAAAGGTGGCTTTTCCACTTTCATTACCTAGATCAAGGTAAAGCACTGTGTAAAGGAGAAGTTTCAATGCCTTCCCCACCAGCCTTGTGACCTCAGGTAAATATCTGCCCTCTCTGAGTCCGTAGAGAGGAACGCTAAAAGTCGCTGTGTCTATGTCCCCAGGACTGCTCTGAGAAGCTACCGAGGCAATTTGCCCAACAAAAGATTTCTGCAGATATGCGGCAGGCCAGGTATGCGGCCGGCGTGGTGAGAACAGCTAGAATCCAGACAAGGAACATCTGCCCTTATCAGCTGTACATCTAAGTTCAGTTTTGCAAACTGTCAAGTGTTGTGCGAACGTAAAGGTACAGGAGAGTTGTGCTTGACACATCGAGCGGATAACCAGATCCTTATTTCCATACCATGTTAAGTCTTCTGGCTCCGCACAGTTCTTAATACGAATGTAAACTAGAAGCCAGTTCTCTGAAGATTGCTATTGCCGTCTTCACTCGATCACGCACACATTTTCCCAAATGCGGCTCATTTGTCTCACGCTGGGCAATTTCCAATACAAGAAAAACGCGAAGCTACGGCGAACAAGGGTGCGGCATCTCGTCGGCTCAAAAGGCAGATGCTACGAACCCTGAGACGTGGCTTTTCCCATTATTTCAAAATACACAAATTGGTTTAAGTACCTACCCGGGGTGCGTGCGGGGCCAGCTTGGTGTGACCCTGCCGTGGGCCGTTTTGATAGAACAAAAAAGGTAGCCTATGGCCTGTTCTCTGTACCTCAGCCTTAATATCCTCTCCACAAAGGGCTGTATATCTCTCTTCATCGTAAACGAGAGCTTCTTACTGACCTTCTGAGGGACACACAATCCTTTGGGGATCTGACAAAAGCGGCACCCGTCTCCCCAGAAAAACACACGCCCCTGTGACGTCACTCTGTGTTGTGAGTCGGTCACCGTGGAGCCCACGGGAGCTCCAAGAGCCCCGTGAGCAGGAGTGAAGACTCCCGACCACCTTAGCGGGGCGTCAGGCAAACGAGCTCCGTCACACGGCCCCCTCCCCCGGTCACCCCACGAACCAGGCCGCGCCAGCTGAGGTGGGGGGAACGCAAGACGGGTGGTAAGGATCCCAGGCTCCCGTTAGGGATTCTCCCTACTGTCTGCGCGCTGTGAACCAGCGAGGGGATGTGCCCTTATCAACCGAGGCTGCCCGGCGCCCCCCACGGGCCCAGGCTCCAACCGGCGGGAATGGCTGGGGAAGGTACAAGAAACAAAGCATCTTGAACTTTCCATTTTACTAAAACGTCTTGTTCTCTTTTATTTTTATTTATTTAGTATTTTTTAAATGTTTATTTTTGAGAGAGAGAGAGAGCATGAGCAGGGGAGGAGCAGAGAGAGGGAGACCCACAATCGGAAGCAGGCTCCGGGCTCCAAGCGGTCAGCACAGAGCCCGACGCGGGGCTCGAACTCACGGACCGCGAGCCGAAGTCGGAGGCTCAACTGACTGAGCCACCCAGGCGCCCCTCTTCTGTTCTCTTTTATTTATTTATTTTTTTAATTTTTTTTTTTAACGTTTATTTATTTTTGAGACAGAGAGAGACAGAGCATGAACGGGGGAGGGGCAGAGAGAGAGGGAGACACAGAATCGGAAGCAGGCTCCAGGCTCTGAGCCGTCAGCCCAGAGCCCGACGCGGGGCTCGAACTCGCGGACCGGGAGATCGTGACCTGAGCTGAAGTCGGACGCTTAACCGACTGAGCCACGCAGGCGCCCCTTCTGTTCTCTTTTAAATCCAAAATGTACTTTTATGTTGGGCGTGTGTGGAGTGATGAGGAAAAATAATACATTTAAATGGATAAGCCTAATTAAAAACAAGATTTTTTGTTTCTCCCTTTTTGTTCAACAAAACTGATTCTGTACGCTGAGCCCTGTAACAATTGCTTTTCTTGGCTCTGTGGGTGCTGAACCCCTAGTAAATAATGAAAAAAAAATTCCAAAATAACAGGAAAAGTTTAAAATTACACAGAGAAAATACGTCAAATGACAAAGCCTCTGAGTCATTACCGTTACCACACCTGACTCTATATCAGCCTCACCAAACACTAATCATACTTCTGCAATAAGAATGTAGGTTCTTGGGGCGCCTGGGTGGCTCAGTCGGTTGGGCGTCCGACTTCGGCTCAGGTCATGATCTCGCGGTCCGTGAGTTCGAGCCCCGCGTCGGGCTCTGTGCTGACAGCTCAGAGCCTGGAGCCTGTTTCGGATTCTGTGCCTCCCTCTCTCTGACCCTCCCTTGTTCATGCTCTGTCTCTCCCTGTCTCAAAAATAAATAACACGTTAAAAAAAAAAAAAAAAAAAAAAAAGAATGTAGGTTCTGTAACTCAGCTTCTTGAGGAAGTTGAAGCATCTAACTTGCTAAAGCCGAGCAGACACTGTTACTTCCCTCATTCCATGTACACAGCACAATACGAGTTTCCTACTCTGCTCCAAAAGGCGTTATGTTCAGGAGCTTTTTTTTTTTTTTTTCCTTAAAAAAAAAAAAGGAAGATTTTTCTTCCAAAGAAAGTATAAAGCGTTTTTATGTAAAAACATTGTGCATTATCATGCATAATGTTGTCTTTAAATAATGCTGGTATGCTACATTTAAAATATTTAAGGTTAGGGGCACCCGGGTGGCTCATTCGGTTGAGTGTCCGACTTTGGCTCAGGTCACAATCAGACGGTTCATGAGTTGGAGCCCCACGTCAGGCTCCATGCTGACAGCTCAGAGCCTGAAGCCTGCTTTGGATTCTGTATCTATCTTCCCTTCTCTCTGTACCTCTCCCCTGCTCATGCTCTGTCTCTCTCTGTTCTCAAAAAAAAAAAAAAAAAAAAAAAGAAGAAGAAGAAGAAGACATGTTAAAATATTTAAGGCTACATTTATATAAACATTTATGTAAGCTTCTTAGAAATAAAGAAGAATTCTGCTAAGGATTAAAAGTCAGTGCCATGATGTATAAGTGATTTCCACTAAAAATTCGAAACTTTGAATTCTTTAACATTACTTTTCAATATAGAAGAGGTCATTCCTTCAAGAAACAGATGGCATACTTATATTATCTTTCTTTCCTACTTCAGCATCTCACATGTGCTATCTCTGGGGACATTTGCACTTTATAAAAAAGATACCTTTTGGGGATTCGTTAAAAGGTAGTCTACCCTGATGCAGCTAAAATGAGTTCAATTACCCACAGTTTACAAAAATCTTACTGCTCTAGAGCAACCAAATTATTACTTAATCCTAAAAGAAGGGCCAAGAGAAAAACACTCAAATACGATCTTTTATAGATAAAATAAAATTGTGTCATGTATCATCCCTTTAGCCAAACCTTATATTTATAAATCTAGCAAATTTTCCTGCGTAGGCTGAATTTCCTTAAGCTCTTCTGGACAAATCCCTGCATTCAACAGAATAAGTTCCAATGTGTAGTCAGAAAAGATGCTCTGGAGCATTAAGATAATTACACAATTTTAACTTCTAACTATATATGTATTTTTAATTAATGACATAGTGTACTTCCTTGCTTAGAAGTTAATTTAAATTACAAAGCATCTGACTTAAAAATTCCTGAACCCAACTTGAAGACACAGAACAGATGAACACAAGGGAAGGGAAGCAAAAATAATATAAAAACAGGGAGGGGGACAAAACATAAGAGACTCTTACATAGGGAGAATGAACAGAGGGTTACTGGAGGGGTCTGGGAGGGGGGATGGGCTAAATGGGTCAGCGGCACTAAGGAATCTACTCCTGAAATCATTGTTGCACTAGATGCTAACTCACTTGGATGGAAATTAAAAAAATAAAATTAAAATAAAACAAAATTCCTGAACCCAAAAACCATTAAAAGAAACTGCTCATGAGTCAAGCAGCTTCACTAAATATTTATTGCAGTATTAACATTTCTCTAATATGAGAGTTTCTGGCCATCATGTAATTTCCAGTTTGTGTCCATTTTTACTCCACGGTGTTTTTCAGCATAAAACCGAAGCATGTTGATTCTGGTACAAATCATAAAAAAGACTATGAGGAGAGTTCAAAGTAACCTCAAGCACGATGACTTCACGTTCAAAAGATTTTTCTCATGTTAATAACATTTAAATCTTTGCCTCTGTCTGACTCACAGGCCTCAGACTAGAAGTTTAGCCCAATCAGCTATTCCAGACAGGTGAGGAAAGAGCTTCATTGTCCTGAGCACAAAATGAACGGCACTCCCTTTCAGCTGACTCAAGGCCAAGTATGGACAAACTTCATGAGAATCTGAAACAGGTGAGGAGGAAAAACGAAATTCCGAGCCCCAACCCGGGAGTTGAGAATCGACAGAAAGTCCATGAAATCTCAGCAAGCGCTTCAATTGCCTTCCTGGCGAATGCGAAATCCGGAGCCCCAAGGCTTTCGGATTCTGTGGGCATCAAAGTTTTTTTCCAAGCATGTACGGTGATGAAAAGAGTGACCGCGTCTTTCCTGACAGAGGCCTCTTAGCAGACCAAGGGTTCGCGCTGGGAGGTTGTAAAGTTTACTCCATCCACACGACCGGAACAAGGAACCACATCAATAGGGCAGAAGCGGCCACTGGAGCGGTCTGTTTACTACCTGGCTCCGATCTAAAAATTCCAATGGGACAGCGAATGGGACAGACCCGGCCGATACATGGATGTGCAATGCTCAGCTCGGGAAGCACTGTCTCTCAGCTGTGCTGATTCAAGTCCTTCCCACCAAGGCCTGGGCCCAGGTGCTAGAGGAAATGGAGAAGTCCAGGCCGAGGTGGGGTTCCCAACCCAATACAGCTCATTTTATTGAGACCAATGCGTTGACTAACGTAGGGTCCACAGGGAGGGAAGGAAGGTCAGATGACTACAAGTAAGAATTACGGATGAAATTTTGAAGAGTAGAAGTGCCGTACGGTTTTGTATCGCAGTCTCTTGGATAATGAAGACAGACAGCACATTCTTGTAGGGTTTGGGGGGTTTTCTTTGGTTTTTGGTTTTTGGTTCTGTTTTGTTTTATTGCTTTAAATGTTGTATCTTGCTAGCACCTGGACAACACCGGACTCCTTCTTTAGAGCCTGAGTATGAAAGCTGAGTATTTCTGTTTATTCAGATTTCCAGATCTGCTATTTCTTACTCCACTACCCCATGTTTTCATTCCAGAGGAGTGTGATTGTTAATTTGTTATTGCGAGTTTCTTAAGGAGTCAAAACATCCAGAGCAAAGCATGAACTACACGGCAAGAAAGGCTAGAAAATGTCTCCACAGCATGGAAATGACTCACTGCCTAAAGATACGGAGGCTTAAGAAACACTCTCCCCCTTCAATTCAAGGCAAATTTGTTCAGAAGAAACAAACCACAGCTCAGTCCAGTTTTCAAATCAGAATCCGCATTCAGAAAAACATCTTAGTTGAAATATCCTGTGACAGATCGTTTTAAACTATTTTTCTTCCTTTCTCCGATCAATGAGGTCAATCATCACTTGCACCCAGTGTACATATTTGGCCAGTACCTACTCCCACATTCTCTCTTCTAACGGTATTTCTGCCCAGATAAGGGAGGGAACCATCCCTACAAATGGACTACATTTATTGCGACATTTTTCTGCACCATTTTAAAAGAAGGAAAAAAAAAAACCCACCAAAGTGAAGCCTAAGCATTTCTAAGAGAGAAAACTCAATAAATACAGACCTTATTTTTATCAACTCAGATCCAAGTAAACAAGGAGCAAATACAAATGATTGGTAAATATTTGGTAAATAAAGGCAGCTGATGTTTCTGTACCCTCCTGACCTCTTGTTCCTCCAAGGCCTCCTCCCCACATACGTTTTTCCTTCTGGTCATAACATAAAAAACTTCAATCACTGGATTAAAATGAAATACTAAAAAGAACCTTCTTACACTCTGTGAACCACAAAAAGTTGGGGGGGGGGAGTCCCACTAATATTTAAAAAATCTTTTCTTCAGGGGTGCCTGGGTGGCTCAGTCGGTTAAGTGCCTGACTTCGGCTCAGGTCATGATCTCATGGTTTGTGAGTTCGAGCCCCACGTCGGGCTCTGTGCTGTCAGCTCAGAGCCTGGAGCTGCTTCGGATTCTGTGTCTCCCTCTCTCTCTGCTCCTCCCCTACTCATACTCTGTCTCCCTCTCTCTCTCAAAAATAGACATTAAAATTTTTTTTAAATACATTTTCTTCAACTGCTGATCACATGGAACCCTTTTTTAAAATAAAAGATTCCATATATATCTTGGTGTTGCTGCTAAACTGAAAACATCTAAGTTTGTGGAACTTGTCTTTGGGGATGATGCCAATTATCATTCTAAAATGCAAATTTCTAAGACCTCCTGAACCTGATTATGTATGACACAGAATAATTTCTTAACAGGGTCCTATTTCAGGTAGATGTCCCAAGAGTTCAAGCCATATGGAGCCTAATTAGACAGTGAACATGCTCCCTCCTTGGTTTGAACTAGTATAACAAATAATATTTCAAAAGCTATCTCTTCCAGGAAGTAGTAATAGTTTGAAAAAAACAGTGGTTTATTCCCCCAAATTTTTCTCAATTACGAAGCCACTGCTCTGATGTTATAATATGTACAAAAATGGTTACAAACATAAATAAGTGGCCAAATTCTGTTCCATCTCTCTCTCTCTCTCCTCCTTCCCTCCCTCCCTCTGTTCCCGGTAAATTATGATCAGTAAGTTCAAAGTCTTTCACAATTGTTTAAAATTTTCAAATATCTGTAAAACCATAAAGTAAACAGACACTTTAAATATGATAAAAGAACAAGCAATTTTGAATCTGGGCATAGCTATTAGAAAAAAGGAGGGGCGCCTGGGGGGCTCAGCAGCTGGGCTCCAACTTCAGCTCAGGTCACGATCTCACAGTCCGTGGGTTCGAGCCCTGCGTCGGGCTCTGTGCTGACAGCTCGGAGCCTGGAGCCTTCTTTGGATTCTGTGTCTCCCTCTCTCTCTGCCCCTCCCCAACTCATGCTCTCTCTCTCTCTCTCTCTCTCTCTCTCTCTCAAAAATAAATAAATGTAAAAAAAATTTTTTTAAAGATATGAGAAAAAAGGAATAAATGAAACATCCAAGTAATTCCAAAGACAGGATGCTGAACATTTCAACCACTATATATATATATGAATTCCCCTAATATACCAAAAAATAATGTGCTCGGCACATTTGGTTCAGACAAGACACCTAACATGACTAAGAAAACAAGTCCAAATTATGAACTTTTAAAAAGAAATAAAAATTTAAATCTGTTAACTACCTAGAGGAAAACTTCAAAATGATTAACGAATTATTTAATGATTAGACTATGAGAGCTTATATATTAATATTATATAATTATATATGTGGTCTAATATATGAAATATACTAGGAAGCATGCAAACAAGAACTTTTCTTTTTGCTTATTTTGAGAGACAGAAAAACCAATTGGGGGGGGGGGGTGGCAGAGAGAGGGGGAGAGAGAGAATCCCAACGCAGGGCTCGAACCCATGAACTGTGAGTTCACGACCTGAGCCAAAATCAAGAGTCAGATGTCCAACCAACTGAGCCACCAAGGGGCCCCTCAAACAAGAACTTCTAAAGTGACTTCTTAGGTACTCTTTTCCTTTCTTATGTACTCTTAACATTTAGTAGTCTGTGATATTCTCTGTGCTACCTTTTAGCACAGAGAATCTTTTCTCATAGACAAATGACTGTATTTAAGTCCGACGTGGATACAAATTCAGACCCTGAAAGGATCAAAATTAACAAAACCTCCGTCCAATGGAAGTGAAAAGTTCATCATATAGACCATTTCCTCCACTCACCAAGCAGAGATGCTATTGGGTCTGAAAATAACCCCAGCCATCATAATGGCACAGCTTGAGAAAGGACATTCGTTCATTTATTTGACACGTCGTTATTCACCATTTAGTACTCTAAAATGAAGCTGCGAGGGAAGAAGCTCAAGGTCCAGCCCCTGATTTTACCTGAGCAGGCTCTGAGGATTAGGGACCGAATGCCTCGAGCACGATGAGTGCATTGGAGAGAGGAGAGTGCGTCCTCATCACCACCATCCCCCCCACCCCCGCCCCCTGGTCCCTGCCCCTTGCTCTTTCTGCCTCACCGCCCTGGGTGCCGAGAGGTGGCAAGAACCTCCAGTCACATGGGAAGCAAGACATCTGAGTAACCAAGCAAGGCAATAACTGCCGTGATAAAACTAAGGGCAGTAGGGAGGCAGACTGGCTTGGGCTGAAACAGTTGGGGACACCGTTCTGTCCTGGAAAAGGGGAGGCTCATGCCAGACGTCCACAGTGGAACAGAACACTGAGAGGTGAAGGTGGAGGGCTCAGGGAATAATATGAGCAAGCCTGGTGTTCAGAAACATATGTACAGACAACGTTGGAGACCTGGGGTAGACACCAGGACTGGCCCACGCTCTCTGCAACCCTCGGGCAGCCTCTCACCAACCCTACGTCTGCCATCTTCCAAATGCCTGGTATCTTGCCCTAAATGCTACACAAACAAATTAGAAAACTCTAAAGGAGAACAAAAACATAATGATAGGGTAAAGCATGAACAGCATTTACCAGCTGCCAAGTGCATAGAGTGCACGTATTGACTTATTTCATCCTGACCAGGTTACGATCCCCACTTTCCAGAGGAAAAAAACTGAGGCAGAGAGAGTAAGTGAGCAGGCCAAGCTTGTAAATGGCAGGGCTGGTATTCAAATTAAGGAGATATCACAACTCTGGCAAACCCAACTACAACCGACCACACAGCATAAGCTCCCAACAAGCTTGGATAGCAGCTTCGGAATAGCTTAGGACCTCATCCCCCGTCACAGGGCTCTGATTCCTTCTGGTTCTCTTTCTGACAAATCAGTTGTAATTGCTAAAGATTCTGCAGGCTGCTGTCACACCTCCAGGGTTACTTCCAAAAGTCTGTAAGAGCTGATCCAAATGGATGGTTCCTTAGGTACCTCAGCAATCCAACATGGCGGCCGTCTGAGAAACTCTGAGACAAGCCCTTCTCCTGAGTGATGGCTGCCATCTGGCAACCGAGAATGCATTTCAAAGACATCTTCCCGTGCTGTGCAAAGTATCTGGTCACAGAATTCGTTATCAGTAGAACCAGGATTAAAAGTTGTGACCTCTGTCTCTTCTCTCTCTCTCTCGCCCTATTCTCCCAAGTTGTGTGTTTATATTTTTTGCAAAGCAGCCAGAGGAAAACATCAAAAGGAACCTTCCTGTGGGGTTAGCAGTAAATGAATAACGGCTGGACAGAGAGAGCAAAGAGAAAGTGAGTCACGGGTGCTGTGTTAAACCTATAGTCTTTCTCTGGCTTACTCTGAAACGTTCTCTCCCCTATACGGGGAGCTGTGGGCTGTAGATTTACTCACCCCAAACACCATCTCCGACTCCGGAGTCAGGATCTTAGTAAGCGTTGAAAGCTCGTGGTCTTTCCTTCAAATTTGAGGCACTTCGACTTCTGGGACCTAGGTCCTTTTTACAACAACGTAACTCAAATGAGGCAATAACTACAGTGGCTTGACCAGGGTGATGTGGTTTAGCGCTGTTATGTAAGCTCGCTGCCACCTGATGCTGGGAAGGTCAGCAAGTGGGGGGGGGGGGGCAAGTGGGGGGAGGGGACCACCTGTCAGCTACTGGTTCTCTGAGATCCCACTGCCTCATGTGACCGTGTGGCACTCTGGGTACCTTCAACCAAAAAAGCACTTCCTTTTGATTATCAATCGCAATGGCTATATTTTAATGTCTCCTATGGATTCTGGCCCTGGCAGTCAGGCCCTGATGCACCGGGAAGGGGAGACAGGCCCTTTGAGTATAAATCACACGGAATACTTAAGGACCAAGCGCTTAGCAGTGTGTTCGGCACATATCGGGACTTCATCAGTGTTGGTTATTTTTCTTCTTTTCTTCCCCAGTAAATGAAAAGCCAGTTAGATGATCTCAGGGGTAGGAACAGACTAAAAGAAGTGAACTTTTAAATGAATAGGACCTTAGAATTCCTTTTAAAAAAAATAAAATGAAATGGCTCTGTGTAATCAAGTGAACTGTGTTACTGCTCGATTATAATCTGAATTACAACATGGTAAATAAAAATCCCTTTCATGGGGGGAACTTAGAGAAAAGGGTGTATGAACACAAAGCTTTCTGAGTTAGAGGGTAAAACAATGCCTATACATATTTTTTAATTCTACAAAATACAGGAAGACCACTATAAGAAACCTCCTACCTTCCTTAGGAGCCATGTGTACTAAGACTTTTGTGAACAGCACCCTGCAAGGCTCACATTCGTGCTCGCTGCTCTTTTCCAATAAAAATCTCCTCCAAGTTTTCCTTTTTTGTGAACTTCGGTGATTGCCTCCCCACTGGCTATACACAACCACACATATCTTTCAGAAGTTAATTGAAGCATAGAGAAGTTAAACATGATTTATTCAAGGTCAAATCTCAAGTCGGTGGAAAAGCCATAAATATAACCTCTTTGCTGCTGAGTGTTCTGGGTGCTGGGCCATCCTGCCTGGTGAAGTTTTGACTTCTGATTGCTATTTTCAAAATTCCCTGGAGTGTTTAAAAGCAGCTCATGTTGACAAGATAGAAGGAAGAAGCTTTTACAAATTTCATTAATATTGCACAATTTCACATTCCTGGACCTATCACACAGGCCAATTCGTTTTTTACATACGCATTTAAAACCCCCTTTAAAACAGTGTATAACTGACTCAAATACATATGAATGGGAGAGGGTTTAGGAGCCTAAAATACACCCTATTTTTTCCCATTAGATACAGCTGAATCACAATGCATGGTAAACAGTCTGAGCAAAAAGAAACGTCCTGCGCCTAAGAGCCTCACTACAAGAGACTCCATTCTGACACCCGCATAAACTGAGTGCCTGGCAAGGGTGAAGAGAGGACTCTGGAGGGCGAGATGCATTCAGGGAGGAAAACATCACAAGTACTGAGCAGCACTGAGAAAGGAGAGCGCTAAAGCTGTCATTAAAAAAAAAAAAAAAAAAACATTCACAAGCATGTGCAGGTTAAACAGATAACAAGAGAGGTTTTGGTTTTTTGTGTTTTTTTTTTTCTTTTTTTATAAAAAGAGAGGTCATTCCTCTGGCTTTCAGGACCTTAAAAAATAAACCAGACCAACCAATAGCTTGGGAGGCTTTGACCCCTGGTGGAGGCAGCTGTGGGCAAGGTTCGTGCCTTTAAACCAAGAGAAATCTAATCTCTGGGAGTTGTTTCATTTTGCTTTCTGCTACCATACTTGAAGACTACTTGATTGAACAAATGAGCTTTTTTTTTTTTTTTTTCCCTCTCTCCTGGTATCTCTCTATCGTGAAAAACTCATTTGCCATTTAATTTTTAGATAATCATGCTGGCTGGTTTTTGCCTGCCTCTGTCTCCCATCTACCCCCACCCCACCTACACTGGCATTCTCTGTGGTCAAAGAATCTGTTTCAGTATTAGTGTTCAATATAACAAATGTCAAGTAAACACTCGATACATTTCCTGTGCTATTTAAAGCATCTTAAGCAATTATTTGCTCTAAAGTATTAAACTGTAAATTTTCCTAGCTGGTGCCAATTCCTACAGTAAGAGCTGTCACAGAACAGTACTCAGAACACTCAAAAGCAGCTTTTAAATCGGCTACACTCTTAGGCTGCATTCGCCAAGATTTTTCTAGTTTCCAAATTTTTAAGGCGTGTTTTTTGAGACAATGTACAGAACTGCGACGAAGTGTCATCTGTAGCTTCTTCACTTCGTATTTGAAGCTTCGTAACAGGCACATACGTATCTTTCAACATAGATCTGTCTCTGCGCAAAACGGTAAGAGGCAGAACATTAGACAGACACACTTCAGCCTCATTACTGTAAGTGCTGATTATTTCAAGCCAAAAACATGACCACGGAAAATGTCACTACAAATGATAAAGCTCTGAATCAAACAGCTGGTCCATAAAAGGCTCTTCTAACCCTAGTTCTCTAGAGGGTGCCTACTGTAATCCTATATTATATCATAGGTTTCACTATAGTATATTGTTATACTATATTTATACATACACATGCGTGCTGCACTAGAAAAAGATTAATACAAACATATAAATGTATATGTGCAAATAATTACATGCAGATTTTTGCACGTGCCTTTATAAGCATTTTTATCTTTAGCTAGATGGGGTTCTTTTTCAGCTTTTTAAATTCATTACAGGGGCGCCTGGGTGGCTCAGTCAGTTAAGCGTCTGACTTCAGCTCAGGTCATGATCTCACGGTATGTGGGTTCAAGCCCCATGTTGGGCTCTGTGCCGACAGCTCAGAGCCTAGAGCCTTCTTCAGATTCTGTGTCTGTCTTCTCTCTCTGCCCCTCCCCTGCTCACACTCTGTCTCTCAAAAATAAATAAACATTAAAAAAAATTTAATAATTTTGTAAAAATATATTAAAAAATAAATTCATTCCAGATTTTTATAATTACCCAAGACTAGCCTAAAAGTAACATTAATTCTAAAATCCTTAAGAGCTAAGACTGCATTCAATTACCACCTCCTCCTACAGAACCGTCCAGTCCTTGGAAAATTACTCCTGCCACCGAGTACGACTTACAAACAAACAAACAAAAAAACCAAAAAATCTCCTGGCTCATTTTTTTTAACATAGTTAGTTATTAGACTCTATTTTCCAACTGATGAAAAGAATTATACTGTTCCCACCAGGCCAGAACCCATTCTGATTCTTGCATACTATCCCAGGTATTTCTACCGGCTGAAAGACTGCATTGAAGCATTAAGGGACAACAAGGCTATACTATCTACACATGTTCCAGTCGATAGTGTTTGATGGTGTCATGACGTGCCCTCACATGGGTTACCGAAAATGTACTGCTATTTTAAGATTCACACCATCAAGGAACCACACGTCTACAGAGCTAGTGTTTGTGAATTATGACCCCGAGAAGCATTTTAGCAATCTGCCAGCAGAGTCTTATTAAATCACCCCCTCCCGTGGTGTGCTGGTGTCTTTGTCACGGGCCCTCCGAAGCACACCTTGCTCGGAGGCAGATGTGTGTCACTCGAGCACGACAAAGAGATGAACATCTCAGCGAGAATCCCCAACACCAGCCATGACACCTCTGCCTGGAAGCCCAGCAGAGAACACTCTCCCGAACCTTCTTCTGCAGGTCTGGCTTGGTTCCTCTTTATGCTCCAAGACAGCAAGGCAAGAAAAGGGGGAAGAAGTAAGAGGGATGGCAGAGCAGGGAAGAGAGAGAAGAACAAAGAAGGAAGAATAATCATCCGGCATGGTTGCATTTTCTGGTGCACTTTTGTTAGAAATATTTTAAAACGTTGCTTCTCTTTAGGGAAAATTTTCTGAGGCAGAGGGTGGGGAGGTGACGGGCTAGGGGAGGGACCCATATGGAGGTCATCAAATTCATGGTAAATTTTTCTTAAGTTTATTTATGCATTTTTGAGAGAGAGAGAGAGAGAGAGCAAACACACGAGCAGGGAAGGAGCAGAGAGAGAGAGAGAGAGAGAGAGAGAATCCCAAGCAGGCTCCGTGCTGTCAGCACAGAGCCTGATACAGGGCTCGAACTCACAAACCACTGGATCATGACCTGAGCTGAAACCAAGAGTCTGACACTTAACTGAGCCACCCAAGTGCCCCAAATTCATGGTAATTTTTAAACTCAGGTAGAGAGTTACTTGAGTGCTCACCGAATCCTTACTTTTTCAATACTTTACCTGTTTCGTGAGGATGCCTCTGTATATACTCAAGGCTTACAAACACAATTTTGTAAGTCCCACAACGACATGGGTGGTAGGCAGTAAAGTAGAACTTGTCAACAGCACAGAGGCTGAAGTTAAGACGGTATGAGTTGAATCCCAGTCCTCCCACTTACTAGTTCTCTGACCTTGGGCAAGCTACTAACCCCGTTACCTTACCTATAAAGTGGAGATAAGAACTACCCCCCTAGGCTCACCATGAGGATTAACTGATTAGCACAGTGACTAATACAGCCTAAATCCTCAGTGTGCCTGCCAGCCAGCCACGATTATCCATAAAAGAATCCGCTCTCTGCTCAGCGATCTCCATCGAGTGCATACACTGTTTCGTGTGTTTCCGATCATGAATCTGGTAAACGCATTTCTGTTCACTGGATGTTTTACTGAGTAAATCATTCATCTGTTTATCAATAATGTATTGGTA